>NC_084797.1:50307131-50619082 GCF_963169125.1 Humulus lupulus
CAACAACATACCCACCGGGTTTCAAGATGCCCCATTTATCAAAATTTGATGGAGGTGGAGATCTGTCTGACCACTTGGGAATGTTGAATTCCCTGTTGATGGCCCACAATATCGGACCTGAATTGAGGTGCCTGGTATTCCCTTCGTCTTTGGTCAGACCGGCAAGGCAATGGTTCAAGCATTACAAAAAGCATTCTATCAGCTCATGGAAGAGCTTCTCCGCTGATTTTAAGAGGGCATTTCTGAGCTTCTCAAGCAGCTCGCATCAAGGCGGACTCCCTTGCCAATGTAAAGTTGCAACCCGAAGAGACTCTAAAAGCATATTTGAGCAGGTTCACCAATATTGTTGCGCAAGCTAGAGAAGCGGACGAAAGTTCTAGGCTTATGGCGATGAGAACAGGAATCTTGTTGGGGGCGACCTATGGAAGGAAATCCAAAGAAAGGACCTCAACACTGTGGATGATTTCCTGAACAGGGCTCAAAGGTGGATCAACTTGGAAGAGGCATGAGCTACGGTCGCAGGAACAAGCCAAGTCCCTGCCCAGCCCGTTGGAGCAGTAACGGACATTGCAGCTACGGCTCAAACCGTTACCCAGAATAACCAAGGGGGAGGTAACAAGATGAAGGGAAATGGTGAGGGCGACCAGAATGGTTCATAGAAAAAAAAGCTCGCAGAGAAGTTTAAACCGATCTATGCGACTTATGCCGACCTCATGGATACTAGAGAGCGCGTTTTCTAGGCGAATTTTGCCCGCCTTCCGCGGAAAAAACCAGAGCCTTTTAAAAATCAAAGGGCAAAGAGAGATCCTTCAAAATTTTGTCGATTCCACAATGACATTGGTCACAATAGTGATGATTGTAGGCACTTGAAGGATGAGATCGAGACACTCATCAAGGCCGGACCTTTGGCTCAGTATGCCCGAAATTGAATAACTCCCAGTCAGCTCACTGGACAAAACATTCCATTAGCTCCAAAGGACTCAGCAAATCAGATCGGAGCTCAGGTGAAACAGGATACCCCTCCTCCGATAACAAGGGGAGAGATAACAACCATCTTCGAAGGCCCTCATCTGGCAGGCACGAGTAGAGAAGCTAATCATGTCCAATTCCTGCATAACAATCCTCTAGTCATAACCGTCTAGCTCGCCAATCAGAGAGTTAGGAGGACACTAGTTGATAATGGGAGTTCTGCGAACCTACTATTCAGGTCCACACTGGAGAAAATGGGATTGTCTGTGACCGAGCTGAAGGCAACCTCCATGATGCTATGTGGGTTTTCCGGTGAGGGATCGGCAGCTGTCGAAACAATCGAGTTAGTGATAACCTTGGGTGAGGGACCACGAACTGTTTCCAAGCTTCTCAAGTTTGTTGTCGTTGATTGTCTGACCGTGTACAATTAAATCTTGGGTCGACCTACGTTGATGGCATTCGAAGCCATAACATCTATCTGCCACCTTGTGATAAAATTCCCCTCCTCTACGGGAATATGTACTGTCCGAGGCAATCATCTTGCTACCAGGGAATGCTACAGCATTTCCATGAAGGGAAAAGCACAACCTTTGCAACAAAGGATGGCCATACAGGATGAAGGCGAGGAATCCCAGGAAGTAAGGACTGCTCCTGGAATTAAAGAACCTCATCAAGCTAGTGGCAGGGATATTGCCCCAAGTGATGATATTGATTCACGAGTAGGTGAAGATAGATCTAAGCTCCAAGCTATTGAAGATCTCGAAGAAGTAAACATCGATCCCCGAGATGCTTCAAAAGTAGTTAAGCATAGGAAAAATCTTGGTGAGAAAAGGAAGGCGGAGCTAATAAAATTTTTACAAGAAAATCTAGATGTGTTTACCTGGTCTCATGACGACATGGTAGGGATAAGTCCGAGTGTGATCATGCATACCTTGAACTTTGTTAAGAGCGTGCCTTCGAAATCCCAGAAACATAGGCATCTGGGTATAAGCTGAGCTGAGGCCCTATAACAAGAAGTAGCTCGACTATTATAATACGGGTTTATTTGTGAGGCTAAATACCTGATCTAGGTTGCGAATCCTATCCTGGTCCCAAAGCCAAACGGAAAGTGGCGGACCTGCATCAATTTCTCTGACTTAAACAAATCTTGTCCCAAGGATTTCTTCCCATTACCAAGGATTGATCAGTTGGTGGATGCCACTGCGGGGCATGAGCTCATGTCCTTCAAGGATGTGTATTTTGGATATAACTAGATCATGATGAACCCTGCGGACCAAGAACATACTAGCTTTATGACTCCAACGAATGTTTACTTCTATAAAGTCATGCTCTTCGGTCTGAAGGATGCGGGGGCTACTTACCAGTGATTGGTCAACAAAATGTTCGCTGATCAGATCGGGAAAAACATGGAAGTGTATGTTGATGATATGCTGGTCAAGTTTAAGACTGTGAATAACCATGTTCCCGATCTGAAATAATGTATTGAGATCTTAAGGAGGTATAGCATGAGGTTAAATCCCAGGAGTGTACTTTCGGAGTGGCATCAGGAAATTTACGGGATTCATAGTCAATACTAGAGGGACAGTGGTGAACCCTGACAAGATCAGATTGTTACTAGAAAAGCCTTCGCCTAGGTCGCAGAAAGATGTCCAGAGTCTGATTGGAAGGGTGGCAGTCCTTAATCAGTTCATTTCCATGTCCAGGGACAAGTGTGTACCATTCTATAACCTGCTTCGGGGAAGTAAAAAGTTTGAATGGACTGAGGAGTGCGAGCAGGCATTTCGCGATCTAAAAACACACTTGGCCGAGCCACCAGTACTGTCTAAACCAATGACGGGGGAGCCCATTTTTCTTTATTTAGATGTTATGGAAAATGCAGCCTCCAGGAAGCTTAGGCCGTAGTTCCAATCCCATTCAATCCACGTCATGACCTATCAAACTTTAAGGCAGGTACTGCAGAAACTTGAGTCATCGGACGTCTTTTTAAGTGGGCAATCAAACTCAGCCAGTTTGAAATACCGTACATACCACAGACTGAGATCAAAAGCCAAGCCTTGGCGGATTTGAAGGCCCAACAATGGTACATCATGCTCTTCATGGAGGTTAGCGAGGCCTCCTTCTCCTCCTTGACAGTAGTCTCGGCCTCCAACTGCTTGGTTTTTTCCTCCGCGAGCTCAACTTGAATAGCAGCCAAAGTAGCCTTTGCTACTTGCTCGCCCTCTTGAGATGCTGCAAGAGCAACCTTCGTGTGTAGCTCGCCTTGCTGAGCAGTTGTTAGGGCCGTTTGGCTGCAGTCAAGGCCGTCTGAGCAGCCTGGAGCTCGGCCCGAAGCTCGACATTCCTTGCCCTGGCCCGAGCTATGCTTTGGTGCTGAGCCAAGACCGCCTACAAAAATTAAAGTAAGTTAGACACGTGCTGGGATAAAATCAAAAGTGTATATTTAGCTAAGGAAAGTTGGCTTACTGTAAGGTTCATCCCTAGTGCGGACTCCATAATGTTCTCCGGGCTCCTCTCCTCGATCACCCTCAGGTCCTTCGGATTAGCCTTGCAAAAATTCTCCACCGTATGGTTGGCTGTCTCATAGAGAGTCCCCCGAAAGGTGTCCAGGATCTTCTCCAGGTCTTGGGCATTGACCAGAATACGTACGGAGGTAGTGGGGACGACTGGCGTTGGGGGATCAGCTTGTGCTGCCGGATCCCGAGCAGAGGTGGATTAAAACTGGGGAGGAGGCTGTGGCAGACCACTTTTGTCTTGAGTAGAAGCAGTTGGAGTTGTCGAGCTCTGGCCTTTCCCCTTAGCCGGGGATTTGGAGGTCATTCCTGCCACAGTGGTCACTTTCTACGCTGGAAGCCAGGGCTTCTTCACGAGTGGCCCCGAGCTGGATTTTCCCTCCTGGAAAATCGCACGGATGTCAGGAACCTATGAAAAAGAGTGAGAAAGTACGTTAGTATGCATACGAAGTCATCAGTTTACATAAGAAAGTATATGCAATATAACAAAAAATCCTACCCTCTGAGCTAGAGGAGGAGTCTATTGCCATGACCTCTGGCCTCAGAACCATGACGGGAGATGGAGAGCCCAAGTCTAAAATTTCATGGATTAGGGGAGGTTTAGGCTCAGGTTCTATCTCGGGGTTGGACTCCTCTACATATTGCCTAACTCCAGGGGCAAGGATACCCTGGCCCAGGGAGGCCCATGACCTCAGGTTTGTTCCATACTCTTCAAAAAAGACTGACCTAAACGATAAGGGGTTATCTACAACTACGGTCCCCCTGAGATGGCCCATGTCGTTGCGTAACACTAAGTGATCCACACACTGAAGCATGGTTATGATACGGTCGGGATCATTAGGGTGGTGATGTTCGAGCGGGTTTGGGTTAAACCTAACTAGCCAAAGGTCGGCGACAGCCCTATCTAAGTCCCTAAAGGGATATGGGTTACCTTGCCCGGAGGGGCCGGCTGCTGCCCCTGATGAAGCTCGCCTCTTCTGCACGAGGGGCACCTTGTCTTCTTCTTTCTCTTCACCCTTGTCTGCTTTAGCAACCCCTTCGAGGATAGGTGCTAGATTGCAGCTAACGGGGAAGTTAGAGTTCTTCTCAACGCCAGAGTATAGCCTTTAGTAATAAGCTTACATGCCAACATCGTGTCGTCAGACACGAGCTGGCGGTAATCCTTCTCGCTAGGTGGGAGCCTCGAGAGAGTATCGTATTGACCCCCAAGGGTCACAGATTTTGCCATCCTCGCAAAAATGGTTGCACGAAGATACTACTCAGTTAATGTACAAGTGAGAAGACTCTAGAAACGATGAAAATAATTACACAAGCTAAGAAAGTAAAGAAGACTTATAAGGACAATTGAAGTATCGGTGTTCACAGTTGCGAAACCCGTTCGACATAAAGAATTGATCTTTAAAGTCGTTGGGATGGCTGGGCAGCACGATGATTGCGAGCGAGTTTGGGAATTAGGTCAAGCAGTAAAACCCGTCACCTCTCCCTCGTTGATCCAAGCTGTCCTTGAGGCAGAAGAAGTAGAGAATGTCTGTAGGGGTGGGGACCTCCCCCTCGTGCTTCAGGAAGAGGTACTTCAACCCCGCCAGCAGTCGGTACGAATTTTGGGGGAGCTAAAACGGTGCCAACTTCACGTAATTGAGGAAGTTGGCGAAGTATTGATGAAGGGGGAGGAAGGCCCCTACCTTTAGCTGCTCATCACTCCAGGCCACAAAGTCATCCTAGAGTGGTGCGCAGCTTCGTTCCCCTTCAAATGAAGGTCAGGCAATGAGGACGCCAATCCCGACCTCAATGTTGTGTGACAACATTATCTAGTTGACCCTTCCCTGGGTCGTGATCTTGGAGGCTATTCTCTCTGCCTCGAAAAATGCATCAGGTCTGACCACGACCACCTTCTCCACCACGGGGCCGAATTGAGGAATAGGGGACTCTGGAGCGACCTCCTTTCTCTTGTTGGCTTGTTGCGATGATGAGCCGGCTGCACTCTTCTTGGGAGCGTTCTTCTTGGGCGCCATTAGATCGCCTGGCGATCAAGTGCGATGGAACACTTAGTAGGTGGCCTAGAATTTTTATAAAAGCAAGAAAACAAGAATGAAGGTTCAATGTTTTAACGCATAAGCTGAGGTGATCTCAACCCGCGGTGTGATACCACGCGCTACCTACACTGTGCGCCTAGGTTTCCCAACAGACCCCTGATGTTTAGGGATCCGTATGTCAGAAAATCAGGATACTACCCTCCTTGAGGAGCGGTTTAGAGAAAAACCACCCAAGAAGCGTAACCCCTAAGCAACCTAGTTTCGAATCCTAAAAATTTTCATCTTCTTTATCTTGAATGGGTATTTCCTACAATCCCTCAGAAATTACAAAGTTTTATGAACATCACAATTCTAGGGATATTTTAAGGCCTACTGAATAAACCTAAGTCGAAACCTATGTGCCAAAAACATGTGGGAAATAATCTAATATAGACAACAGAGAAGTGGAAATAGGCCTGGTATATATATATATATAAAGAAAAAAGGAAGAAAACCCATAAACTAGTAAAAGAAAATTTTCGGCAAAACCAAAAGACTTACAGTATGTTCTTCAGTTGAGAGAAGTAAATTTTGCAGGGGAATGCTCCAAGAAGACTCCTGAGCGATTGGGTTTCTGAGGTTTTTTGCCACAGATTGTTTTCAATTTCCTCTGAGAAAGAAGAAGGGTTGGAAATGCAGAAGAGAGAAAATGTGGACAGATTTTGAATGAAAGGTGGTGAATCCTAGAAATTGCCAACATTATTTATGCGTAAAAGGCATAAAACAACGTGGACCGTCCGATCAAACTAGTGCATGATCCGAGGGTAGTGTTTTGAAAGACGAAACGGCAGCAAAAAGTTGGCCAGGCCATTAATGCAAACCTCGAAATCTGATCAGACGCCAATCGCAATGTTCCACGTGTCCAGTACTCAAGTAATGGTGAAAACCTAGATAATCGCGACAGAAGTCTAAAATTCCCCGCCGTGTAAGTCCGAAAATGAAACCATAAGACACGGGCAGGGACTTGGGGGGCAAATGTACGTCCTGAAATTCAGCACGAGTCTTTTATACAGCTAAGATATAGCTGTCTAGCCAAGAACTATAATAGATGATCCACAAGTTCACCTTTCCTCTATAAGGACAATGCGATTCCCTAGATAAATAGTACGAGCTGATGAGTACAAAGCAATAGGCACGAGCTAGAAACACTTATGAAGCATGGCATCTGAGACATGAGCTGATGCTACGCTTAGCTCGGGGTACGCTAATGATCTGCCATGTCCATGGATCTTTATAAACCTCGATACGTTATGTAAATGTGCGTGATCAGACATCACATGTCTGTTTATCCTTTAATTCCCGGACACGTAATATAATCGTGCATGATTAGACATCACATGTCCGATTATGCCAGATGATCCATGATCGATTCTACCTAATGATTAGACCATACCTTAATATAAATTGTAATATTCATCATTAGTGCGAGACATGTCACATGAGGAATTGGTATTCACGTGATGACCCTAACGCCTTCCCAGGTGTTGTTTTTCTATAAATAACAAGACCTTGGATATGAACAGAGGTTGGTTTTTTCTATAATGCAAATACTCTGTCAAAATATTGAGAGATATACAGTAATAATACAAACTCGTGGACTATGGAGATTTTAACCTTCGAACCAAGTAAAAAGGAATGAGTGTTCTTGATATTTCATTTCTAGAATTTTTAAGTATCATTTTCTTATTACAGTTTATCATTAAGCACAAATCTATCCCAGCTATTTACATAATTCACTGTTGGCCAAAAACTGCGTCAACAAACGAAGTTGGAGCCAATCATCTGATGCAAGAAATGTCATGTCTAAACCTCGTCTAATAGGACAACAAACATTTTTAAAGATGGATAGTTTCACCTTAAATCCAGATCCTCATAGTTTCTTCCAACTTGGTTAAACTTAGTTTCCACACCATGGAGATATCTTGAACAAAATGTTAGACATTCATGAATCAAGTATCTCTTAGTAAGAGATTTAAAACATCTTACAAATATAGGTAAAACTACACTGGTGGTAATCATTCAAATAATTGACATTTATTATCATCTAAATCTTGTAATTATATTTGAACCAGAGAAAGTTTGAACTTAATTTCACTATTAATGTTGAAAAAGCTTACTTAGCAAAGCTTATTGGTACTATTATTTATACAAAAAAGATATGCAACATCACTTTACATCATTGCTTAAAAGTGAAATGAATGGAAACTATAGACAGTAAGGACAATCAAGCAAAGTGAAAAAAGAAAAGAAACAAAATAAAACAATGTGCCAGAAACTGATTTTTACTATGAAGTTCTACCCTCTTCTTACTTCTCAACCTAATCGATAGAGTTCATATCTAGAAACAATACATGACTTTGAAACTATAGAGTTTATAATTGTGCCTCCATTTCTGTGATTATCTCCTTGTCCAGAGTACTTGTCCAGAGCAGTCTACTAGAGAGTTTGAAGCTCTAGAAATAAATGAAATAGACAAAACATATTGAAATGTATGGACTTTGCATTATATAAGAATAAAATTATTATATACTTATATATATATATTGTATATATTCATGCTCAGATTTACTCTGACATCCTTATGCCGTCGATCCAAGGTTTCATGTATCCCTTACTGCTTTGCTAAAGTTCTATGTATCAAGATGTGTTAAATTGTCGAACACATTTATTTTTTTATACTTATGAAACCAACATAACATTATATAAGAATAAAATTATAGTAGAAATGAGAAATATAAACCCATAGCTGGAAGACGATAATCACAATAGCATCATTGAAGCACCAATAATAAGCAATTTATATTAAGAAGCATGTATATTATCAAACCGTTATAAATATAAAAATCAAATTAGGAACCCTAATTTGTACATATATGAAAGCAAAAATCCATTAAATGTGAGATATAAATTAGATTGAGAGAGAAAATAAACCTTTTAGATGTGGCTAAAATAGGCAAAATTGATATCTTCAGATCCTTGTATGATGTCCTTGTGCTAGAGTTGACAGAAGAGGTAAAACAAAAAGAGGAAACTCTGCTGCAACTGAGAAAGAAGAGAAGTTTGAGCCCTTAAAAATTGATCGCCGGAGTAGATCTGATTCCATTCCGGTAAAGTGACAGGTGTAGATCGCCGGTGGAGGTTCGATTCAAAGATGTAGTAAGAGAGAGAGAGAGAGAAAGACGAAAGAGGCATGTATTTGGTGTTTTATTTAATTTTAAAAAATTAGTCACAAATGAGGATATAGCTATGACTAAAACAAAATTATTAGTCATAACAGATTATCATAGTAACTAAATATTAATTAGTCATACAATTTTAGTGGTTGTAACTAAATGTACTTCAGTCACAACATTTATTTGTCACAAATCATGACTATAAAATATATTATTTGTCGCAAATCATGACTATAAAATATATTTAGTCACTACCAAATGGCTGCGACTAAAAATCAAGTGTTTTGTAGTGATTGTTCATAAGATAATTTTAGTAAACATTACGATGAATTTCTACTTACAATAATCATCAACCTTTACTGGATTTGGTTTAGAACCATGCAACATTTCCTTGGTTTGACATACTTTAATATCGATCGTATAAGTTCCACTACTGATTGACATCGCAGCATTGAAACTACTCCATGCATTTAATGTATCCATCTCCAGCCCATCAACATGTTGTACATTTACAAGGAGTCTACTACAACGATGTCTAAATCAAGGGATCGATATATTACTACCACTGTCGATTGCACTGCTTTTTTGGGTAAACCATATCGCTATGGAATGTGAATATCGTTATTGTCGATAGTCTCAAAAATGCAAATCAGTGCCCATATTTTGATATGCATCCCAAAATAAGATCTTAGCCCTTCTCCCTTCCTCAGTAAACACTAGCCCAATTTGTTAATTGGCGACCTAGAATTTCACTACTAGCAGTGATTCGTGTGTGTAGCGCACCAAAATATATATTTTTTAATTATTAAATTTTGTGTTTTAATTTATTTAATTATTAAGTGTTGTGAATTATTTTATTTGTTTGTTTAAATTAATTGTTAGAATTGTTTGGTAGAATTTTTGTGAATTTAATCGTTAATTGTTATTCATTTATTTTTTTAAAAATGTGAATTATTAAGTTTTTGTTTAGTGCACTAAGGTGCATGGTTGTAACGCCCTAAACTCCAGGGACCGTTACGGTGTGCCTTGTAAACAGTGCTAAACTCGCTAATCGAGTCATTTGTCCAAAATCGTGTAACTAAGTATGATTAGCGGTTTAGGAATTAAAAATTTTGGTTAAGATATAATGTTTCATTATAATGTTTATTATATACATTGGGATCCCAAAAATATAATTTAGAGGTCTATTACAAGAAAATATTTACAATTAGGCGATCTAGGCGGCAAAACAGGGTTTAAGCCTAGTTCTCCTTCAAACCTCGGCTGTGGTGGTCGAGCAGCTACATATGTACACATCGCCACCTAAGCTCTCCAACTCAAGGATGGTCCAGCTTTCTTTTGCCTTTACCTACACCACATAGCACCCGTGAGCCGAAGCCCAGCAAGAAAACTTAATATGCTCATGAACAGCAATAACATGTCATCAAATCATAAGGCACACGCCTAGTAGATATAGCCCTAGTCAAGCAGGCAAATGAATTCATGTATTGTTGAGTATAACACATCAACCAATGATCATAATAATCATCCAGGGCTTTTAGCCCCAAATAGAAGAGTAACAGTTGTAATAATCACTAAGGTGGGTTTATTCCCAATAGCCATGTGACAATAGGGTCACTAGGGCTTTATAGATAGGTGAGCCTTTCACTAGCTTAAATAGGATAGGTGCATGATGAATAGTCACCTACATAACCTTCCTCATGACCATAGAGTCATAACCATGGAACTCTGTTCCCTAGCCATGTGACAAGCAGTCACCTAGGCCTTAGGCCCTAGCTCTGAGTAACTAGTCTTAGACTAGCCAAGTGCTTATAGGTTTCATCGACCATAGGGTCGGTCCAGCATTAATACCCCATATCAGTCATTCAACGCTGATACGATTAGATCTAATCTTTTAATTGGCCTTGCGTTCATGACGCTATGCCGTTCTCGGTTGTTAGGTCTGTGATACCTGACCAGTGCCGACCCTCATTAGTCAGTACCATATACAAGCAAGCAATGCCACCAAACATATATTATATATCATATATCCGAATACAGGGCATTGAACATGCTTACTCAATAATTACCAGCACAATTAGGGTCATGCATAAACATAGAGGCTCAAGCTCTATACAATCGCATACTTAATATACATAGCATATCCTAGTCACATGTTTCTTTTGCATTACATGCATCACATCTAGACATCCAACATGCATCAAGAATAACCATGCATGTCACATATACACAGGGTGCAGTTTTCTTACCTTTGGTCCAAGCATAGGTTACCAATAAACGAGCCACAAGCACGATCCCGATTCCAAGCCTCTAGTGCTAACCTAGTCACAACCATAAACGATGATCCACTAAGTTCAAGTTCTAAAACCAATCTCGGAACCAAGACCTAGCCTCTGAGACATCAAACCCCACCAATCCGGGTAGTAGGAATGATCCCGAGGCCTAAGGTTTGAGTTCCCAAGCTTAAAACATCATTTCGGTCTTATATACCAGCAAGCGTCGCGGCCCTAACTCCCAAGCGCCGCGGCCTGCCTCAAAACAGAGGCAGAACCCTTCTCTGCCTGAGCCTAGCGCCGCGACCCTAACAGCCCACCAGCAACCTTCACCTTCTTCATCGAGCCTAGGCCGCGGCGCCCTAGAACAGAACCGCGACCCTACCACGATCCCAGCCAAAAACCTTGTCTTCTCCCTTTAAAAACCTTCCAAAAACATATCAAAACATCCCCAAATCCCAAAATCAAAGTTTCCAAACATCCCCATGATCCAAAACCAACAAAACCCAAGTCTCAAATCTATCAAAAAATAAAATCCAATTCAAGCTTAAAAACTTTAAAAAACTTAGAACTTAAAACTTGAACTACCTCCGATTGAGTTGTTTCCAACTAAATCCTTTGGCTAATAAGCTTCTAATCTTCCCTAGGATCGCTATCCCTCGATCCTCGCTTGAATCCGAGTCGTAGAACTCAAGTTACTTTCGAAAGTACGATCGGTAGACGAAAAGGGAACTTAGAGGGAGAGAGAACGTACAGAACGTTCTTTTTATTATTTTAAAAGGTTACTTCAAGCTTAAGTAGCCTCAACCAAATCCTAACGCTCGGGGTCCGGAAAACACTCCCGGCGGCAAAATAGACAAAACCTCCAGAATTTCCCCTTGATCTTGCTAACTCCCAATTTATCACCAAATACTTATTCCCATTACCCAATAACCTGGTAATGCTCTAAATACCCCTTGACTCACTCCGAGTCAAGAATAAATGCCGTTGTGACTTTCCCACTAGCTTACCTCCTAGGATCGTCTCGTGCTGGGTAACCCTGACATAACCAAATAATAATAAAGCACCACACACATATCACATGTATGCCAAATATACCCGAAATGGATAAAATATGAAAATCACCCAATTACTCAGAAATTGGTTCACATGAATATTTAATATACCTAATCATGCATATTATCATTTAATAACATAATAAATCAATTATGGCCCTCTCGGCCTCCTAGTCAAGGTCCTAAACCTTATTAGAAAATTTGTGGCATTACAATGGTAGGTAGTGATGCACCTTAATTATTGAGTGTGTGTATGTGCATGGTTGTATAGTACACATGTGGAGAATTTTCAACACACTTTATTATTTCCATTTATTATATTTTTTAGATTAATGTAATAAATATATAAATAAAATAAGGAATAGGAAGAGAAGTGGCGTGGGAAGCATAGTGGGAAAGCTAAGGAAGAGTTTTCTATTTTATGTGAATAGTGATAATGGAAAATTGATGATAGCCAAATAAATTGATATTTTTCCTTCTTTTAGATTAATTGAAAAATAATTTTATTTAGTAAATTAGAATAAACAAAATTAATGGGAAATTAGGAATAGGAAACTTACCCATTTCTTTTTTTATTATGCTATTATTTACATAGGTTAGAATAAAAGGGAAGAGAAAAAGAAAAGGGCCATTTTTGTTTGGAGGTGTCGTCGGCCTAGAGTGAAGGAGAGAGAGAGAAAGAGAGGCGAGTTCTAGAGAGAGAAGGAGAAAAACAAGAAGAAGAAGAAGGGATCAATCCTAGGGTATGCCTCTTGTTTATGTTTTATGATTTTTCTTTCTTTTAATTCTAGTATTTTGATTAGAGTTGTTTGTAATTGTTGGTGTTCTTCTTCTTCTCCATATGGATTTTCGAGAAAAAAACCCCTAGGGTTTGAGCAAGGATGTAGTTCTAGTTTGGGTTCTTGATTTCTATCAAGGGAGATATTGGATTTCCTCCGTCAATCTTTTGGTTATTGTTATTTTGGAGAGATCATGGCGAAAGTGGGTTTGTTTTTTGGGTAGGATATTATGTTTGTGTTGATTGATATTGAGGGATGTTTTCAAAGAAATCATGTTTTGAAATAAAGCTAATGTTTTGTTTATTTTTTGTCTTAATAAATGTGTTGCATTATTGTTATGATGGCTTGATCAGAAGCATGTTAGGTGGTTATATATTTTTGGATTCAAGAGTAAGAATCTCATGTAGATCTCACCCAAAGCATGTGTAGAAAATACTTTTGAAGTTTTGCTTATGTTTCTTAT
This sequence comes from Humulus lupulus, assembly GCF_963169125.1. NCBI lineage: Eukaryota > Viridiplantae > Streptophyta > Magnoliopsida > Rosales > Cannabaceae > Humulus > Humulus lupulus. The sequence continues at coordinate 50,320,426 of NC_084797.1, forward strand.
GATGCATGCATCTATGATTTTGGTCATGTTTTTTTGGGAAATAAGAACATGCTAGGTTTAATGTGAAGGCATATATGGATATTGGTGTTTTATGTTATTGTTGCATGTTTATCATTATTATTTTATTTGGTGGCATGTATATACTAATTAGAAATATAATAGGGTGTTTGTAAGATTTTAAATGAGTATATTGTTTTCTTTTGAATTATTGAATGATAGAAGCATGCTAGGGTTTGTGTTTAATTACGTTAATTAAACACGCATGATTAATATTTGAATTTTGTAAAGCATGATGACAGTGATGAATATTATGATTTGAAGTACTTGCTGATTTTGTGCATAAATAGTGTCAATATGATGAGAATAATATTTTTGAATGCTTAAATAAATTTTACAAGTGCTATAATGTATTAAGAAATTAAATGGAAAATTTTAGGATGTCTTGAAATGATATTTTGCTCAAATGATTAACTACATATATTTTTTTATATTGTTTGAGAAAAATGTAAGTTTTTAAAAATAAAAATAGTGAATTTGAGGATGTAATTGGTTGCTGGAATTTTAGTAAAAATGTGAAGTTGTATTTTTGAATAAAAGGAATTTGATGTGTATGTTGAAATAAATTAATACCCTAAACTATGAAAATATTAAAAGTGGTAATTTTAATATAACTATGAGTGTTCATTTTAATAGTTATGATTTTTCTTTATTTTAATTAAGAAAAATGTTGAATTTAATTTACTTGTGATTTTTAAAATAAATTAAATCATGGTAGAAAGTTTATTAGAATATTTTAAAAATAATTATTGGATTATCACTTATGAATTTATTCTATTTAAAATTTAAGTGTTGAAAATAATACAAGTAAAAATTTTATTTTCTCACATCATGTTTATAATTATGATAATTGGAATAAAATTTTTATTTTCTAAGGAAACATAATAATTAAAAATATTTTAAATAATTTCAAGCCTTTGTTATTTGTATGTAATTTAAAAATAATAAATGGATTTATTATATTTTTAAATGACTAGATAAATTATTTTTATGAAATAAAAATAATGTCTTAAGAGGATTGATCAACTTAGTGATTTTAAAGAGATAAGTAATGGTAATAAAAACTTGTTAGTAATTCATTATTGTTAAAACGATAGAAATAATCATGTAGGAATTATTGTTTTTAACGCCACTTTTTAACAATGTTCCCACATATGCATACCGCATGCAATTTCATTTTTACGTTAAAAAATGTGTCTAATATTCAACCATATGATTTTTATTTAAAAACCATGCATGTAACATAGGTATAAGTTGCATTATTCTTTTGGTGATTTTATGTGTAATTGTGCCTATTTTGAGAATGATGAGTAGTTTTCACCATGTGTGCATGGCGCATTCACACATGGGATATATAAGTAGGCACAATAGAGTCTCATGTGATGCTAAAGGATGTTATTTGATTATGGTATAGGCTCGTTGTGAAGTTTTCAGTTGTGTTTTGCTAGGACCTGACGTAAGGAAGTTAGATAGAAATTTTAGTTGTTTATGCTGTGAATGGTAAGGTTTGCTTGTATGAATAATAATGTTATGTATGATGATACTTTTGCGATAGGAATTGTGAATTGCTATTTGGTGTTGATATGACTGGATTGTATGTAATTAAATTTTGTATGATATGTAATGGTTGTTAGCATGATGAACGTGACACAACAATAAGGAGTTACTAAGGATGTGAAGACGTAACCCGAGTTACTAAGGATATGAAGACGTAAATCATAGGGAGGACGCGCCGAGGTTATTCAAGGACCAAAGATCCTATTTAACTCAAGAGGTGACATGGACAAGTTAGCGGGCCATGTTCACAACGACATGATGTTATGTTTATGATGACTATGTATATGATGTTTATGTTATGACGTTATGATGATGATAACCATGTATATGATGCCTATGTTATGATGACTATGTTTATATTTATGATGATGATAGTTATGATAAAGATGCTATGATGTATGACCCTGTATGAGTATGATTATGTTTTGTTATGATTTACTTGTGTGTTATTTGTACTTCCTTACTTGGCTTTTAGCTCACCCCCTTACTTTCCCTTCCAGGTAGCAAATAGGTTTTCTCCTTGGCATGCGTGGTGATGTGGGGAGTTCTATCGGCAGGGTGTGTATGGCATGGGGCATCCTATGGACGAGAAACGATCAGTTTAAATGTAATTTTCTAAAAATAATTTTATGTTATTTTAATTTTCTGAACTTATAAATGACACTTGAACTTTAATAATTTTTAAAACATTGTATGTAAACTATTATTTTTCTTTTAAATTATTGGGTCCAACTTGCATGTTTTAGTAAGACCCCACTGGAATTTTATAATAAGTGGCTTTCTCCTATAAACTCATGAGTACGTAAATGTTCTATAAAGTATTAGATTAGGGCATTTTTCAAATGGTATCAGAGCCACGTCGTCCATGTTTCCAAGGACCCTCCCCATACACGCTAAAGACGGGAAAATCTCACCTCACCGTGTCGTAAGTATTTGTATATGTGCTATTACTTGCTTTTGTTTTATTTAATTTTATAGTTTCGTAACTGCAGTATAGTAAGATACCTCTCGTGTTGAAAACTACAAAGAAACAATTACTCAAAGAGATCCACGCAATACCCAAGGTCCAGCTTGAGGAGGATCCCTATTATTCGCAAATAGCAGTTTTGAAAACAACAACGGTGGTTTGGGATCACATTGAAGGGATCATGAATAAAAGAGGAGCCTTGTTATGGCCTATGGAGCAATATTGGGTGTTGAGGGAAGTATTGTCAATGTACTCTGAGGCCCTTCTCTAGTTGGACCGAGCATGGCATGACATCATTCAAGATGACCTGGAGTTTTGTACCATGGAATACATAATTTGTGATCTTATAGACAACTACAATTTTAGTCGTTTGGTGCTGGTATTGGTGAAGAGAAATGACAGAGAGATAGAGGAGCGTTTGGAGACTATACACGATGTGGAAGGAACCTTGGCAATTGAGGAAGTAACTCAAGCTATACCATGTGTGACCGCTAAGATGAAGATAATGATGAGCGCTCCCAGTTACTTTTACATCCCAAGAGATGTATATGATTATATCTCAGGGGATGGATCCATCGTTGAGGACTAAAGTCCACTGCGTAAATCGTTACGTGAGACACTAATAAATAAGATGGAATTTTTTGTTAGACCTTAAAGGATTTATGTTTTTGTCATTAAACACTTTATGGGATTTTTTAAATTTTGGAATAATTTGAACATTTTGAAATGCTATGGTTTATTTTTCCAAACTCTAAATGATGTGGGTTGAATGTATGATTTTGCAAATATCTATCAAACCATTATGTGATGTTCCTTCCTTATGATTTTCCTTTGATTGCCTTAGAATCTCATAATGTCGACTAGAGGAAGAGGAGGCAAGGGAAGAGGAGGAGACTAAGTAAATGGTGTCTCGACAAGGTCTAAAACCACGACAACCCCTGACATAGGAATGCCATCAGTTCAACCTGCAACTCCAGTAGCACCATCTGTGGATCTGGCCGCAGAAGTAGCAAGATTTAGAGAGCAACTAAGGCTGAGAGATGAGGAATTGGCACATGCTAGGCAAGCACCCCAAGTTCCCCAAATGCCCCAAGTGCCTCAAGTGCCAATGGCGCAACCTCAGCCTCCAACACCACCACCAGCACCACTGCCGATAACTTATGGGTTTGAACTAATGTATCAACTTTTTAGAAAGCAAGCTCCACAAACCTTTGAAGGGAAAGTTGATCCCATAGTGGCAGAGGATTGGCTAAGATCAGTCGAGGCCATCTTTTTTCATATGGAATTGAAAGATCTTCAGAGAGTCTCATGTGTGGTTTATTTCCTCAAAATGGATGCGCGAATTTGGTGGGATGTAATTAAACAAACTCGTGACTTGAATACCATGACTTGGGCAGAATTCTTCCATGCTTTTAGCAGGAAGTACTACAACGTGGGCATGCTAGCAACCAAGGTAGATGAGTTTGTAACTCTGGTACAAGGAAGCCTATATGTCACTGATTATGCACAGAAGTTCGATAGGTTGGCAAAATTTTCTCCAGAAGTTGTGCCAACTGAAACTTCGCAAGTTTAAAGGTTCATGAGGGGACTCAAGCCAATGATCGCTAGGGATGTTATGATGACCAGTGCTGAAGTGGTCAGTTATGCAGAAGTTCTTGATAGAACACTTGAAGATGAATATTTGGAAGAATGGATATGGAAGGATAATGGTGCTAGAAGAGAGTACTATCGAAACAAGGGTTTCAACGAGGGTAACAAAAGGAAAGCTAATCAAGGGCATAACAGTGGCAATGATAAGAGCACCCCATCTGTCCTAAATGCTCGAAAAGACACCCGGGAGAATGTCAGGCCAGTACCAATAAATGTTTTAAGTGCGGTCAGACAGGACATTTGAGGAAGAATTGCACATAATGGAAGGCGGGACAGAATAATAACAACAATCTGGTGCCAGCAAGGGTTTTTGCCTTAACTCAGAATGAAGCAGCCAACAGCAACATCGTAGTCACAGGTCAGCTCCCTATATCTGGTACGATGTGTAGAGTCCTTATTGATTCTGGAGCAACTTACTCTTATGTTTGCATGAATGTGATTGATAAGCTGAGTATGCCTTACAAACTATTTGAGCATAACTTTAGTACAATCTTGCCATTGGTAGACATGATGTTGTCAACTAAGTGGTTACCATCAATGCCTGTAACGGTAGAGGACAGGGAGTGCCCAGTAGACCTTATAGAACTGAGTATACCAGATTATGATGTCATACATTGCATGGATTGCTTATCCAAACATGGGGCGACAATAGATTGTCAGAAGAAAACTGTAGAGTTCACGCCAAAAGAAGGAGAGGTCTTTTCCTTTATAGGAGAAGTACTGTGTTTTCGAACACCTATAATATCTACACTGGAAGCATGGAATATGATGCAACATGGTTGTTCGACATTTCTGGCTAGCGTGGTGGATAAATCCAAGGAGTAAGAACTAAAACCAGAAAATGTCCATATTGTTTGTGAGTTCCCGGAGGTGTCTCCCAAGGAACTACCAGGATTACCCCTAGGCAGAGAAATAGAGTTTGTAATCGAGCTTGCACGAGAAATAGCACTGATCTCTAAAGCACCCTATCGAATGGCGCCTTCAGAGTTGAAGGAACTTAAGAACCAGTTACAAGAGTTGTTGGACAAGGGGTTCATAAGACCTAGCCATTCTCCATGGGGAGCACCAGTCTTATTTGTGAAAAGGAATGACGAGAGCATGAGAATGTGCATCGATTACCGAGGACATAATAAGGTCACCATAAGGAATAAATATCCTTTGCCTAGGATAGATGACCTTTTTGATCAACCGGAAGGGGCAGAAATATTATCAAAGATTGATCTACGATTTGGGTACCATCAGTTGAAAGTGAAAGAGGGAGATATTCCGAAAATGACTTTCAGAACTCGCTACGGCCACTATGAATTCTTAGTGATGTCTTTTGGACTCACTAACACCCCAGCATCATTTATGGACATGATGAATAAAGTATTTAAGGATTATTTGGACAAGTTTGTGGTAGTGTTCATAGATGATATCCTTATTTACTCAATGACAAAGGAGGAGCACGAGGAGCATTTGAGGTTGACTGTGAAAAGATTACGAGAACATCAGTTATACGCTATGTTCTCTAAGTGTGTGTTTTGGCTGGAATAGGTAACTTCCTAGGGCATATAGTGTCCAAGAATGGAATAGAAGTAGACCCATCAAAGATCGAGGCCATTAGAGACTGGCCCCAGCCAAAGAATGCCTCAAAAGTTCAAAGATTCTTAGGATTGGCGGGTTACTATAGGAAGTTTGTCCAGGGTTTCTTGAAGATCAAGACTGTTAGAAAACTTATTCAGGATCTTTATTTATTTTCATGTAAATCTAATATTAAAAAAATTAATATGAGATAACCTAGAACATGTTTCTAAAATTGAATTCAAAGAGAAACAATGATAAGAATACTCACATTATACGCATCGGAATGAAAGAGTCCTTCCTTCAGTTTCTCTAACACTTGTATCATTTATGTCACGGAGTATTATCAAGAAATTTATTTATTCTTATATAATCTTCATAGTCTTCCAAAGTATCCTTAGAATCACCTTGACTAGAGTGGGAAATTTTCAACACATGAGATAGATACAGAGAGAAGAAGAGAAAATAACAAAGTGGCTTAGAAAAGGATTTATGTTTGGAGAGAATCTAAAACTATCATGAGATAAACGTATGCTTTCACTTTTCTCTAAGCACTCCTTTCATAGACTCAATCAGGTCATTTAATTTAATAAAAAAAATTAATAAAATAATAGCCAATTTGAAGCCCTAGGTCGAAATTATCATGGGTTTTAGACCCCTGAAATTTCCCATTTGATTATAAGCCCAATTGACTGAAAATCAAGGCCTGTATTATTTTCTTTTGATTTAATTATTTAAATCTTTTATCAAATTAATTATTTATAATTTGAACCTAGATTAAAACTTATTAATTAATTTAGAAACCAGTTTATCTTAATTAATAAATCTGTCCTAATTTCTCTTTTCTTCTAAAAAATACATAACGTAGTGAAACTATCTAAAATTGACCTAGTCAACTTTGATATTTCTAATCGATAATTAAATCAATTAATTTAGACTATCTAGATGATTTTATCCAAGGTACAATGGGGACCATGGGCCTATGAAATCAGGCTCCAATAAGTTATCATAAATCTAACAAATAAATTTACTAACTTATTAATTCCTCGTGACTCCACTATAGACTCGGAATTGCACTCTCGAATTTATAGAACGCTCTATAAAAAATATAGATACGTTATTAATTATCCATTTTTACAACCACAATTGTCACTCAATCATGTATAGAAGGTCTATAATGAGATAGGACTAAAATATCGTTTTACCCCTCATTGTATTTTATCCTTAAAACACTTTGCTCCTTGTAAATGATAATTCAGTAAACTAATTTAATTACTGAAATGAGATCTCTATCATTTAATACCTTGAACCAAACTAAAAGTAAGCCATCGTCCACTTCTTCATTAGAAGCTATAGATGTTCATATCTATGATTAACACTCCCACTCAATTATACTACTGAGTACCCAAGATGTAAGTATGGGCTAGTTCGTAGGGTAAGCTGGTAACGAACAAGTCAAAGAACTCAAATAATACAATCAGTTAGAATACTAACCACTCAGAATTGAGATTGAATTGACCTATGGTCAACTATATGATATGACTAGAATAGATAATAATGGTATGTTTACTTATCTTATCAACTGTCAATATCGGTCCAGTCCGATGTAACAAATACATCCGATCTTATCTACTTCTAATGTTTTGGAAAGAACATAACACTGTAATGTGTAAGTAGATCATATCGTTGATTGGCAAGTCAGTGTAAATCATGTGCACTGAATAATCATAGGACTAACTTATTTTGAACATATAATTATATTTATATTCCACTGTGATTACGTCACTATAAATAAGATTAGCTATATGCTTGGGATTTAATAGAAGTTTATGTTAAACAAATAATTACGAAAATAAAACATGTGAGCAAAGTGATTGACCAAGTCAAAAAATGATTTCTTATTCTTTTATTGATAATAAAATGAGATTACAAAGAATTTGGGTTTTAATTAGGGCATAAAACCCCGACAAACTCCCACTTGCACTATTTGAAACTGATGCCTTAATTCTACTAATTCCAATTCCTTGATATGGTTATCAAATGTAGCTTCTGGTAGTGTCTTTGTAAACGGATCCGCAAGATTATCTTCAGTTGCAGTCTTTATAATCATCACATCTCCCCTGGCCATATATTCGCGAATAATGTGATACTTCCTTTCTATAAGCTTACTCCTCTTGTGACTTCGAGGTTCTTTCAAGTTGGCTATCACTCTTGTATTGTCACAAAATAACACAAGTGGTTTATCCATTTATAAAATAACACAAAGATCCGAATAGAAATTCTTTAGCAAGACTATTTCCTTAGCTGCTTTTGATGCGGCTATGTACTCAGCCTCCATGGGGGATTTCTGAGATTGCAGACTGCTTTACGCTTCTCCAAAGCACAGCTCCACCCCCAAGAGTAAGCACCATTCAAGAAGTAGACTTCCTATCAACGACATCAGTCTGAAAATCTGAATCGGTGTAGCCTACAGGGTTCAGAACACCACCCTTGTAGACTAACACATAATCCCTAGTCATTCTCAAATACTTCAGGATATGCTTAACTGCTATCCAATGTTCCGGTCCTGGGTTTAACTGATACCTTCTCACTACTCCCACTACATAGCAGATCTCTGGTCTAGTACACAACACAGCATACATCAGACTTCCAAATGTAGATGTGTAAGGAACTTTTCTCATTGCATCTTCCTCTTCAGGAGTCTGGGGAGACTGCTTCTTTGAAAGATGAATTCCATGGCGAGACGGTAGACGCCCTTTCTTGGAATTTGTCATTGAGAAACGTTGAAGCACTATATCTATGTAAGTTGCTTGAGATAGAGCTAAGAGTATGTTCTTTCTATCCCTAACGATATGGATACCTAGAACATAACTTGCTTCACCAAATCCTTCATCTGGAATTGAGTGCTCAACCAATTCTTCACATCTAATAATTTCTTAATAATGTTTTCAATGAGTAATATATCATCTACATAAAGAACCAGGAATACCACTATTTGATTTGCCTTCAGTTGGAAACACAGGGCTCATCAATATTTTTATCAAAGCCATAGGTTTTGATTATTTCATCAAACCTAAGATTTCAGGAACGAGAAGCTTGCTTCAGTCCATAGATGGACCTATTCAACTTGCAAACTTTTCCTTCTTGTCCAGCTACTTTAAATCCATCTCACTGATCCATATAAATGACTTTGTTAAACTTTCCATTAAGAAAAGTTGTCTTGACATCCATTTTCCAAATCTCATAGTCGAGAGCGGCTGCTATGGATAGGAGGATGCGAATGGACTTGAGCATGGCTACCAGACTAAAAGTTTCCTCATAGTCTACGCCTTCTCTTTGGGTATAACCCTTTGCCACCAATCGAGCTTTATAAGTCTCGATATTTCCATCAACACCTCGTTTCTTCTTGTAGATCCACTTACACCCAATGGCCCTAAAGTCACTAGGTGCTTCCACAAGATCCCAGACGGAATTTGAGTAGATGGACTCCATTTCCTATTTCATGGATTCGATCCATTCCTTTTCCAGGGATAGCCATTGCTTGTTTGAAAGACAACAGATCATCATCAATAGTGTCACCAAAAACCATATTAGTTTCACCATCAAAACCATAGCGAACTGGGTTCCTAGAAACCCTCCCACTACGACGAGGCTCTATGACAGTTTTCTCAGGAACAGTGGTACTTTCTTCATTTGAATCGATTTGCGTTGGTTGGACATGAAGAGTGGGAATTTCGTCATCTACTCGCGTTGATGACGATGGAACATTGGTTGGAGTCAAATCTTTAACCATCTCCTCTAAAACTACTTTACTGCATGGTTTGAAGTTTTGGACATAGTCATTTTCCAGAAATGTAGCATTCGTAGAAGTAAACACTTTCTTTTCTGAATGACGATAGAAAAGTCCACTACAAGTACCTTTAGGATAGCTAACAAACATGCAAACTTCAGTTCGCAGTTCTAGATTTCCCTCCTTTTTCCTCAGGACATGGGTGGGGCACCCCCAGATTCTATAATGGCGTAGACTAGGTTCACGACCATTCCAATGTTCTACAGGTGTTTTGGGTATTAATTTTAATGGCACGACATTGAGAATGTCGTTCGTGGTTTCAATTGCATGTCCCCAGAATGAAGTTGGTAGAGTTGAGTAACTAAGCATGCATCTAACCATTACCAATAAAGTTCTGTTCCGGCATTCTGCTACACCATTTTGTTGCAGAGTACCTGCGGCAGTAAGTTGTGATAAAATCCCAAGTTCAGTTAAATGATCTTGGAACTTCATATCCAAATATTCTCCACCCTCTATCAGATTGCAAGATCTTTAACGTTTTACCTAATTGGTTTTGAGCCATTGCTAGGAATTCCTAAAACTTTGAAAATGTTTCTGATTTCCTATTCATTAGGTAAAGACATGAGTATCTAGATTAATTGTCAATGAAAGTGACAAAATACTCAAAACCACCTGTGGCTTGTACATTCAAAGGTTCACACACATCTGAATGCACAAGACCAAGTGGTTCTTTGGCCCTATCACCCTTTGATTATAAGCCCATTAGACGTAAAATCAAGGCCTCTATCATTTTATATTGATTTAATTAATTAAATAATTATTTAAATCATTTATAAAATTAATTATTTATAATTTGAACCTTGATTTAAACTTATTTTTTAATTTAGATACCAATTTATCTTAATTAATAAATCTAAAAAATACATAACTCTGTGAAACAAAAAAAATTGACCTAGTCAACATTGATAATTCTAATTGATAATTAATTCAATAAATTGAGAATATCTAGATGATTTTATCCAAGGTACAATGGGGACCATGGGCCTATGAAATCAAGTTCCAATAAGTTATCATAAATCTAACAAATAAATTTACTAACTTATTAATTCCTCGCGACTCCACTATAGACTCGGAATTGCACTCTTGAATTCATAGAACGCTCTATAAAAAATATACATACGCTATTAATTATCCATTGTTACAACCACAATTGTCACTCAATCCTCTATAGATGGTCTACAATAAGATAGGACTAAACTACCGTTTTACCCCTCATTGTATTTTATCTTTAAAACACTTAGTTCCTTGTAAATGATAATTCAGTAAACTAATTTATTTACTGAAATGAGATCTCTATCATTTAACACCTTGAACCAAACTAAAAGGAAACCATCGTTTCACTTCTTCATCAGAAGCTATAGATGTTCATATTTATGATTAACACTCCCACTCAATTATACTATCGAGTTCCCAAGATGTAAGTATGGGCTAGTCCGTAGGGTAAGTTGGTAATGAACAAGTCAAAGAACTCAAATAATACAATAAGTTAGAATACTTACCACTCATAATTGAGATTGAATTGACCTATGGTCAACTATATGATTTGACTAGAATAGATAATAACGGTATGTTTACTTATCTTATCAACTGTCAATATCGGTCCAATCCGATGTAACAAATACATCCGATCTTTTCTACTTTGCTAATGTTCTGGAAAGAACATAACACTGTAATGTCTAAGTAGATCATATCGTAGATTGGCAAGTCAGTGTAAATCATGTTCACTGACTAATCTTTGGACTAATTTATTTTGAACATATAATCATATTTATATTCCACTGTTATTACGTCACTATAAATAAGATTATCTATATGCTCGGGATTTAATAGAAATTTTTATTAAACAAATAATCATGAAAATAAAACATGTGAACAACGTGATTGACCAAGTCAAAAAATGATTTCTTATCTTTTATTGATAATAAAATGAGATTACAAAGAATTTGGGTTTTAATTAGGGCATAAAACCCCAACAGAGACTCCATTGACAAACTTAACCCGCAAGCATCAGAGATTTTCATGGACAGAGAAATGTGAGGAAAGCTTCCAGACCATGGAGGATAAGTTGATTTATGCGCCTATCCTTTGTGTTCCCACCGAGGGCGGGAAATTTGTGGTGTATTTTGACACATCAAAGAACGGTTTGGGATGTGTGTTAATGCAAGATGGTATCCTATGCTTCCAAAAAACTTAAGGATTATGAGCAATGATATCCCACTCTTGACCTTGGGTTGGCAGAAGTGGTGTTCGCACTGAAGATATGGAGACATCACTTAATATGGGGACAAGTGCGTCATATACACTGACCACAAAAGTCTGAAGTACTTCTTCGTGCAAAAGGAACTGAATATGAGACAGTGAAGGTGGTTGGAATTAGTGAAATACTACGATTGTGAGATTCTATACCACCCAGGCAAGGCCAATGTGGTTGCAGATGCATTGAGTAGGTGGGGACATGGGAATGTCTCAGCACTACATACGATATAGATTCCTCTGCAAAAAGAGATCATAAATTACAGCATCGAACTTGTGATAGGAAGTCTAGTGAACATCACGTTACAATCCTCCCTACTAGAACAAATTCGAGAAGGACAGAGAGTGGATGAAGCCTTAATGAAGCAAGAGGCTTTGGTACAAGAAGGTGGTTGCAGTGATTTCAAAATATCTAATGGTGGATTGCTGAGATACAATGATAAGATTTGTGTGCCAAACAATGTTGAGATTAAGGAAATTATTATGAAAGAAGCACACACAACACCCTATTCCTTACACCCAGGGTCCAGGAAGATGTATCAAGAACTTAAGGCATTATATTGGTGGCATGGAATGAAGAGGGATATTGTTGAGTTTGTTGCTAGATGTTTGACATGCCAGCAAGTCATAGTAGAACACCAAAGACCAGTAGGGTTACTTCAACCGCTCTACATTCCTGAATGGAAATGGGAGGATATAGCAATGGATTTTGTGGTAGGGTTACCCTGAACCACCAAGCAACACGACTTTGTGTGAGTAATAGTGGATAGACTCACTAAGTCCACCAATTTCCTGCCAGTTAAGACCACATACTCAGTGAACCAATATGCAGAATTGTATGTAAGTGAGATAGTGAGACTTCATGGGGTGCCAAAGTCAATAATTACTGATCGAGGGTCAATATTCACATCAAACTTTTGGAAGTGACTACATAGAGCTATGGGATCAAGGATAAAGTTTCGCACTGTGTTTCATCCTCAGAACGATGGGCAGTCAGAGAAGACTGTACAGATTCTAGAGGACAAGTTGAGGTGCTGTGCTTTGGACTTTTCAGAGTCTTGGAACCGATTCTTACCCCTAATGGAGTTCTCTTATAATAACAGTTACCAATCTACTATTGGGATGGCTCCCTATGAGATTCTTTATGGGCGCAAGTGTAGATCTCCTTTACACTGGGATGAAGTTGGGAAGAAACAGATTTTAGGCTCTGAGGCAGTTAGGGAAGCAAGTGAGGTGATCGAGAAGATTATCCAAAGGATGCTTACCGCACATAGTAGGAAAAAGAGCTATGCCAACCTTAAGAGATGGAACATCAAGTTTTCAATGGACGAGTTTGTTTTCTTGAAAGTCTCACCGATGAAGGGTGATATGCATTTTGGAAAGAAAGGGAAGTTAAGCCCCATATATATAGGTGCATTTGAGATTTTGGAAAAAGTAGGGCAAGTTTCTTACCGTCTATAGCACTGCTCCCAGCATTAGCCGAAATGCATAACGTCTTTCACATCTCGATGTTGCGTAAATATGTGTCAGATGCCTCTCATGTTTTGAGTTACGAGCCGTTACAGCAGAAGCAGGATCTGAGTTATGACGAACAGCCTGAGCGCGTTATTGAAAAGGGAATTAAGGAACTGAGATCCAAAATGATTCCACTAGTTAAGGTCTATTGGAAGAATAGTACAGAACGAGAAGCAACATGGGAGTTGGAGGAAGAAATGAGAGAAAGATACCTTGAAATTTTGGTAAGAAGGAATTTCAAGACGAAATTCCTTTTAAGGAGGGTATATTGTAGCGCACCAATTTTTTTTAATTATTAATTTTTTTTTTTTAATTTATTTAATTGTTAAGTGTTGTGAATTATTTTATTTGTTTGTTTAAATTAATTGTTAGAATTGTTTTGTAGAATTTTTGTGAATTTAATTATTAATTGTTATTTATTTATTTTTTTAAAAATATGAATTATTGAGTTTTCGTTGAATGCACTAAGCTGCATGGTAGGTAGTGATGCACCCTAGTTATTGAGTGTGTGCTTGTGCATGGTTGCATGGTACACATGTGTAGAATTTTCTATGCACTTTATTATTTCCTTTTACTAGATTTATTTAGATTAATTAATTAAATAAAAATAAAAATAAAATAAAATAATGAACAGGAAGAGAAGTGGCGTGGGAAGCATAGTGGGAAAGCTAAGGAAGAGTTTCCTATTTTATGTGGATAGTGATAATGCAAAATTGATGATAGCCAAATAAATTGGTATTTTTCATTCTTTTAGATTAATTCAAAAATCCTTTTATTTAGTAAATTAGAATAGACAAAATTAATGGAAAATTAGGAATACGGAACTTACCCCTTTATTTTTGTTAGGCTATTATTTTCATAGATTAGAATAAAAGGGAAGAGAAAAAGAAAAGGGGCCATTTTTGCTTGGAGGTGGCGTCGGCCTAGAGAGAATGAGAGAGAGAGAGAGGCGGGTTCTAGAGAAAGAAGGAGAAAAAGAAGAAGAAGAAGGGATCAATCCTAGGGTATGCCTCTTATTTATGTTTTACGATTTTTCTTTCTTTTAATTCTAGTATTTTGATTAGAGTTGTTTGTAATTATTGGTGTTCTTTTTCTTCTCCATATGGATTTTCGAAAAGAAAAAAAAACCCTAGGGTAGAGCACGAAGGTGGTTCTAGTTTGGGTTCTTGATTTCTATAAAGAGAGGTATTGGATTTCCTCCCTCAATCTTTTGGTTATTATTATTTTATGTTGTTATTTTGGAGAGATCATGGCTGAAAGTGGGTTTGTGTTTTGGGTAGGATATTATGTTTGTGTAGATTGATATTGAGGGATGTCTCAAAGAAATTATGTTTTGAAATAAAGCTAATGCTTTGTTCATTTTTGGTCTTGATAAATATGTTGCATTATTGTAATGATGGCTTGATGAGAAACATGTTAGGTGGTTATATATTTTCGGATTGAAGAGTAAAAATCTCATATAGATCTCACCCAAAGCATGTGTAGAAAATACTTATGAAGTTTTGTTTATGTTTCTTATGATGCTTCTATGATTTTGGTCATGTTTTTTGGGAAATAGGAACATGCACTACACCAAATGCCTATTTCCATAACACATTAATATAATACTAATAAAAAAGAGTTATGCTAGAGTATAATGGGCATTTGTGAAAAAAAGGCGGTAATTAAAAAGGGCGCCACTTAGATTTTTTTCATTTTTGACCTCAAAATTTTTGAGACACCCAATTCTCATGCCTTTTCCCCCCTCTCCTTCTCGTCTCTCTATTCCCTTCGCCCTAGCCGCACTCCCGTAACCACCATCATCCACAGCTCCGACCACCTAACCACCATCCTCACACCTGTTTTTCTCCGAGCCAAGCTCCAAATCTCAGGCACCCGTGAACCCAACCCCCGAACCAAGTGACCCCAGGTGCGAGCCCACCTCTGCGTGCCTTTGACCCAGTGGTCTCATCGTTCTTAGATTGAGAGAACGAGAATGAGATTGAGAGATAAACAAGGCTATGGAGCCAGAATCTGGGATTTCCACTGCTCACCGCTCGACTTCTACTACTATAGGCCAGGTTTGTACCAATCTTTTCACGTCTTTATATATATATATATATGTATAAAGATGATAATTTTGGGGAGCGAATCTTTGTTAGATCTTGTGATGGGTTGGTGATGATGATTCTTAGTGTTGTTTACTGATAACCCTTTTTGTTGCAGGAAAGGATTTGAGACCCGTGACTCGTTTTATATTGGGAATCTTTTATCTTGAACAATTAGGTTTATTTTATTGTGTTCAAATCATTGTTTATTGTGGTGATTACGGGAATTTGAGAACCTACTGCTGGTCTGCTGGTCATTTAAATTGATGGGTTCTGTTCGTTTTTTTTATTGCAATTTTTCAGAGGAACTGCTTTTGGGGTGAGAGAATGTGGAGCAAGAGGTGAGGTTTAATGATTAGAAGTTTAATTGTGGTGTCAATTTTTGAGCATGGGGGCTGCTTGTTGTGTGGCTGTTAAGGAGAAGACTAGTGAAATTTTGCATCGAAACATTCGATGTTCCCCAACATGGAGCTTTCGATGGGATCATAGAGGACGGGTTGCTGGAGAAGAGACTTCAATGAGTTGGTTTTCTGACGGGGTCAGCAGGAATGATGGATCTGAATCTAAATTTGAATCAGCATATGTTTCAGAGGAAGGAAGTCCATTAGAACATTCTCGAAGGCATACATCCCAAAAGTCCTCATTTTGGGAGGGAGCTGCTGGGCATTCAAGAACTCCTGCCTCAGGTAATTTCCTAGAATTGCAACTACTGGCGAGGGAACTTTGCTTAGTTACATAGATGCCAACAAAAAGAATATGTGTAATTCCATATTTGAAGTTATATGAATGACCAAAAACAACACGTTTACACATGATTGTGTTCAACTAATAAAGCTTTCCATCATGTTGCTTAATATTTACATTGTTTTTTTAACCCAGTAATTAGCTTTAAAAATCGATGCTTTGTCAAATGGAGCTTTTTAATTTCAGTACTTTTATATGTCAAATGCCTTTGCTTATTGCTGTCTTTGGTTTAGTTTAGTTTGCTGTTCACTTTACTAGGTTGTTTATGTGATACTCATGCTAGTTGCTTCTATCTTTTTTATTACTGGATTTTACTGGTTTCTCTTAGGATGGGGATTTTACTGGGTGGTGGATAACTTATAGCTATCTAGAAGTTGGAAGATTGAACTTCTGAAGTTGCAAAATAATGATACAGTATTTTTGTTTCTTGATCATTCTCACCAAGTACTAAGAGGTTGTTTTTGCTTTTTTTTTTTCTTGATGCATTTACCAGTTGGGTAAGCGGGGTCTTGGATCCAGAAGGCAGTGCATCTGGAGATGTTGTTACATCAGTTAAAAGGTAGGCTCTTATTTGTTATTTTTGTTTACCAATTTATGTAGTTTCTGCTTTAATAGCTGGTGTAATTTGTTTTTGTCTTTTCTGTATATATACTCTTTTGTATCATT
This sequence comes from Humulus lupulus, assembly GCF_963169125.1. NCBI lineage: Eukaryota > Viridiplantae > Streptophyta > Magnoliopsida > Rosales > Cannabaceae > Humulus > Humulus lupulus. The sequence continues at coordinate 50,337,335 of NC_084797.1, forward strand.
ACTTCTTTAATGAGAATTGATTCTATTGATTCAGTCACTAAGTTTGATTCTATCTGCTTTTCTGAATTCCATGGAGCAAGGAAGTTGTCTAGTTTTGCTTACCTTTATGTACATGTTTCTCTTGAAACTTTACACAAAAGTATTGTTTTATGTACATGTTCTAATTATCTGTTTATTTAATTAAACAATATCACAATCACAGTCTAAATTCATACTGATCACCTAAGCGGGTCAGGGCAATATCCATTGGTCATTATGATGTACCCAAAAACGAACAGTGTTTTTGGGAGGCGAAAGGAAAACGATCTGCGCATGATGCTGAATGCTCCAAAGAAAAATTCAACAAATACACAGAGCAAAGATGTAACTGTTGTTAGCCCTGATAAACAAGCGCAAATGACAACCCCTAATAAAAAATCACCTACTCAGGGATCAGCTTCTGGAAAGGTAAATTAAATGAATTGTAGTTGAGTGGATTGATTCCATGTCTTCTTCTTCTTCTTCTTCAGAATGATGCAAAGAGACAAGTGAATTGGAACTTTCAGTTATTTTTTTAATTGCATTTTTGGCAGGCGAGAAGAAGAGGATCTGCAAATAGTACTCCAAAGAAAAATTCAACAAATACACAGACGGAAGATGTAGCTGTTGTTATGCCTGATTTGCGGTTAGAGGCAAGGTTGACAGCCCAGGTTAGTCAATGTGATCTCTTGCCTTAAGGAATGTTCATTGTGTAACTAGTCTCTTTTCAATTGCTTCTTTTGTAACCTCCAACAAAATAAAGTTGTTCTGAACTCAATCAATTATAGGCATTATAGTCCCTCAGCGTTCTTTTTTTCTTTAGTGTTGTTCCTTAATCTAGCTTCTCAAAATATAGTCAATTACAGTGGTGTTGGTTTGATGATGGCAAGATTTTAACTCGAGTTATTAGCTTTGACTTCCACATTACCTATTGATGTGGTGCTAAGTTTCCTTCGTTCACTTTCAACAGGAAAATTCACGGATGTTTGCAGGAAAAAAACTTCATCCCTTTTTTTCATCTTGGAAGGAAGACAAGAAAAATCGAGGGGTAATTGAAGCAGAGGGTAAAAAGTTAGCAGTTGGTAGGCAAAATAAAGAGAAGACTTGTGCCCCGATTCATGTATTTGAAAGAAGCCAGGTAAGCTTATCTCAGGCTAGCTCTTACTGCTATTATGGTAATTTTCGAGTTGCGGAAACTGAGACTGCAGTTATTGTTCTGAGTTATGTTAAAACTTTTTGCAACAGGACACTGACATGCCCCTTGACTGGGGCACCTGGAAATTTTCTGAGGAGATCTTTAGGAGAAATATTTGTGACCTAGAAAGCACATGTGAATCTATTGTTGAAGGCTCCATTGAGTGGTTAAGTTTTCAAAAGTTTCCCCTCATTTTACACCCCGGCAATGCATCAAGTTTTCAGGATAATATTTTTTCAGAATGTGTTATTCAAGACGATTGTATTTATGAAACATTTCCAACTAATGATGAAACAGAGGTATGATAGGATGCAGGTGCTTCAGTAAAAATTTGTTTCTTTTTTGTAATTGTCATCCTGTGATTCTCATTACAAATTAATTATTGTGCAGGATAGTGAGATAAATAAAGTTGATTCCTTCAATGGACCTACTAGTGTGGTAAGAAAGCTAAACACTAGAAAGGGAAGTAGCTCACTTGAGGACAGTTCAAATATTCTGGCATGTGGTTTTCTCCCACAAGGTTTGAGGTTCGAGTCCCTTCTGAATACTACATAACAATTATTATAGTTTCTTGGTAAAAATAATAAAATTTTCTGTAGCTGTTAATTTTTACATTGGCTTTTTTAGTAGAGTCAATATTAAATATGTTTCATTTAATTGCTCCAATAGTGTTGAATTAATTATCATAATGTGTTTGAATAGTTAAGCATTGTTCTTAGTTTTAATTGTTTAGTCTATCTAGAGATTTTATTAAGCTTATAGCTGCATTTTATTGCAGAATGAAGTCATACTATTTTGGTTGTGGTAATCAACCAAGGAATAGCTTATGGACTTACAGTTACAAGCGAAAAACTACCATGGAGGTTAGATTTCTTGGACTATTTCTTCTTTGACTAGTACATTTAGAAGTTTCTTCAGTCTCTTAAACTGGAGAAAAAAAACATTTTCCTGCAGGTCTGTGTTAATGATGAATCTGTGAAGTTTTTGAGTGGGTGGCTACAACAATGGCGTGAAATAAAGTTTCAAATATGCAAGGATCATATTGATTGTGATACAAGTGATAGGGAAAAAGATGATTATATCTATTCTGAAAGTGACTCTGATTCAGGAAGCCAATATGAGGAGGATAGGCTGAAAAACGTCCTCTTAGTTACAGGACCAGTTGGGGTAACTACAAAGACTGCATTATCTTGTTACAACTATGATGAGTCATGGTACTTGGTTTTGTTTCTTGATTACTTTGTGCCTGATGATGAAAACTTTTATTTTTGTATTGATATGTGCATTGATTTCATTTTGAGCCTCCATCTTTTCTGCTCTCACCATCTTTGGTACTCACCATGATCCATTATTTTATTTTATTTATTTATTTATTACTATTTTCTCATGTTGGCTGTGGTGATGATGATCTGTGTTTGTTGTTGGTGGTGGTGAATGCCAAAGGTGATGGTTGAAGTGGTGGTGTTTAAACCTTGAAGATGTGATTGGTTCTTAATGAATTTTCAATGTTCATGAAATTTCTTGCATTAATCTCTTAAGGCATTTATATATTAAAATGGTCTCTTTTTACAGCTACAAAATATATATTTTATTGCCTTATGTAATAATATGAAGATATTGTCATTTTTTTTTGTTAGTTTTCACTTTCTTTGCATGCTTATTTGCCCTGTGATGGAAAATCTAATTTTCAGAAGCAGTTTCATGGTTTTGCATTATAAGCCTTCTCTCTCTCTCTTTCTCTCTCTCTCTCTCTATACATACATACATACATACATAAACTTTAATATTTGAAGTTTATAAATGAAAAATAAAAATTAAAGACTATTACTTGGTTCATCTAAGTTTAGTTTTTTTGGGAAGAGTTTGAAGTAGATACAGCAAAAAACAAAAGATGCCTTCTATCTTTAAAGTTTAAACCTTTGGCCTTTTTTGTGTGGTTAAGATATGTTTAGGGGGTGATTTATTTATATTCATAAATATTTATTTGTTTGGGGGATAAAGAATCTGTCTGTGAAACAGTGAAAGTAATAATTATTGATTTTTGAAATACCCCATCTCTGGCTTCTACTTAGGTTTGAAAATGATTTGCTAAATAGAAAAGGTGAACCAGTTGTTATGGGGTTCAGAATAAGTTTGTTTGAATAATTGTCTGTCAAAACAGATTCACAATTATTATGTTTAATGGTACTTTTTAAAAGTTAATAACACATATAAGACTGAACCCCCTTTTGGTCTCTCTCTCAGATTGCATTTCAAGTACTAGTTAAGGCATTGATTAATTTGGATCCTGGTGAGGAAATGGAGTCTCTAAGAAAACAATTTCAAGAATTCATTGCAGGCCTCATGTCATTACCAATAAACATTCCTGGAACTAGGCTTCACAAATCATTACAAGTAAGTTAGTTATTATTGTTAGCACTATTTTTGTGATTCTCATATCTTGCTAATGGCTATGAAATTCTTCTATTTTTCATTGCATAAAGATTAAACTTTTTTTTAATCTCATCTCACTTCGTATTGTTGTTTGACAAGAGAAAGCATTTATTAAGTTCCTGATAGTAATGGTTTTAGTGAGTCAATCCTTTTAACTCATACCCTCTTTGATTTTTTCTTTTCTTCACTCTGAATGCTAACATTTAGAACTTCTTTAGTTCCATACTATGTCTTGTATGAAGCTTTTCTTCTATTGTTCTAGGAATAACATTGGTCATTGGTCTGGCTCTTAGAGGTTTCCTTGCACAAGTAGTGTTTCTTGGTGTATGAAATGAATATGGTAATTTTGTCACATTTACACATCATGTATTATTTTCTTTTTATAAATTTGTACAACAGCCTGTAGAGAAGTTACCACATCTGCAACCCTTTAGTCCAATTACTTTCTATTTATGATGTTGGGTGCTCCTTTTGTATAGTTCTTTATTCTGTCAATTAGATAGCCTCCATTATAGTTGCGTTTTAGATTTTTCTTTTTCTCTTATTGGTTGGATGTAGTGTATGTTGGGCAATTTTTTTTTTACCCTTGTGGTTTTTCTGCTATTCTTTTCTTTTTTATTTCCTTCTTTCTAGCTTTACTTATTTGTTAAATCAGAGATGTTAGGCATAATTGTAACTTTATTTTTCTTATATGAGAAAGAAAAACAAAATAAAAATCAATTCCATAGTTTGCTAACTAAATAAACAGAGTCATTTGGTTCTGTTTCTTTGCTGTTGGGAGCTATTCTTTTAGTTTTGTTCAAGTTTCTATTGTAAGTTTATTAGGTATAGAGTTTCTTTTCCTATTGGAAGACTAGGTAAGGGTATACTAGACTCGATTTCCCATACAGCTGCTTGAAGAAGACTTGAGATTCAGTTAGGTGAATCACTTTGGGGACTTTCTAGTCCAACTTCTTTGTTTGAATTCCATGGAAGAAAAGCTACATGTAGAAATGCAACTTTTCATTTCTTGAGAAGAAAAATCATGACCCACCTTTGATATTTGGTGTCTTGCTTGGTCCCACCTTATGGTGCTTCAAGCAAGGCCCTTCTTTTGCTGTGAGTATGTTATGTTATGATGATAATTTTGATTAATAAAATTTGAGTGTTGTATTGCGTGATTTTACTTCTCATTATATAGTTTCTCTAGAATAAAATTTGAGGGTAATTTTTGTGCTTTCTCTAGAATATAAAAAGCTTTAGCGACGTTTCTTCTTATTTATTGCAAACAATTTGAAACCATAAGGACTGCTGGACTAGTACCCACTACCCACAACATCTTTTACCAGTAATAGTTGATTTAATTGATATTGGTGATAGTTTGTTTCTTCATGCTCTTCATATCTAATAGCTATGTATAAATTTATCATCAATCCAGCTTGCCTTGCAATTCAGAATTTCCATTAGAAATCTTGTTTGTTGCTATTGTTGGGTTTCTTTCTTATTTTGTGTTTTTTGCTATATCCTATCCCCTGTTTGCTATTGTTTTATACTTGCAATGAATTAGGCTGGACCTTTCTTATGTTCATAAAATATTATAGTTTCCCTCTTGAAATGAATTACCACATAGTTTCTTCATATTAATAATAAAGTACTTTTTTTTTACAATGTGCAGGTATATTCAGATGATTTCTTTGGATCAATTCTTGACAACATTTGTAGTTAAGGTTTTTAGAATGGAAGAATGTATATCACTAATTTTTGTGTACATTTCTTGTGTTTGTATTTAGTGATAAAGGAATCTAAATTGGGCATAAATTATGTTGTAATATGATTTCTTAAGCCTAGACTAGTAGACTAAATATTGTAATTACATTTTGAGTAATTAATAAAAATCTATTTATGTTATCTTATTTGGCTTAAACTTTCATATTTGTTTTCCTAGTATTGTGTAAGTGAAAAAAGACTATGTTTCTCTAAGCTAATATAACACATGTGTTATACTAAAGTGTAGTATAACACAAATAATGTGTTATATTAAAGTCTAGTATAACACAAAAATGTGTTATACTAAAGTGTAGTATAACACAAAAAAAGTGTTATAGTAAATTGTAGTATAACACAAAAAAAGTGTTATACTAAAGTATAGTATAACACAAAAATAGTGTTATAGTATCGATTATAAATAATGTAATTCAACACTTATCTATATATTAAAATAACACAGAAATTGTGTGATCGTTGACAGTACAATAACACATCTGTATAACACTGATAAAGTGTTATGGTAAGTACCCTGACCTACGATAACACGGTCTGTCTTAACACATCAGAAAGTGTTATTGTAGGTTTTGATAACACATTTTTGGTGTTATTAAAAACCTTTTTTCTTGTAGTGATGCTAGGTTTAATGTGAATGCATATATGGATATTGGTGTTTTATGTTATTGATGCATGTTTGTCATTATTATTTTATTTGATGGCATGTATATACTCATTAGAAATATAATAGGGTGTTTGTAAGAATTTAAATGACTATATGTTAGTTGTTTTCTTCTGAATTATTTGAATGATAGAAGCATGCTAGTGCTTGTGTTTAATTATGTTAATTAAACATCCATGATTAATATTTGAATTTGGTAAAGCATGATGAAAGTGATGAATATTATGATTTGAAGTACTTGCTGATTTTGAGTATAAATGTTCTCAATATGATGAGAATAATGTTTTTGAATGCATAAATAAATTTTACAAGTGCTATGATGTATTAAGAAATTAAATGGAAAATTGTAAGATGTCTTGAAATGATATTTTGCTCAAATGATTATCTACAGATTTTTTTTTTATATTTTTGAGAAAAATATGAGTTTTTAAAAATAAAAATAGTGAATTTGAGGATATAATTGGTCGCTGGAATTTTAGTAAAAATTTGAAGTTGTATTTTTAAATAAAAGGAATTTAATGTGTAAGTTGAAATACATTAATACCCTAAACTGTGAAAATATTAAAAGTAGTATTTTTAATGTAACTATGAGTGTTCATTTTAATAGTTATGATTTTTCTTAATTTTACTTAAGAAAAATGTTGAATTTAATTTACTTATGATTTTTAAAATCAATTAATTAGTTGTAGAAAGTTTATTAGGATATTTTTAAAATAATTATTGGATTATCACTTATGAATTTATTCTATTTAAAAATTAAGTCTTCAAAATAATACAAGTGAAATATTTGTTTTTCCACAACTAAAAATTTTATTTTGTCACATCAAGTTTATAATTATGATAATAGGAATAAAATTGTTATTTTCTAAGGAAACATGATAATTAAAATTGTTTTAAATAATTTCAAGCCTTTGTTTTTTATATGTAATTTAAAAATAATAAATGGATTTATTATATTTTTAAATGGCTAAATAAATTATTTTTATGAAATAAAAATAATGTCTTGAGAGGTTTAATCAACTTAGTGATTTTAAAGAGATAAGTAATTGTAATAAAAACATGTTACTAATTTATTTTTTAAAACGATGGAAATAAGCCCGTATGAATTATCGTTTTTCACGCTATTTTTTAACAACGTTCCCACGTAGCATGTTGCATGCAATTTCACTTTTACATTAAAAAATGTGTCTAATATTCAACCGTACAATTTTTATTTAAATACCACGCATGTAACATAGGTATAAGTTGCACTATTCTTTTTGTGATTTTATGTGTAATTGTGCCTATTTTGAGAATGATGAGTAGTTTTCACCATGTGTGCATGGCCCATGCACACATGGGATATATGTGATGCTAAAGGATGTTATTTGATTATAGTATTGGCTCGTTGTGAAGTTTGTCAGTTGTGCTTTGCTTGGACCTAGGGTAAGGAAGTTAGAAAGAAATTTTAGTTGTTTATGCTGTGAGTAGTACGGTTGGCTTGTATGAATAATACTGTTATGTATGATGATACTTTTGCGATATGAATTGTGAATTGCTAATTGATGTTGATATGACAGGATTGTATGTCATTGAATGTTGTATGATATCTAATGGTTGTTAGCATGATGAACACGACACAACAATAACGGGTTGCTAAGGATGTGAAGACGTAACCCGAGTTACTACGCATATGAAGACGTAACTCATAGGGAGGACGCGTCGAGGTTATTCAAGGACCAATGTTCCTGTTTACCTCAAGAAGTGACATGGACAAGTTAGCTGGCCATGTTCACAAAGACATGATGTTATGTTTATGATGACTATGTATATGATGTTTATGTTATGACGTTATGATGATGATGACCATGTATATGATGCCTATGTTATGATGACTATGTTTATGTTTATGATGATGATAGTTATGATAATGATGCTATGATGTATGATGTTGTATGAGTATGAGTATGATTATGTTTTTTAGCTCACCCCTTACTATCCCTTCCTGGTAGTAAGTATGATTTCTCTTTGGCACGCGTAGTGATGTGGGGAGTTTTATTGCCAGGTTGTGTATGGCGTGGGGCATCCTATGGACAAGAAACGATCAGTTTAAAAACCATTTTCTAAAAATAATGTTAAGTTATTTTAATTTTCAGAACATATCAGTGGGACTTGAACTTTAATTATTTTTAAAACGCTGCACGAAAACTATTATTTTTCTTTTAAACTATAGGGCCCAACTTGCATGTTTTAGCAAGACACCACTGATATTTTATAATAAGTGGCTTTTCTCCTGTATACTAATGAGTATGCAAAATGTTTTACAAAGTATTAGATTATGGCGATTTTACAGTGTGGGCGATCTACCTTCCATAGAGAGTCTTTAGTGAACACAATGGAAGCAGCATGAAGGAATATTTCAGGAGGAGAGAAATTATTAACTTTGTGTTACAATGATTAATATCATTTCACCAGCTCTATCATTCATGCAATTTTTCTGAGCAATAATTTGTTATGTCGACCCATGGATCATGCATAACCCCTTTAAAATTTGTCCCTCTTCTCTTTCCGACACTCATTATTTTATCATTGGTTTTTCCTTACGTACTACATTACGTCCATCATCATTTTCGTTATTAGTTCCCTCCACATGTAGGCTCAGCACCCGATCACTGAGCTCTTCATTCCCTTCTCTTCCTGCTCATTGTCGTATGTACATAAATAATGCACATAATGATTCATTATTATTTCAAATTCAAATATCTTCTTGAATGATTCTTTCAACTTTTCAAGGATTTCAATCAACTAATCATTCTAATGTGATAGCAATACCTCATTGATGTGGCGTATCACCACTTCTTCCTTTATGTTCTAGTCGTTGCACTCTCATTCATCTATGATATCGAATGGTTCTTTCCATCTCTCATTCACCATATCTTATGTTCTCAGTCCACTTAAGAAATTTTCCTACACAAATCAAGAAAACAAACAAGAAATATGACTTAGTTCCCCAAAGATGGTGCAATTTTTTGATAATAAAATATCACAATCGATGTCGATCTATATTTTGGATAAGGGTCGTCTATAGATCAACTGGTTTCTTCATGAAATTATCAATGAATTCTTGCAAAATGATGAAAGAAACCTCCTGGGAGTACATGCACAAAAGCACTCTGACGCTTCTGTATTGTTTTATTAACTTGCCCAAACTATTTTGAACCAATAATTTACAAAAAACAACTAACATTTGTTAATATTCATTCATTTTTCTAAAAGTAAAAAAATGTAAGAATTTTGGGCAAAAATATAAAAATAACTTACCAATCTCAAGCACCCAAAGCCCTCTTTGAAGTTTGATTAAATAATTATGAAATGGAGGCAAACAAACTTGAGTAAAGACAAAAAAAATTGTGATTTTTGGAACTTGTATATGGGGGGAGGGGCATGTGGAGAAGAAGGAGAGAAGATAGGGAAATAATTTACATATCAGAGGGAAATGAGATGTGTTTGTTTGGGCCTTTTATTAGGCCCATCGAGATAGGCCCCCCAAAAATTCCCAATCTTGGCAGGCCAATTAGTCATGTCAAGATAGGCCTCATTTTTTTTATAATCTAGGTTAATATGGGCGGTCACCCACTTGACCACCAAGATTCGAGGAAATATTAGCAGATACACACGGGCCTGCTGAGATTGGGTGGACGAGATTGCCAAATTTTCTTGTAGTGGAGGTCAACTTAGGGCGTTATTGTATGTCATAGTTTGATTGACACTTTGTTAAATATTTCTAGTAAAATTAAGGATGGAATTAACGCTCAAGTAAACTTAGCAGCAATGTGTGTGTACAAAGCTTTAGCTCCAATGCCTAACCTTGGACACAAAGTTTACCTCCTGCTTATTACACGCTTAGTAAAGATGAAAAAAGATAACTTTGCAATTGCTTATTTAATATACAAGTTCTAGATGGATATTCATGAAATGTAAGAAAATTGGTAGATTTGAAAAAACTGTAATTTGATTGGTACGAAATACCATGATTATCATATTCTAATCCAATAGTTACTTCTAGTGGTTATTCTTCTATCTTACACAAAAAAAAGTTCAATATGAAATCATATGGTTGTGCTTGTTTTTTCAATTTACAGTGATGTAAGGTGGATGATGTGTGTAAGTTAGAAAACATATAATAAAAAATCGTTATGACCTTGAGTTTGTTGGAGAAATACTTTCCCCTTGCCTTTTTTTTATATAAAGATCCCGTCAATAATTCACTTTGTAACTAAAATTTTGTTGTCTTATTTATTTAAGATGGATGTATACATTTGCAAGATATATGAAGCGTCTTAAGAGATATGTTAAAGTTAGAAGTTGGCTTGAAGGGTGCATTCTCAAATGCTATACTATTGAAGATGTAGTTGAGTTTTATTCTGAATACATGTCTAGTGTATCAAGCATTGAGGTTGATACAATGTATAATGTTGGTGGTAATTGAGGTGGTAAAAGTATTGTAGTCGCCACAATAAGCAAGGACGAAGAAGATGAAGCACAATGCCCTGTAATGTAGAATATTGATGAAATTCAACTTTATATCAAGTGAGATTCTTCATATTTTGGTTTAATAATCTTTTTGTTTCATCGTAAAAATATTCAAGTGATCTAGATCTATGCTTTAAGATAAGTGATGATCATAGATCTATACAAGGATTTTTGGGTGTAGTGGTATAACTAAATAAGGGAATACAACATTACTTAGAACAATAACGTCAGACAATGAATAATAATAAAACGAACTCACAAAAGTTTTGCACAAGATGTGGATCTTTGTCCCAAACAACTAGAAAGTTGTTTGAGGTTTGTACTATGAAGGAATAAGGAGTGAGAGACAACAAGCATATAAAATTCTCAAGTCAAGAAATACTGATTAATCTCTTTGCGAAAATTGAGAGTCTTGGAGAGCTAGAGATAGTGAGTTTAGAAAGAATGTTTGGAGTGATCAAGTCCCAAAAACTCTAAAAACAACATGCCTTGAATAGTTTTGATAATTTTTAAAACACATTTTTTTGGGGCAAAAGGCATAGTTTGTACAGACACAGCAAGTGACGCAAAGTGTCTCCCTTGTCGCTTGCTATATTTTAGAAATTATTGTCACGCACGCGCGAATTATCACCTCTAAAGGGGTGATACATTGCCTTAAGGACTGTATATCTTGTCCAAAAGTGACCTTAACAAATCCAAATGTTTGAAAACTTTTTTGGATATGTTAAGATACCTCATCTTATTGCTTTAGACCCCAAAATATAATTTTTTAATGCCTACAACAAAAGTCAAATTTCACATTATCATTATGTGAAATTGTTCAGTGTTTTGCTCTACTTTGTGAAAATATGGTTAACCTTATATTTAATCAATCATAACAATCCCTCACTAGGTTGAAATATAATCCCTAATTTACTAGCTCTAAAAGTATTGGTGCATTAAACATAGTATGTTTCGATTTGAACTCTACCATAGTGAAAATGTTACAATGTTTTATTCCATTGGACAGAACTAGCAACACTTCACACACATCTACTTAAATTTTGATTTTCCCTCTTACATGCATATCACTGTTATTACCAATTGCTCATCCATTCATGGACTATCCCAGGAGAGACTCCAAAACTTCCCACGAGAGGCAGCACCACCTCTAGGTTCACGTAGGTTAAATTCTTACTGCTTCCTAATCTTCTTTATAGATTCTTGTTGCACTCAACTGAACAACATTAAAAGCTTCTTAAGCTTAACCCTTTCTCCAGTGACAACCAACACTATGCAGTTGGATGGGACCTTAGATATTGGCTATTGTTGCATCTATTCATTTATCAATGACTTCATGTTACCCATTATTGGTTTCCCTAATTTTTAGATGGGTTTCCATCATTGGTGAATTTTTATTCTATGGGTTTTAATCTCAGCCCTTTTGTAGCAGAGCTTACCAAGTTTTTTGTGAGGGATTTTAATCTGCTAAATTCTCCCTACATCTCACATAAGATACAATGATGATTCCATCTTAAATCAATTGTCTCACACAATCATGTCTAAGACTAATATATCTAGACTTCCCATTGTATACATTATTGTAATCTTTAGCTAGTGTTGCTTGACTATCATAATAGATTGAGATAGTTGTCACTTTCTCATTAATGATGGGGATGGCAGACATGAGATCCCTTAACTATTCAACCACTTTTCCAGTAGACACTAGAGCTATGATCTCATCTTCCTTGGTTGAGTGTGAATCAAAGAAACAAAACTACCTCCTAGCGTGAGCACCTAGCTAATTGTGGAGAGATTATCTCCTACACTTTTTTTCAACTTGCATCTATATACCATTTAAGTACCCTAAATAACATTGAATGGGGAAGACTAAGATTCATGGTCATTTTAAGGTATCCTAGAACTTTGTCAATAGCCTTCCAATAATGGATACATGCAAATATAGTAAACCTCTTGTGCATTGTTCGACTTGCATTAAGCTTCTTATTGCACTTGCATACTCTAATTAAGCAAACATTCTTCATTCCTTCTTTTCAAGTTTTATACTTGTTTCGAATGGTGTATTTGCTTCCTTGATTTTACTTTGTCTACATAGCCCTCACTCTTTCTTTTAACTTTGATACCTAAGATGGTATGAACCTCTCCAAAGTCCTTTATTTCAAATGTGGAGGAAAAGAACCTCTTTTTTTCTAAGATGTGTTTCATGTCATTGTTTAATTAATATATCATTAATATATAGACATACTAAAATTATAATATTATCACAAGTCTTAGAATATAAGAACCTGTCTCAATTATTATGTCTAAACCCGTTAGAAACAATGAGTTGGCTAAATTTCTCATTCCATTGTTTGGAGCTTGGTTCAAACCATATAATGATTTCACAAGCTTGCACACCTTTATGTTCATTATGACTTAGAAAAAAATCATGTGGTTGTTCCATATAGACTTCCTCATCAAGATCTCCACTTAGAAATTTTGATTTTGCATCCATTTGATGAACATAAAGGTAATATATTGATGACAGTAAAAATAAAACTCTAATTCAGGTTGTCCTAGTGATCGGTGCTTAAGTATCAATATAATCGATTTCTTCCTTTTGTTTAAAAAATTGGCTATTATTCTAGACTTGAATGTTTGTAGGGTGCCATTGGTGTCTTATTTTTTCCAACTGTGATTAGCCATTATTGAATCATTTTCATCATTTATAGCCTTTTTCCAAAAAGAAGAGTATCTTGAAGACATAGCTTTTTGATAGTTCTTAGGATCACCCTCTACTTGAAGAACCATAAGAATTTTCCTATTGACTTCTTCAAGGTTTCCTTCTACTAGAAAAAAGTATCCACTTCAGAACATGTCTCACTTGATCCTAAATATTTAAGTCGTTGGCTTCTTCTAGGAAATTTTGGTTGCTAAAATACCTTTGAAGATGTCTGTTTTGGATATTCTTCTATCATAATTGGTTCTTGAGAATTGCTAGATGTAACAAATTAACAATGACTTCCACCTCTCTAGATTCAATAATTTCACTATATTCTTATCTAATAATCTATAGGCTTTGCTATGGGAGGCATAACTAAGGAAAAACATTTAATAGCTCTTGCACCCAACTTGATAATTTTTGGATACATGCTCTCACAATAAGCAAGACACCCCAATACTTTAAAGTAAATGATATTGGGTATTCTTATTTTTCATATCTCATGTGGAATGATATAATTCTTTTTCACAAGAATTCAATCAACTATATGATATGCTACAAGTAATGTTTCACCCTGCAAATTATAATTCAACTTAGCATGTAATAGCATAGTATTTATCATTTCTACAAAAGTTCTATTCTTTCATTCAATTATACCACTTTGTTATGGAGTGTGAGGAGTTGTAAATTCATTTATAATATCATGCTCTTCACAAAATACATTAAAATTATTAGAAAAATATCCACTGCCCCTATCACTTCTAAGCTCTTTAATTTTCTTATTGAATTGATTTTGTATTTTTGGCTTTGTATATCTTAAATGCATTTAAAGTTTTATCCCTACTTTTAAGTAGATATACATAAGTGAACATAGAACAATCTTCTATGAAAGTTATAATATTCCTATTTACATCTCTAGTTAACATGTCATTCAATTCACACAAGTCACTAGGATAAGATTTATTAACTATTTTAGATTTAATACATAATTCACATTTATCAGTATTGCTAACATTACAATTTATCATCCCACATTTTACAATATTTTTAATAATACTGTAACCTATATGAGCAAATCTATTGTGTCACAATGAAGGCGAATTAGAATTGACCACATATCAAGAATGAGATAAATTATTATTAGAAACATTGTTTTCAAGAGTACATAATTTAATCGTCCCTTCACAAGAGTACCCCTTCCCAACAAAGACCCCACCCTTTGACAAAATTAACTTGTCGGAATCAAATAACACTTTGATACATGGTTTGCTTAGTAAATTTCCACTTACTAAGTTTTTGTTCATCTAGTAAGAATGAGACAAATTATTATTATAAACATTGTTTTCAAGAGTACATAATTTAACCACCCCTTCACAAGAGTACTCCTACCGAACAAAGACCCCACCCTTTGAAAAAATTAACTTGTAGAATTCAAATAACCTTTTGATGCCTGGTTTGCTTAGTAAATTGCCACTTACAAGGTTATTGTTCATCTCGGCCACATAGAGTACATTGGTGAAAACCACCTTCTTCTAGGATGTGAAGATCAATTCAATGCTGCCTTTGCCTTCAACCTTTTGTATCTTCTCATTTCTCAGTTGTATCTCATGACCATCTTTAACCACATCAAAGGTCTTCAAAATTGTCTTGTAATAAGGTACATGATTTGTGGTACATGTATCATACCACCATCCTCTCACATTGCCTTGGATGATATTTACTTCACTTAGGGCAGCAACAATTTCATTATTTGTAGAATTCACCTTATCCCCACATGGGTTCTAGTGAAATCTACATTCTCTTGCCACATACAAAACAATGACCTTTCTTTTCCTTGAACAATCCAATGTTTTTCATAGGTCCTAGAGGGTTATCACCCTTGTCATTGGGATTATTTTTTCCTTTCTATTCATGATGAGAAGACTGAGAGGGTTTGAGAGTGTCTACCAAATTTTTCTTTGAGGTCTCTCCATTGGCCTCATTCTCACACTTATCCCTAGAGCATGGTTCCTCTCAATTCTCAAATGTTTGAGAATCTCTTCCAAGGAGAATTTCTCATTCTTATGAATAATTTTCTTTCTATTTCCCCTCCAACTTTGAGGTTGCTTCGCAATGATAGCACCAACAAGTAATGCCATAGGTAAAAAAATATTTAGCATACTCAATTTATTGATAATAATTTACAATTCATAAATTTGAAAGAACAATAGTTTGTAATGAAAACATTTAAAATCCGTACATTGAGAAATTAAGAGCTTTTTGTTACCTTCCTCCTCCACTTTGTATTTGTTCTCAAGAGCATCTCAAATCTCATTAGCGATACTTGTGTTTGTGTTGAGATCGTATAGCCTATACGATAAACAATTAAGATTATGACTCATATATATGAGTTCATCCTCCTCCCCTTACTTCCTCTTAGCACTAACTTCAGCGGTGTCATTAGTCTTAGGAGATCGGAGAGCTTCCACTTCCAAATCCAAGATATAGGAGACTTTGAGAGTCGTGAGAAAAAACTGGATATTGTCTTGCTAATGGGGAAAATTCACTCCATCGCAACAATTTAATCTAACCAAGTCTTGATGAATGAGTTTCAAAGCAACGAAGGATGTAAATCCTTCTTCCATTGTTGATGATGATAGAGATAAAAAGGGTGGGGAATTTAAATGTTTTTATTGTTGGGGGTAGTGGTATAACTAAATAATGGAAAACAATAATACAAAATCACAAAAGGCTTGCACAAGATTTGGATCTTTATCCAAAACCTTTATTCTAAACAATAGAATGTTGCTCGAGATTTTTAATATGAAGCAATCGGAGAAGGATACAACAAGCCTATAAAATTCTAGAGAGAGAGACAGAGAGTTTGAAGGAGTGATTATTGGTATTAAAATAGGAAAATAGAGTGACAGCGGAAGGGGTGGGGTTTTTAAAAATTGTTAATACCGTGCCAGGATCAATACATATATTTATACATTCCATCAATGCAAATAGAATATAAGAATACCTCTTGAAGCCTATTAAGTACTTTAGTAATCTTTTTGTATAACCAAACAATCATCTCATCCACACATAGATTTGATTAAGACTCACACCGTAGTCTTCCAAGTCGATCCTCAAACACACAAGGACGTTTGTGGGCACGTGAGATGCAAATGATTGAGTTTTAGGCTCTCTAGATATTCTCAACAAATGAGAGCTAGAGAGTTTTGTAAAGAGAAGGCTTAGAGAGTTTTTTAATTTCAGGCTTAGAAAATCTATCGACTGACATGGCTCTTTGTTAAAACTGGAGATAATAAACAATTTATATCTCTTATTAAAAAATTATTAGTAAATATTTATTTATTTGAATCAAATGGAAACAATAAATAAATAAACAAGATAACCATATTTTGACATATTTAAATTTAAACAATTCAAATTCGAATCTCAGATACAAGGTTGCACCATGTGTGGCGCCACTCACTATGCTTGTGGCACTCTTCAGTGCTCCCATATTTTCTCATTTGTTTGATTAATTAAAAATAAGATAATAAATTTATTCATTTATAATAATATAAATATTTTTTCAAAAATAAATATCAGTTAATTCACAATTAACTTTATCTTATAGTATCATATTTGAATAATTAACTTATACTAAGATTGTAACGTCCCAATTTCTTGAAGCTTTAATTGACTATTACCATAATTGAGTTTTGAAATAAAAATACTCTTTTGTTTATAGAAAATTCATTGTAAATGTAAACTAAGAGTTTAAAAAGAATGAAAGTCCGGAGTTTCGTAGTTATCATAAATAAAGTAAAATAAACAAACTTTAAATCAGTCAATAAAATTAACACATTATTCTAAAAATACTTAATAAATTCCCAATGTAGGTTCTATCCCTTATGGTCGTTAAATCCTTACATGTACGACCTCCGCCAAAACTCTCCAACTTATTGCGTAGTAAGCAAATCTTTGTCTTTACCTGCATCGCAGAGTACCCATGAGCCAAAGCCCCGCAAGACGTGTTGTGTAGGACACAACCCCATAACCTTAACCATGAGTTCAAATCAATAACAATAAAGAGAAATAGAACATAAATCATAAAATATTGTAGCCCAAGTTGAATTGGTCAAGTGTCATATAACGTAAGCATGCATTATAAACATATCATAAGCGTGCAATTTCGTAACATAGACATGCATTTTTAAACGTAAGCATGCTAGGTAGTTATCACATACACATATACAACACATAACCACAATTACATGTAAGCTTATTAAACAAAATCATCCACTAGCATATTCACACATTAAAATAAACATATTGTATAAAATACAAAGTCTACCATAACGTACGTCAAGCGTACAACCTGTGTGCAGATGTCAACTGTAACGCCCTGGTTAGCCAAGACCATTACACTGTGTGTTTAAAATAGTGCTTAACTCACTGAGAGAGTCATTTGGACTTAAATGTGTAATTAAAGATTTATTCAAGGTAAGGTATTAAACTTTTGGTCAATGAAGTAGTTTTTTTCATTAAAAATATTATGTTTATACACAAGATCCCAAAAAGTGGTTACAGATTGATAAAAGACAAATGGAATACAAATTAGTCGTGAGCCTGCATCACATAGCACCCGTGAGCCAAGGATCAACTAGAAAACTTAAATCAACAAGTACAAATGAGCAACAGTATAAAAACAGTAAACTTAAATCAATAAATTCAATCAACAACAGAATATAAGCAGTACGCTTTGCAGTAATAATCTACTCAATCAAACACATACTTCTGGACACCTAGAACGGTCACACCTGAAAAAAGTTTGGACATGCTGGGGTACTAATGCGGTCGTGCCCTAGGCCAGCACAATCGCACCACTAACTCCGACACCCAAAAATCAAAAATCAAATCCCCTAGTTTCTAGGACACTAGCCATGCTAGGTCACGAGAAACCCAAAAATTACCCATAAGCTAACATATTCTTCCCCAAAAACAAAACTGTGATTCCTCTGCATACCAGACCGAAAAAATCAACCCCAAATCAGCATTTCAGTAGATTTACAACCATAAAACATGTTACATTACCCAAACAACCTATTACCAACATTAACCAACTTCAATAATGGACCAAAACTCATAAATCTACAACATACAAAAAATTTTCCTTTTGAGCTTAGAACTCAAGCTTCCAGCCACCTAATTCCAAAATCCTAATCCCAAATCACAACCATACAACAACACACCAAAGTTAAAGGCAACAAAACTCAGTACACCCAAAACCTAACTCTAAGCACTTCAATCTCAATTAAAACACCTCAAATTCAACAAATTCAAGAACATAACCATCAAGCAAAAAATAACTCAAAAGTTGGCAGCTTACCTCTTAATTTCGAATCTCCTAGAGTGAGGATGAATATGCAACTCCTTAATCCTCCACAATGCCCCAAACATTCAAGGAAATATTCTCAAATTCCATCATCTGTGCCTTGCACTCTTGGGAGATTGCTAGAGAGTAACCAAAAAGGAGAGGGGGAGCTTACACGTGAATGGGAAGGGATACAACTGCCTTGGGTCGAAACCAAGGGTTAATTGGCCATTTTACCCCTTGCCTCATTAAAACTCAAAGCCTAGCCCCAATGGAAATTTGGTCATTTGCCACTAATGCCACTAAACCTCAACATGCATTCCTAATTTCCCCATTAAGTTAATAATCCTCCAAATATGAAAATTTTTCCTCAATAATATCTCAATAATTCAAAAAGTATGCCAATTACCAAAATACCCCCATGGCTCACCCCGAGCTGGGTATAAATCCCCGTTGTGACTTTTTCGCCAAATTGCTCTAAAGGATCGACTTAAGAGAGTTATCACAAATATATCCACATAGTAATTTGATTCCAATCACATAATACATATAATTACAATTATACACTTAACGGGTCAAAATCACGAAAATGCCCTTTTTCAAAAAACATTCCCACAATCACATTTAATGTGCATAAGCATGACTAAATAGTTATATCTTAATATAACTAATATATTTCACATATATTCAATTAAATCCACATATATATTCAATCAAGGCACAGTAATCAAGGCACTCAGCCTTAATAGCAAATTCGCGACCCTACAACCATCCCCTCCTGACAAAATTTCATCCTCGAAATTTATTTAAATGTCTCGGGATACTGATCCCGCGGATCTGACTATAACATCAGATTCCAACCCTTTACCTGGATATCTCTTGTAACACCCTCACTAGAGTGACAGTCTTATTCTATAAGACTCTATATCTTCTATCCATGATTTCCACTGCCTTTCCTTACACAATAAGTTCCACTGAAATTCCAGGGTCGCTTCACCCAATGAGGGGTAATATTTGGAACCCCTTTCCTTGACATTGGCACCAGTAACACCTTATCGGCCTCTACTCATGCTAGGGTAAGGCTAATCTGTAGGCTCCTGGCCTAATCCTTATTAGGATCTCATAAGGCTATCAAATCTAGAGTCAAATTTCTTCTTTCTTTCCCAAACTAAATTATCTTTTCAGTCCACAATACTCGGAGATGTACACAGTCTCCAATCTTGGAACTCCACGTTCCCATACTTAAATCAGTGAACTCTTATGTCCTTTCAATAAAGCAGACACTCCTACCCTAACAATCCTTAATAAATCCTTGGTCCTCCAAAATGATTTTGAACTAGGATACTACTCGTCTTTCATCTCATTTCCTCAGAATAGGAAATTCTCGTTTCATATCTTACAATATCTTATTCACAGTCACTCTATCAGTCGGCTGGTATTCATCACCGTAACAGTCCATCCAAGGGACCGTATTTGCCTCACTGTGTAGAGTCCCAGAATGTTTGATTAGTTAGCTAGATAGCAAGTAGTAGTTGTAGTATTTTAGATTTCGTGGATTTTGGTTAAAACCGAGGCTTGGTTGGAAACTCATAACAACAATTATGGATACTATAAGTTTAACTTATAGTTTAAGAATATTAATTATAACATAAGGTTTGATTAATAATGCTGGTCCTAGATATATTATTTATTATAACCTTGGGTTTCAATAGAGCCAATAAGAATATGACACTTGTCATAAGCATGATTATTAAGGAATTAAGTATTTTGATGATAACATAATGAAATAGAAGCTTTAGCACCTACCATAAACTATTAGGGTCGTATTATGACTCAGTCAAAGCAGTTGTCCCATTCAAATTATGCTGAAAAAGTGTAATTACATGTTTAAAATATTCACATATGTCGATATATCACAACATGGGAGCCGATATATCGCCTAACGGAGGATACAGAAAACACATTGGCATTGCACGAACTTACGAACGGAGGCTCGGGACTAGGGCAAAGCCAATATATTGCCATATAGGGGAGATATATCGCCCTCAATGGTATTATTTTTTAAACTTTTGTTTTTAAATTTAAAAATATGGCTTAACTACTTAGACGTGCCTTTGAAGGTTTTTGACTGAGACTTGAGCCTCTGATTGACGAATATTCAAATGTTTTCAATTAATATTCATTATTTTTATTCAAATAAAGGGGTTAGTTTCACTCCTTACCTTTAAAAATAGGACCTCGTACCTAGCCATTCCTCTCATTCTTCAAGCTATGATCAGAGACTCCAAGTTGCTAGTGTTACCATAGAGCCTATTAAGGTAAGTTCTAACATGTTTTTCTCAACTATTAGAACTCTGCTGAAGATGTCGCTCAGAAGATCTGCTCACAACAATGTCAATGTCTCCAATGCTGCTCTTGAGAGAAATGAAGCCCCTCCTATTCGCAGGAATGCACCACTGCCGCCGGCTTAGCCTCATACTCAGCCTCAACCACAACCACATCGTCAACATCTAGCTCAAGCACCCCATCAAGTAGGTTCGTATGGGGGATGGCCAATGGCAAACTATGCGTCATACCCAGCTTAGCACATGGAGCTAGTTTCTGAGCGGTTTCGTAAGCAACACGCTCCAAACTTTGATGGGACAACAGACCCCTTCGAGGGAGAAGAATGGCTCTGAAATGTGGAGCCAATCCTAGCGCACATGAATCTCGGCAACGCGGATTGCATATCATGCATTTCATCTCTGCATAAGAAGGATACTGGAATATGGTGGGACTTAGTACAGCAGACTCAAGATGTCTCCACCATGACTTGGACCAGATTTGTGGAGATATTCCACAAAAAGTACTACAATTCGGCAGTCATCGCTTAAATGGTCGAGGAGTTCACTGATCTGAAGCAAGGAAGTTTATTAGTAGCAGAATATGCTCGACAATTCAACCGATTAGCAAAGTTTGTACCAGAGATGGTTCCAACTGATTTTCTAAGGGTGACCAAGTTCGTTAGATGACTTCGACCAAAGATTGAGCTAGGGTTAAGCTAGCAAACCCATGAAATATTACTTATGTCAATGTTATAAAATGACAATAGAAGTGGAAAGGCTTCAAGAAAATGTTAGTAAAGAGGAGGCCAGTAAGCCTGAGCCTAAACAGCAGAGTCAACCTCAGAATGGTCGGAACAACCACAACAACAATAACCAGCAGTCTAGCAATAATAATGGTCAGAAGAGATGGCATCCTGACAATAAGCAGTCTGACAATGATAAAAGGGCACGAACAAATAATGGAGGTAATAGGTCGAGTTATGTAGAATACATGCAATGTGCTAAATGCCAAAAGAAACATCCTGATGAGGTCCGTGCAAACACTAAGGGATGTTACAACTGTGGTCAGCTCAAGTCGGAGGGAAAAAGAGACGACAAGATGGTTCCTGCCAGGGTATTTGCCTTAACCCAAGGAGAAGCTGATGCTAGTAGTAAAGTGATTACAGGTCAGGTTTCTATCCTCAATAATGTATGTTCTGTATTATTTGATTCGGGGGCCACTCAATCGTATATCTCGTTAGGAATGATAGAAAAATTAGACAAACCTTGTGAAAGATTTAGAACTAGGTTTGAAACAGAATTACCTTTGGGTGAAATAGTCCTATCCTCATGGGTTGTACGAGGCGTACCGATCAAGATTGAGAATGTAGAATTAGAAGGAGGCCTGATAGAACTGGAGATTAAAGTCTTCGACGTGATACTAGAAATGGACTGGTTAGCAAGGCATGGCGCAACCATCAACTGCAAATGCAAGAATGTAACGTTCGAGACTTCTGATGGTCAAAGACTATGCTTTATGGGAAAGGTTTCAGGTCTACGCAAATCGCTTATTTCGTCACTCAAAGCTCAGAAGATGATAGAAAAAGGATGTCAAGCATTCTTAGCCAGCATTATAGATGTGGTAAAAGAAACACCACTAAAAGTTGGAGACGTTCATATTGTAAACGAATTTCCAGAAGTATTTCCTGATGACTTACCAGGTTCAATGAAAATGACGCCATTGTTGTCAAAACATACGGAGCAACGTTCCCTGATGGAACCCCCTATCTCAACAACCTAATCTCTTTCTCTTGATTTTTAAGTCTTGCTTGCATGACACCAAAAATTTTCTTCCAATTCTTGGGGCAGACCAAGAAAAATTTGCCCCATGTGTAGTTTGGTCATTTGCCACTAAACCTCAATATACATTCCTAATTTCCCCATTAAGTTACTAATCCTCCAAATATGAATATCTTTCCTCAATAATATCTCAATAATTCCTAAAGTGCGCCAATTACCAAAATACCCCCTTGGCTCACCCCGAGCCGGGTATATATCCCCGTTGTGACTTTTTTGCCAAATCGCTCTAAAGGATCGACTTAAGACAGTTATCGCAAATATATCCACATAGTAATGCGGTTCCGATCACATAACACTTATAATTACAATTATACCCTTAATGGGTCAAAATTACGAAAATGTCATTTTTCACAATAACGGGTCCACAATCACATTTAATGAGCATAAGCATGCTTAATAGTTATATCTTAATATAACTCATATATTTCACATATATTCAATTAAATCCACATATATATTCGATTATGCCTTCCTACCACAATAATCAATGCACTCAGCCTTAATAGCGAACTCTAGACGTTACACCCACTATTCTTACCTCAAAAGCAGCAACGATCCACACACCCTAACGTGTCTCTTCAAGTATCCTTAGCAAGCCTAAACATGACAAATAACATCAAAGTTTAATTTCCAATCAAAACTAATAGTTTTAACTTCTCATAATTACACTTTCTATCACAAAACCGATAATTTTACTTGGACACCCATATTTCAACTTATATCGAACATTGGCCCTAATACTTGAAGAAACTAATGTGTGTGGATTTCCTGATGGAACACATAAAATAAGCATACATCATAACTCATGCATACAATAGTTCATATAATTAAATACATAATATCATAAAATTTACCATAATACTCTAACCCAGGCAAGATTACCAAAATACCCTTACAAGTAGAAGCATATATTACAAAGATATAATAAACTCTCTATCATATTAATTGAAAACTTAATTAATATTTATTTTAACTAATATATAGTTTTTCAAATAAAACTAATTAGTCAAATAATTAATTTATTAAAAATTAATTAATTACACATAATTATCACTTAGCCCTGGAAAATTAATTCGTTTACAATTTAGTCATTTTCTCCATTAATCTTGCCTATGTCATTTACCCTTGACAGTGTAATACAGATGTAACTTGGAAACCATGGACCTATAATACTAACCTTCAGTAAACAAATGAATCAAAAGAGCCAATATATAGGAATTATCATCTTAGAAATGAATTCAATTTTTTTGTTAAATATTTGGTTTTTAAAGAAATTAATTCACATTAGTCTTGCCATATATAATGTTAATTATAAAAAGTACCTTGACTAAGATGTCTATCCACATCAGTGACCCGAATCTAGCTTACTTGCATCCATCTATATGCTTAGTAAATCGTACTAGCAACCATTGATTAATGATTCGACACTTTAATATGTTGCTCATTATTTTACTCATTATATATGACCATAATTCTCTTATAAGCGTACAAGATAATATTCTCATAAACGAATATGGATTTTTCTGATCTTTATGTATAAATTATTCAAACAATCATTATTATAATAAAATTATACTATTATTTAAATCAATAAAATTATCTTTTCACATGCTTTTAGCAAACCGACCTTCATAGTGATCAAGCCTTAACAACTCTCTTAAATAGATTAGTCACTCACTTTGGGTCCAACAATTCAATAATTTTGAAACACATTTTTGGCAAAAGATATAGTTCGTACGGATGTAGGAGGCAAAGCGTGGTGATGCATTGCTTACAGCAGGTAATGTGTTGCCTAATGTATCCAACCGTTGTTGTTGTGTGTGCACGATGCATCGCTTCCATAGGGGTGATGCATCATTTAGAGACGTACTGAACTTGTCCAAAATTGACGCTAAACACCTCCAAATGTTTCCAAACTTTTTGGGGATGCTTAGATACCTCATTCCATCATTTCAGTATAAAAAGATAATTTTATGTGAATTGGTTAACTGTTTTGTAGTACTTTGTGTAAATACGCTTAACCTTATATTTAACCAACCATAACAAGGATAGATTAAATAATTATTTTTAGAAAATTTTCCAAGTTTTGCAAGATGTAGAAAGAAAAATCCTTGGAGTACCTGCACAAATGAACTCCGACATTCAAGTCAGCAAAGATTCTTTCTCTAAAATCCCATAAGAAAAATTATGTTAGTGTAAAATAATGTAATGACCCAACTATTCTAAGACCTTGGACCATTAGAACTACTAAACATAATTATTACTTTGAAGAACATATACATAAGAATTAATAATAACTTCATTAAAACCTCAACATAATATTGTGAAAATACAAAGTAAAATAGAATTTTGGAATGAGTACCCATTGTTTAAAACATAAAACATAATTTTAAACTAAATAAATTTGTTTACAAAACTAAATGCGGAAAATACATAGAAGCATATTTTTCAAAAGACTTAAGAAAATAACGTCATCCTCGATCGAATCGCAACCCATTCATTCCATTCGTCCTCAATGCACAAGTCAAGCCACCAAGAGTCCTCTCGCCTCTATATCTAGTTTCATGCATCACACTAGAAGAAAAAGGAATGAGCCTAATGCCTAGCAAGGAAAATCTACCAACATATATATAACATCAAACGTAAACATGAGATTAACAAAACATACACTATAAAACATATATCTCAACTACCCATGTACATGGTAAACATTCGGGTTTCCTAGCTAAGCAACTATAAGCCTTAAAACACAATGAGGTTTGCTAGCTAACCAACTATAAGCCCCAAGAACATAAAAGTGTTGGGGTTTGCTATTTAAGCAACTATAAACCTCAAAACATATATACTATAACATATCACAACATATCATAACATAACATAACATAACATATCATATTATAGCATAATCATAACATACAAGCATAAAAAAAACTATCCTATTTTCCTTACCAACACCGGGATAATTGAGAACAAATGCGGGACATGGAACACTCCTAAAACAAACAATAAGAATGGTGAGTATTTCTAAAGAGTAAAGAATAAATGTGGAAACTAAACCTTCAAGACGAAACTTACCAAGAAAGATCTTTAAGTTTTAAAAGCCTAATAAAAAATCTATATCAAAAGTTAGGATTTGAAGAAAAGGACTAAAGAAAACTAAAGAGTTTTAAAGGATTGAACTTAAGGAAAAAGAGTACCTTAGTTGACCTTATGGATTGGTCTAACTCCAATACCAAAATACACTAAACCTTACTTCCCAAGTATTTTATAAAGCTTAAGAATGGCAAAGCTTTTTCCCAACCCAAGTGTTTATCAGTCTATGGTAGTACTAGCACCTTGGATTATGATCGCAGCTAAAGAGTAAGTGGAAGGGTTGGGTACTAGGTCCTATTTATAGAGTTCTAGGAATAAATATTTTCTTTTTGGCTTTGAATAAAAATAATGAATAAAATTGTTAATAATTGAATATTCGCCAGTCAAAAGCTTATGACTCAATCAAATCATTCAGAGGTAGGTCTAAGGAGTCAAAGCTTGTTTTAAAAATTATAAACAAAATAAAAAAAATAATAATTTAGGGTTATATATCGCCCCTATGTAGCGATATATCAGCTCTGCCCTAATCCCAACCCTCTGTTTGGACGATCGTGCAACGTCAACGTTTTTTCCGTATCCTTCGTCAAGGGATATATCATCTCCAAGCTGGGATATATCAGCATACGTGAATATTTTAAACACGTAATTGTACTTTTTCAGCATAATTAAGTTTGGATAACTGTTTTGACTAAGTCAAACTACGACCCTAACTGTTTCTGGTGAAGACTAAAGCTTGTATTTCCTTATTTTATCATTAACATACTAATTCCTTAATAATCATGCTTATGACAAGTGTCATATTCTTATTGGCTCCATCTAAACCTTAGGTTATAATAGATAATATATTCAGAACCAGCAATATTAATCAAACCTTATGTTATAATTAATATTCTTAAACTATAGGTTAAACATATAAAATCCATAACTATTTCTAAGAGTTTCCAACTAAGTCCCAGTTTGAACCAAAATCCACGAAATCTAAAATACTACAACTACTACTATCTAGCTAACTAAGTAAACATTCTAGGACTCTACAATTCTTCCCTACTACAAAGAATTTCGTCCCCGAAATTTACTTACCAAACTTGTAACAACCCAAAATCGCTAATAATGCTTAAAGGCCTTGATTAGTGTGCCAGGTGGGCATTAATGGATTCATTGTGATTTAAATGTGTAATTATAAGTTTAGTAATGTTTTTATGATAATATGAAATAAACATGTGATATATGTAAGAACCACATTATTATGTGGGCAGGTCCGTAGAGCACGACTCGAGACGATCCTAGGGTCATATAGCGGGAAAAGTCACAACACACTTAAAATATATGGAGATATATTTGAGGTTAGGATGTCTAGGCGGGAATATTGGAGGATTTTACCATTTTTCCCTTGGGGACGGTTCTGGCACCCCGATCTTTGGGAATTAACTTAGTAGATAAGACAAACATAAGGAAACCCTTGGAAGAAATATAAACCGACCTTATTTTCTTTCCTCAGCTTGACTAAATGGACGAGTTAGCCAGTTTACCAATGACTACTTCTACTCCAGCATTGATCAGCTCCTGCTGTAGTGCCTTAACGCTGCTAGACTTCTATAATTCTTCCTAATTAGCACATTAGCAACTAGGTTTGCCTTTCCTGGGTGGTATACAATTTCACAGTCATAATTTTTTACTAGTTCTAACCACCTGCGCCGCCTCATGTGAAGCTCCATTTGTTTGAAGAAATACTTTAGGCTTTTATGGTCCGTATAAATCTCACACCATTCTTCATAAAGATAATGGTGCCAGATTTTTAATGCAAAGACAACTCCTGCCAACTCCATATCTTGTGTTGGATAGCATTGCTCGTATTCCTTTAGCTGCCTTGAGGTGTAGGCTATCGCTTTGTCGTCTGCATTAGCACACAACCAGACCCTTGCTTCAACGCATCACAATAGACAACAAACTTGTCATTGGGTGTTGGTACACAAAGTACTAGTGTTGACCATAACCTATCCTTAGGCAACTGGAAACTCTCTTCACACGTATCTGTCCAGTAGAACCTTTGCTGCTTCCAGGTCAGGTTGGTAAGAGGAGTGGCTATCTTAGAAAAGCCTTCTATGAACCTCCGATAATAGCTTGCTAGTCCCAGAAAACTTCTTACTTCATATGCGTTCTTTGGTCTTGGCCAATCCTTCACAGCCTCTACTTTAGATGGGTCTACAGCAATTTCGTCCTTGGATACTTTGTGGCCGAGAAATGCTACTTGTGAAAGCCAAAATTCGCACTTCTTGAACTTGGCATAAAGCTGATGTTCCTTTAGCCGCAATAAGACTAACCTTAAATGTTTCTCATGCTCGACTTTATCCTTTGAGTACACCAAGATGTCATCAATGAATACCACGACGAATTTATCTAAGTAGACCTTAAAGACCCTATTCATTAAGTCCATAAATGCGGCTGGAGCGTTTGTAAGACCAAAAGAAATGATTAGAAACTGATAATGCCCATAACGAGTTCTAAAAGTTGTCTTAGGAATGTCTTCTTCCCGCACCTTGAGATGATGATACCCAGAGTGTAAATCAATCTTTGAGAACACGGTCGCTCCTCTGAGTTGATCAAACAAGTGGTCAATCTAAGGTAGCAGGTACTTATTCTTTATTGTCACCTTATTCAGCTTGCGGTAATCTATGCACATCCGCATACTTCCGTCTATTCTTTTTCACAAATAGAACTGGTACTCCCCATGGCGAATGGCTCAGTCTAATGAATGCCAAGTCTAAGAGTTCTTGTAGTTGTGTCTTTAACTCCTTGAGTTCGGAAGGTGCCATCCAATATGGCGCCTTGGAGATAGACTTGGTGCCCGGTACTAGTTCGATTGTGAAGTCAATTTCCCAAGTCGGCGGCAATCCTGGCAAGTCCTCAGGAAATACCTCTGGAAATTCCTTTACAATGTGCACGTCTCCAACCTTTAATGGTGTTTCCTTGACCAGATCCATGATGTTAGCTAAGAAGGCTTGACATCCTAGTTAGATAGTAGTATTATAGTATTTATAGTATTATCTCTGTAACTGTTGATTTTTGGTTCAGACCAGGAATTATTTGGACACTCATAGTAGTACTTATAGATTTTCTAAGTTTAACCTATAGTTTAATAATATTGATGTTAACCTAAGGTTTGATTAAGATGACTGATATTAAGGATAATATTTATTATACTATAAGGTTTAGATAAGAACCAATAGGATTTTAAGCACATGTTATGAATGGGTGATTAAGGATTAAGTATTTTGAGGATTAAATTTAGTAAGGGGTAAAGTTTGAATGTTATAAGGCCAGTCAGCAGCTTTGAATACGTTGAGGACTTAGTCAAGGCTGTTTACTCAATTCAAACTTAGCTAAAAATGTGTAATTTCGTGTTTAAATAATCAGCATGTGCCGATATATCACAGCTATAGGGGGCGATATATCGCAGCACGTAGATACGGAAAACACGAGACGATGCACGACAGCCTCGGGCATACTGGCCCAGGCGATATATTGCCTACAGGGGGCGATATATCGCCTCCTTCAGTATATTTTGAAAAGTTTTGAATTATTTTTCCATTCAACCTATTGATAAGTCCAGCACCGTTTTGAACGAGTCTTCAGCCTCTGCTGAACGATTATTCAAATTATTTTCACCTAAAAAGCTATTATTTTTATTCAAGTAAAATTAAGATCCTTTCATTCCTAAACTCTATAAATAGGACCTAGTACCCAACCATTATTCACCTTTTACTCTAAGTTCAAAGGCTGCAAGTGTTAGGAGAGTGTGAGAGTTAAACACTTGGGTGGGGAAATCATAAGCTTATCAAACACTTGGGGAAGTAAGGTTTCATAGTATTTCGGTTCGAGGTTTAGATTGGTCTACAAGTCTTCAAGGAATTTCTATACCCTAGTTCATTGGTATTATGTTATTTTCTTTCTCATAGTCTTCTACTTAGTCTTCTAACCTTAATTTTTATTCTGGTTAGGAAATCTAAGCTCTTAAGCAAAATGGTTTTGGTAAGTATGTTTCTGAAAGGTTTAGTCCTTCCATTCCTTTCATTTCTTTTTCTTCAAATCTACTCACCCTGTTATATATGGTTTTAGGAGTGTTCCAAAAGTCTCAACGCTGTCCTCTTATCCCGGTAACTTTGGTAAGGAAAATAGGATAGAATCTATATCTTATATGCTTATGTTATCTTATGTTTTATGCTATGAAATATGTTATAAAATATGTTATGAAATATGTATGTTTGTAGGCTTGGGCATATGACCCATTTGACTAGCAAGCCCCAAATAGATTATGGGCATATGACCTACTTAGCTAGTAGGACCCCACTAATCTAATGGGCATATGACTTGATTAGTCTATGGGACCACAAGTAATAATGGCCATTATAGTATGTGTATGATATAAGTGTTATGTTATGTTTTTATGTTTCTTATGAAATTTACGTTTATGAACTATGTGTTAGATTTTCCTTGCTGGGCATTAGGCTCATTCCTTTTTGTTTATATGTGCAGGAAAATAGCTTTAGCGGTGGTAAGATTCATGGATGCTTGGGAGAATGTGTATCGGTGGTGAATGGAGTCAAGGAGTCGAGAGTTCGATTTTTCGAGGATGTATTCTTGTTTTACCTTTTTTATGGTTTTATATGTATTTTTCCACACTTTCTATGTAACTCCTTTTCACTTTAAATTATGTTTTGTTTTAAAGACAATGGGATCCCATATCCTTCTTGGTATTTTTGTAAGTAACTTTTATTTTTACAAGTTTCCTAATAAAACTATGGTATTTTCGCAATGTAAGCTTTATTAAGGATTTGTATGTATAGTTTCGTTGATGGTCCAAAAGTCTTGAGTAGTTGGGTCATTACACCATTACTATTGTTGGGCTTCTAGTTGTTGTTGTGGTTGTTCCGACCATTTTGAGGTTGATTTGGCAGTTTAGGGTCAGGCTTACTAGCCTCCTCTTTACTAACATTCGCCTGAAGCCTTTCCACTTCTATTTTCGTTTCTATAACATTGGCATAAGTAGTGTTTCTCGGGTTTGCTAGCTTAACCCCTAGCTCAATCTTTGGTCTAAGTCCTCTAACGAACTTGGTCACCCTGAGAAAATCAGTTGGAACCATCTGTGGTGCAAACTTGGCAAATCGGTCAAACTTCCGAGCATACTTTGCTACTGTCAAGTTGCCCTACTTTAGACTAGCAAACTCCTCGACCCTTGAAGCGATGACAACTGCATTGTAGTACTTTTTGTGGAACAACTCCACAAATCTGGTCCAATTCATAGTGGCGACATCGTGAGTCTGTTGTACTAGGTCCCGCCATATTCCTGCATCCTTTTTTAGCAGAAACGAAATGCAGGATATGCGGTCTACGTTGTCGAGGTTCATGAGTAATAGGATCGGCTCTACACTCCTGAGCCATTATTCTGCCTCAAAGGGGTCGGTTGTCCCTTCAATGTTTGGAGCGTGTTGCTTACGAAACCGCTCGTAAATTGGCTCCATGTGCTGAGATGGGTATGGTGCATTGTTCGCCATTGGCCATCCCCCATAAGGACCGACATGGTGGGGTGCTTGAGCCATATGTTGAGGCTGAGACTGAGCCTGTTGTCGCTATTGTTGCAGTTAATCCTTAACTTGCTGCAGTAGCCTGGCAATTTCTGCAGCGTTGTCAACCAGTGGCGGCGGCGCACCTTCATTAATAGCAGCATTGGTTGCACGCCTTCCCCTTCTTCGAACTGGGGGGGCTTCATTCGTCTCAGGAGCCACGTCGGAGGCATTGTTGCGAGTAGATCTTCTGAGCGACATCTTCAGCAGAGTTCTAACAGTTGAGAGAAACATGTTAGAACTTACCTTAATAGGCTCTAAATCAAAACTTAGGCTAAGCAAACATAACTCATACCTATTAATTATGACTTCTTATGAATAGAGTTGTATAAGCTTTCTTTATAATTAGGGTGTGTTTCTAAACATAGAAAAATAAGCCATCTTTATTATTTTCTAAGTTTGTTTCTAATTATCATTTATGACTTAATTCTCAGGCTCGAAACTCATCGTTGGTCCAAAGTTAACCATACTGAGGGAGGGCTGGGATCAGTAAAATCGTTCCGACTACTATGGCCCCCTAACTCTCAATATAGAACCCTTGTTCATTGATTTGTATTCACCCTCACCGAACTTAGTCATTATTTATTAAATTTATTATTTATAATGATTGCAAAATAAATCAAACTCATACATGTCATCAAAATAACAATGATATTAATTTGGAAAAGCAGCTTTCACTAAGTACAATCATAAAGGTAAAATAATAAATAAAATAAATAAAGAAACTAATCTATTCTAAAAAAACAGGATCTTCTACATCAGATCCTTCATCTAACATGTCATCATCTATTTCTTCATAATCATCATTTTCGTGAGCCTAAAAAATTCCTCGAGGAAGATTCGTAAAAATTCTATTCTTTTCTTCTTGTGTGAATTGGAATTCCATCTTAGAGGTAAACCTAATTATGAGAAAATAATATCTCATAGCCGGTGGTATTTTATCTTCAACATCTATTGTCTCCCATATTTCTTCCAAAGTAGCAATTACAAAACGAAAATCTCAAAAAAGCCTAATTACTAAAATATATTGCTCCGTAGCTCTCATCAATATTTGCTTAGTTGTTTGGAGATGAACTATTTGATTATGGAATAAAAGAAATCTCCGAGTGATTCTCTCCAATATTCCTATTGTATTTCTTGTTCTTTAATCCTTTTTCAGGCCTTAATGGCTCGGATTATCGTTAAATGATAAAGCTCCATCCATTCTTAACTGAAAACATAAGACTAAAATGTTACCTAAAACACATAAACATAATAACTAAAACATAAATATTTACATTGGCGGTTAGATTCGGTGCTTAAACATGTGTATCATGGAGAATTTCATGTAAATGAACCATTGCTCTGATACCAACTATTTTAAGACCTTGGACCATTAGAAGTACTAAACATAACTATTACTTTGAAGAACATATACATAAGAAATAAGAATAACTTTACTAAAACCTCAATATAATATTGTGAAAATACAAAGTAAAATTGAATTTTGGTATGGGTACCCATTGTTTAAAACATAAAACATAATTTTAAACTAAATAAAATTGTTTACAAAACTAAATGCGGGAAATACATAGAAACATAATTTTAAAAAGACTAAAGAAAATAACGTCATCCTCGATTGACTCGCAACCCATTCATTCCATTCGTCCTCAATACACAAGTCAAGCCACCAAGAATCCTCCCGCCTTTGTTTCTAGTTTCCTGCATCACACTAAAATAAAAAGGAATGAGCCTAAGGCCCAACAAGGAAAATCTACCAAGATATATATAACATCAAACGTAAACATAAGATCATAACAAAACATACACTATAAAACATATATCTCAACTACCCGTGTACATGGTAAACATTGGGGTTTGCTAGCTAAGAACCTATAAGCCTCAAAACACAATGAGGTTTGCTAGCTAAGCAACTATAAGCCCCAAGAACATAAAAGTGTTGGGGTTTGCTATCTAAGAAACTATAAGCCCCAAAATATATATATTATAACATATCATAACATAACATATCATATTATAGCATAATCATAACATACAAGCATATAAAAACTATCCTATTTTCCTTACCAACACCGGGATAGTTGAGAACAAATGCAAGACATGGAACACTCCTAAAACCAACAATAAGAATGGTGAGTATTTCTAAAGAGTAAAGAATAAATGTGGAAACTAAACCTTCAAGACGAAACTTACCAAGAAAGATCTTTAAGTTTCAAAAGCCTAATCAAAATCCTAAATCAAAAGTTAGGATCTAAAGAAAAGGACTAAAGAAAACTAAAGAGTTTTAAAGGATTGAACTTAAGGAATAAGAGTACCTTACTTGACCTTATGGATTGGTCCAACTCCAATACCAAAATACACAAAACCTCATTTCCCAATTATTTTATAAAACTTATGAATGGCAAAGCTTTTTCCCAACCCAAGTGTTTATCACTCTATGGTAGTACTAGCACCTTGGAGTCTGATCACAGCTGAAGAATTAGTGGAAGGGCTGGGAACTTTGTCCTATTTATAGAGTTCTAGAAATAAATATCTTCTTTTTGGCTTTGAATAAAAATAATGAATAAAATTGAAAATAATTGAATATTTGTTAGTCAAAGGCTTAGGACTCGGTGAAATAGTTTAGAGGTAGGTCTATGGAGTCAAAGCTTGTTTTAAAAATTAAAAAATAATAATAATAATTTAAGGTGATATATCGCCCCTATGTGGCGATATATCGGCTCTGCCCTAATCTCGAGCCTCCGTTGTTACGATCGTGCAACGTCAACGTATTTTCTGTATCCTTCGTTAGACGATATAGCGGCTCCAAGCTGCGATATATCGACATGGGTTATATTTTAAACACGTAATTTTACTTTTTCAACATAATTAAGGTTGGATAACTGCTTTGACTGATTCAAACTACGACCCTAACAGTTTCTGGTGAAGACTAAAGCTTATATTTCCTTATTTTATCATTAAAATACTAATTCCTTAATAATCATGCTTATGACAAGTGTCATATTCTTATTGGCTCCATCTAAACCTTAGGTTATAATAGATAATATATCTAGGACCAGCAATATTAATCAAACCTTATGTTATAATTAATATTCTTAAACTATAGGTTAAATTTATACAATCCATAACTATTGCTAGGAGTTTCCAACCAAGTCTCGGTTTGAACCTAAATCCACGAAATCTAAAATACTACAACTACTACTATCTAGCTAACTAAGTAAACATTTTGAGACTCTACAAATAAATCCAAAGCTCCATTGGGTATTATTTGTAGAAAAAGTAAGTTCATTTAAGTTTAAAGAAATACTCAACACGATTGCTCCATTTTACCACTTCAAAGGCAACAAATAACTGATTGGAATAGAGCAGTTACTGATCTACTTGCGTTTCCACAACCCTTATGAATTTCTAGTATTAACAAATCAAATTTTTGCATTCGATCACGTGGTTATTATATTTATATATATGTATAAATAAAATATTCATTTTAAAGTTCATAAGAACATGTCCATATTTTTTGTTCACATAATTGCCTTTTTCGTTTTTTGACGGTTCCCAAGTGTCAATTAATGAATAATCATTAGAACTAATAATGTGTTTTTGTCAAAAAAAAAAATATATTCAATTTTTTTTTCCATTAATGGACATGAAATTTTATCACATCTCATTCAATGCCTCTACTCCATTTTGGCACTTTTAAGAGTTTTTCCTTGTCCCATATTAAGACTTCATCTTTCAAGTCCACATTTTCTTCTTCTATAAATTTTCTATTTTCGCTCCTTTTTCTCGTCTATTTTAATGAAACCTTTTTTACCATCCTAGTTGATTAAACCATGGCTTCTAAGTCTGCTTCGAAAAATTTAACCAAATACTCAACTCTTTCTCATCGTCAAAAAAGTCGCCTTCCTTCCAATGTCTCTATTCCTCACTTATGCTACAATGAAACACTCAAATAGAAGTCTGAAGATATCCTTAGTTAAAAAGGAGATTGTACTCGGCATGAATATATTGATGCTTTGTTCTTCTCCTTACCTCCATTACTCATTTACATATAGATTCCATCTTCGAAGGGCATCTTATGTAACTTACTCGTAATATGCCTTACTGAATATTACATGAATATCTTTTTTGAATGCTTTAAAAGACCTCCCAATCATTGCAAAATACTTATTCCACCTCTTCTTCATACGTTAGTCTTGTGGCAAGGCCATATACGACCTTCTGCCATTGCAATCCATCTTTACATTTAAAGATCACGAAGTACCACCCCTCCACTCAAAGGAGACCTTCTTTGTAGTCAAAGGCAAGTGGTTCCTTCTTCACCTTCCCCAATGGCTTTCGTAATTGCAAGGGTCTTTTCTTCTTTAATTGTCAAATATTCCTCTATCATTTATTCTTACATTTCATTAAGCTAGAGCTCCTTGATCTTCTTTAAAGACTCTACCTTCAGCATTTTGAAATAGGACATTCAAAACATTCATTAATTTTAGGGAATATACTCATTTGGTACCCTATGTTTTTACCAAGTATCATTTTGGTACCCTCTGTTTTCAATAATGCTCATATGGTACCCTGTATTTTAAAATCGTACAGATTTGGTACCCTAAACTCAGATTTGATAGATAAAATTTTCTCAATTTAATCAAACTGCTATCAATTATGTAAGTTACAAATTTAAATTTAATTACATAATTACATATAACCGATGACAGTTTGATCATATTGACAAAATTTTATCTATCAAATCTGAGTTTAGGGTACCAAATATGTACGATTTTAAAATACAGGGTACCATATGAGCATTATTGAAAACAGAGGGTACCAAAATGATATTTTGCAAAAACATAGGGTACCAAATGAGTATATTCCCTTAATTTTACTTTCAATATTTGAAATGGAATTTACCAACGTTTTGTTCATTTTATTCTCTTTTTATTGAATAGAATTCTCCAAATAAGTCTATCTTCTTCTATAAGCCTATTAACCTTTCATCTAAGGCTTGACTTGTCGATCCCAACTACATTGTCCTACTTGCATTGACCCTCAAAATTGGATTTTTCTACGCTCCTTGCTTCTCTATTCCATTGCCATTGCTATTGGATAGAATTTGGTTGACCCTTTGATCTTCTTTCATCGTATCTATCAAGATCAACGACTCCTTTGGGTAGAACATTGTTGATCATCTTCCTTAATTCTATTGCCCGCACATTGATTATGATTTATCAATTATCTTCATTAATTCTATTTCCATTACTTTGAATATTGTTTGACCCATTAACTTCTTCTAGGTCGATCTATTGGTTGTTCATCTTTCGATCATTAGTGCATTGTTACCATCAGTTTAAACAAAGCACAATTTCTTCTATCTCGTTACTATTAATTTCACAATTAATATATTTTTGTTTTTCTTATTATGTTTGTTAGCTAAGTTTCTCCTATGATCTTCTCTTAAATGTATTTGCCAATATCTTTTTAGACAAAAATCATCGTCTTATCACATTTTATGGACCTATTCTTCTTTCTTCTCTCTTTCTCTTATTTTTTTTAAAATGTGAGTTCATACATTTTATTAATGATACATCTTCCTATCATAATCATATTAATTTAGGTAATTGTCTTTATAAACCTGAAAGAATCAATACTTTCAGAAGAAATTTTATGAAGTTGTTTTGACTATCAGATTCTCTCTCAAGGAAACGATAGAATTTCCTAAACCTGACATTCTAGATATATCTATAGTCTCTCTCTTCTCAAACCTCTCTAGAACTCATGTGTTGAATACATTTAGAGAGTTCTAAATCAAACTTTTAATACTGCGTTCCCACACACTGCCTTGAGTGTTTGAGGATTGATCTGGAAGATCAAAGTGTGAGCATTCACAACAAGGATAGGCAGATCGTTGAATTATACCAAAAGATTCAAGGACACTTGACAGGTTTCAATAAATAATATTTTATCTACTTGTATGTGATTTAATATTTCCATATATGTATGATCCTGGCTGGTATTGATATTTTTTAAAAGATCTCATTTTGCTCCGTATTTTTATTTTTATTTTTAATACCAACAATAGATACCAGAGTAGTCCACACATATATAGATTTAATGTTGTGTGGGTTTCTTGTATTTTTTAAATATGAACTTGACATTATATGTTTACCATTGGATATTTTCATGCTTGTATTCTGTTATTTAATTAAACTGATGAGGTATGATTGATTAAATACCATTGTTGTTGTATGTGTCTGCTGTTTATGATTTTCTTGCAGGGCATTGGCTCACGGGTTCTACACGGTACAGGTAAAGGCAAGGGGAAACTAGATCAACCATGAGGTTGATAGCTCTGGGGTAGAGTGTACATAGTTAGCTGTTCGACCGCCACAGCCGAGGGAAAGTACAGGGACAGAGCCCTAAAACTTGTATTTTTCCATTAGAGTGGCTTTTGGTTGTATTATCTTTTAGAGATTGTCAATTATCACTTATACCCTGTGTTTTGGGATCTCATGTATTAAACATCTGTTTTAATGAAAATTAACCGTTTATGGTCAAAATCTTTTAACCCTAAACTGGTGGTTGTCCTTAGGATCACATTTTTATTCAAATAACTTGATTGTCAAGTCATGCACTATTTCGAATATGCAGTGTAACGGTCTTGGTTATCCAGGGCATTACAACTTGGTATTAGATCGGTCTAGATTTAAGGGTTCCTGAAGACTAGTTAGGCATGTACACTCGTCGCTAAAGACAAGCTTGACTCAGGGTTTGGTAACTGTATACATGTGATTACATCCTTAAATTCTTGAATGAAATATAAATGTTTTAACCTGTATGATTAATAGGGAGCATGAGATACTGATAGGGCTTGACCCTTGAATGTTGTGTGATGAAAATGAGGCATGCTTATTAGCATTGTTGCTGCATGTGAATCAATATTTAAATGCATGTTTGCATCTTTATTGCATACTGCTGGTTCAGTTTCTATGGGGGACTATGGAAAGGCTGATAACCTGTCATTATTGCCTGACTACTGAGTCATTGGTTTCAGATAAACTCAGATAGCTATGTGTCCAGGCGATCAATACGACTAGCCGGCACAGGGTCCAAGGCTAGAGATGATGAACAGGGCCAGAACCCTCTGCCATTCCCTGAGAATTGGCAACAGATACTTGCTGAAATGCAAGCCTAATTACAGAGTCAAGAAGAGGAGATTTACCTTCTCAGACAGTAGGCTCAGTTAGGGAGTGCTGCCCCTATTACGCCACCTGCTATGGCACCAGTTGTTTAGCCACCTAAGGTTGGGAACAGTTGGGAGCCACTTTATGAGCGATTCAGGAGACAACATCCTCCAACTTTTGAGGGAGGACCATATCCACTTAAGGTTGAATAGTAGATGAGCATGATCACCCCCATCCTTGATTTCATGAGGGTGGAAGGTAATGAAAGGGTGGCCTGTGCCACCTATATTCTTAGAGAGGATGCCCGTATTTGGTGGGAGGTGGCATCACAGACTCGAGATGTTTCCACTTTGAGTTGAGATGGGTTTAGAGATCTGTTCAACCAGAAGTATTACAACGTTGCCATCAGGATAGCGAAGGTCAATGAGTTTGCAAGGTTGGTACAAGGCAGTATGACAGTTATAGAGTATGCTCTGAAGTTTGATAGGCTAGCAAAATTTGCATCAGACTTAATGCCTATAGATGCAGCCACACATGATAGGTTTATTCAAGGGCTTAATACTATGTTAGCTGGGATGTGAGGATTATATCGATACCTTGGAAATCAACTTACGCCCAGGTTGTTGAGAAGGTTGTTACCGCTGAAGAGGTACAGAATAAGATCTGGAGGTAGAACACTGGAAGACGAGATGTTCACATGGCAGTGCCTCCTTCCACAGGGTTTGGTAGGGGCGGAGGCCCCAGTGATTTGAAGAGGAAGACCCCTGATACTTCGACCACTGCTGGAAATACACAAATAAATCAATACTCTGCACTCACTCAAGCAAGTTGGTAAAGAATTCCCTTAATACTAAAAGCAAATGAGAAAGAGATTGGCATGGTTGGTAAATAGCACAGCCTAAGAAAGCATTCTGTTGGGAAGTCGACCACGGAATGTGAGCCACATGATATGAATTCTCTTGTATTGACCGACTTAATCTTAAGGAAGGAAGAAGTGTCTACAAGAGATACCGGGTGGGAGCCCGCTATAATCTCTACTTATCTTTTTACCTTGCTCAACCAAGCTCACAGATAGAAACTAGATAGAAAGATAGTGCTAGTTCGTCTCGAACAAGATCTAGAACTACCCTCAACAGTTTGTGTAGCCATAAATCCAATTTTCTATTCATTGAGATCTGTTGACTTTTTATACCATTCAGTTGTAAATAAATGATCTTAGCATAGATCTATTGTTGTATTTTAATTATATAATAATTGAAACAACAACTTTAGTTGCCATATTTACGAAGTGACATTCCTTGGACACATTGATGGTGAAGATGGGATTAAGGTAGATCCAGCTAAGGTAGAGGCAGTGAGAGATTGGCCAAGGCCAAGGAATGCCTCGAAGGTTAGGAGCTGTAATGACTCAACTACTCTAGACCTTGGACCATTAACGAAAACTATACATAGACACTAATCTTTAACAAAACTTACAAGTGAAAAGATCATAACTTTATTAAAACATGTAAAAGCAAATGTTAAACTTGCATAAAAATTAAAGTGAGATATGGGATCCCATTGTTTTAAAAATCATAACATAACATAATGGTAATTAAAAAGAGATTACATAAATAAGTGCGGAAAAATACACATAAAACCATACGTAAAGACATCATCCTCGAATCGAAACTCTCGGCTCTTTGAATCCATTCCGCCTCAATACACATTCCCCAAGCTTCCAAGAACCTTTCCCGCCCCTAAAACTATTTTCCTGCACATATAAACAAAAAGGAGTGAGCCTAATGCTCAACAAGGAAAATCAAACACATAGTCCATATACATACATTTCATAAGAAACATAAAACATATCATAACACTTATGTCACATACATAATATAATGGCCATTATTACTTGGGGTCCCATAAACTAAGCAAGTCATATGCCCATTAGATTAGTGGGGTCTTGCTAGCTAAGCAAGTCATATGCCCATAATCTATTTGGGGCTTGTTAGTTGTATAGGTCATATGCCCAGGTCTACAATCATACTTAACATAACATATTACGTAACATAAAACCATAGGATAATATATAAAAGCATATAACACATAAATCCTATCCTATTTTCCTTACCAAAATAACCGGGATATGAGAACTGATTTGGGACCTTGGAACACTCCAAAAACCTTGTGCTCAAGAACCTAGATTTCCTTGAGTACGTCTATGATCAATCTACACCTTGAACCGAAAATGTGAATAGAACCTTACTTCCCAAGTGTTTGGTAAGCTTATAGTGATGAAGATTATGATCCCCAACCCAAGTGTTTACACTATCACAATAACCTAGCAATTTTCAGCCTCTGAATTAGAGTAATAGATGAATAAATGGCTGGGTACTAGGTCCTATTTATAAAGTATAGGAATGAAAAGATCTTCATTTAACTTGAATAAAAATAATGGCTTTTTATGTGAAAATAATTTGAATTATCGTTCAGCACAGGCTGTAGACTCGTTCAAAAAGATGTTGAACTTATCAAGAGGTTGAAGGTTTGAATGGAGAACGTTTTTTAAAACTTTAAAAATATGCTGAGAGAGGCGATATATCGCCCTCTGTAGGCGATATATCGCCTGGGCTAGTATGCCCGAGGCAATCGTGCAACGTTTCGTGTTTTTCGTATCTTCGTGCTGCGATATAACGCCCCCTATAGCTGCGATATATTGGCATACACTGAATATTTAAACACGAAATTACACATTTTTAGCTTAATTTAAATTGAGTAAACAGCCTTGACTAAGCCTTCTAACGTTTTCAAAGCTGCTGACTGACCCTAGGGTATTCAAATTTTAACCTTAATAGATTTATTCCCCAAAAAAACTGAATCATTATTAAATATACACATGACATGTGCTATTATCTTATTGGGTCTTATCTAAACCTTATAATATAATAAATATTACCCTCAATATCAATCATATTAATCAAACCTTAGGTTAAAATTAATATTCCTAAACTATAGGTTAAACATAGAAAATCTACAAGTACTACTATGAGTGTCCAAATAAATCCCGGTCTTAACCAAAAATCCACAGTCATAAAGATAATACTATTATTACTATTATACTACTATCTAACTTAGCTAGGTAATGTTCTTGGACTCTACAATTCTCCCCTACTAAAAAGAATTTCGTCCTCGAAATTTACCTACCAAATAACTCCAGATACCGGCCTTGCATGTCCTCCTCCAACTACCACGTTGCCTCTCGTTTAGAACTATTACTCTATAGGACTTTGACTATAGGAAAGCTTTTGGACCGTAACTGCTTCATCCCCTTATCCAGGATGCTAACCGGTCGTTCCTCGTAACTTAAGTCTTTCTGGAGTGCTATCGTATCGTACTTGAGGACGTGAGATGGGTCTGACACATACTTACGTAGCATCAAGATGTGGAACACGTTGTGACGATCTGCTAGTGCTAGCGGTAGGGCTAGTCTATACGCAACTTCTCCCACTTTGTCCAATATCTCAAAAGGACCTATGAATCGGGGACTAAGCTTGCCTTTCTTCCCAAACCGCTTTACACCTTTCATAGGTGATATCTTCAAGAAGAATTGATCTCTGACTTGGAATTCCACATTGCATCGCTTGGCATCCGCATAGTTTTTCTGACGGCTTTGAGCAGCAAGCATACGCTGTCTAATAAGCGCTACTGCTTCTTGAGCATGTCTAACAGCTTCTGGACCTAGCAGCTGCCTTTCTCCTACCTCTTCACAGTGCAACG
Organism: Humulus lupulus; assembly: GCF_963169125.1. Lineage (NCBI taxonomy): Eukaryota > Viridiplantae > Streptophyta > Magnoliopsida > Rosales > Cannabaceae > Humulus > Humulus lupulus. The sequence goes on from NC_084797.1 coordinate 50,379,777, forward strand.
GTGATCGGCACCTTCTTCCATATAGAAACTCATATGGTGCCATCTCGATTGTTGACTGGTAGCTGTTGTTGTAGGAAAACTCTATCAACAGGAAGTACTTATTCCATGATCCTCCGAATTCAAGTACACACGCACGTAGCATATCCTCTAAAATCTGAATCATACGCTCAGACTACCCGTCTATTTGAGGATGAAACGCTGTACTAAGACTTAACTTAGTACGCATAGGTTGTTGTAAACTTCCCCAAAATCTCGATGTAAACACCGATCCTCTATCCGACACTATCATCTTGGTGATTCCATGCAACCGTACTATCTCTTGGATATAGATATATGCATATTGGTCTGCCGTGTATGAAGTCTTAACAGGTAGGAAATGAGCCGACTTGGTTAGTATATCTATTACTATCCAAGCGGAATCATGCTGCTTATTCATCCTTGGCAAACTTTTCACGAAGTCCATAGATATATCGTCCCACTTCCATTCTCGTACGCCAAGCGGTTGCAATAAACCTACTGGCTGCTGATGCTCTGCTTTCACTTGCTGGCATATAAGACACTTAGATACAAACTCTGCTATGTCCTTCTTCATCCCTGGCCACCAATAGATTGCCTTGACATCATGAGTCATCTTGGTTGACCCTGGGTGAACTGAGTATGGGGTAATGTGTGCTTCTTCCAGAATCATCTTCTTAATACTTTGATCATTCGGCACGCATACCCGATTCTTATATCTCAATAAGCCTTGGCTAGATATTGAGAAATCTATGGTCTTGCCTTCTCAGACTGCATCCATATGTGATGCTAGTGTGTCGTCATGTCCCTGACCAATTCGTATATCCTCTTGCAGATTCGATTGGATAGACAAGTTAGCCAGCTTGCCTACAACTAAATCTATCCCGACACTGATCAGCTCCTGCTGTAGCGGCTTTTCTATTCCGGCTAAAGATGATAAATTTCTATAACTCTTCCTACTAAGCGCATCGGCAACTACGTTCGCCTTCCCCGGGTGGAATAGGATTTCGCAGTCGTAATCCTTTACTAACTCCAACCACCTGCGCTGCCCCATGTTCAGCTCTTTCTGAGTAAAGAAATACTTTAAGCTCTTGTGGTCTGTATAAATCTCGCACCGTTCTTCGTAAAGATAATGGTGCCAAATTTTCAATGCAAAGACCACTGATGCCAACTCCATATCATGAGTTGGATAGCGTTACTCGTACTCCTTCAACTGTCGTGAGGCGTAGGCTATCACTTTGTCATTTTGCATCAGCACGCAACCCAATACTTTCTTCGTTGCATCGTAGTAGACTACGAACTTATCGTTGGGTGTCGGTACACTGAGTACTGGTGCTGAGCAAAGCTTGTCCTTAAGCAACTGGAAGCTTTCTTCACACTTATCATTCCAGTTATGTTTTTGTTGTTTCTGGGTCAGGTTGGTGAGCGGGGTGGCTATCTTAGAAAACCCTCGACGAACTTCCTATAATAACCTGCTAACCCTAGAAAGCTTCTTACTTCAGATGCGTTCTATGGTCTGGGCCAATCCTTCACGACCTCTACCTTTGATGGGTCTACTGCAACTCCATCTTTCGATATAATGTGCCCAAGGAATGCCACTTGCAAAAGCCAAAACTCGCATTTCTTGAACTTGGCGTAGAGTTTATGCTCCTTCAATCGCGTCAAAATCAACCTCAAATGTTCTTTGTGCTCTACTTCATCCTTGGAGTATATTAAAATGTCGTCAATGAACACAACGACGAATTTATCTAAGTAGTCTTTGAAGACCCTATTCATTAAGTCCATAAACGTGGCTGGTGCGTTGGTAAGACCAAAGGACATAACCAAGAACTCGTAATGTCCATAACGAGTCCTAAAGGCAGTCTTAGGAATATCTTCTCCCTTTACCTTGAGCTGATGATACCCGGACCGTAAATCGATCTTTGAAAATACAGTCGCGCCTCGGAGTTGATCAAACAAGTCGTCGATCCGAGGTAGCGGGTATTTGTTCTTAATCGTTACCTTGTTCAGCTCACGATAGTCTATACACATCCGCATACTTCTGTCCTTCTTCTTCACAAATAGTACCGGAGCTCCCCATGGCGAATGCCTTGGCCTAATAAAACCCAAGTCTAGGAGTTCTTGTGGCTGCGTCTTTAACTCCTTGAGTTCCGTAGGTGCCATCTGATATGGTACCTTAGAGATAGGCTCGGTGCCTGGTACTAATTCTATTGTGAAGTCTATTTCCCGAGTTGGCAGCAATCCTGGCAAGTCATCGGGAAATACCTCTGGAAATTCTTGTATAAAACGGACATCTCCAACCTTATGTTGTGTATCTTTTTCCACAGTTAAAACATTCCTTGGTGTTTGCGCGGCATTCTCCAGGATGTTTCTTCTGACACTTAGCACATGGCGGGTATTCCACGTAACTCGGCCTATTTCCCTCATTATTCGTCTGTGACCTCTTATCGCTGTCGAATTGCTTGTTATTCGGATGCCGTCTTTTCTGGTTATTACCGTTGTTGCCGGACTAATTTTTGCCATTATGGTTGTTGTTCCGACTGGTCTGATGTTGATTCTACTATCTAGGTTCAGGCTTACCAGCTTCCTCTTTACTTACATTAGCCTGCAACCTTTCTACTTCTATTGCCGTCTCAAGAACGTCGGCATATGTAGTATTTCCCAGGTTTGCTAACTTAACCCCCATCTCGATTTTTGGTCGAAGTCCTCTAACAAATTTGTTCACTCTCAGAAAATTGGTTGGAACCATCTCAAATGCAAATTTAGCTAAGCGGTCGAATTGACAGGCATACTCTGCCACTGATAAAGTACCCTGATTCAAGTTGGCGAACTCCTCAACTCTCGTAGCGAGTACAGTCGAATTGTAGTACTTCTTGTCGAAGAGCTCCAAAAATCAAGTCCATGTCATGGTGGCAACATCATACGATTGCTGAACCAAGTCCCACCATATCCTGGCATCCTTCTTGAGCAATGACGAGACAATGGATATGCAGTCCGCATTACTGAGATTCATGTGCGTCAGAATCGGCTCCACATTCCTTAGCCACTCTTCTGCCTCAAAGGGGTTTGTAGTCCCTTCGAAGTTTTGAGCGTGCTGTTTGCAGAACCTTTGATACACTAGCTCCATGTTCGGTACTGGATATGGAGTGTAGTTCGTCACTGGCCATCCCCCATATGGACCAACTTGTTGGGGTGCTGGGGCCATTTGCTGTGGCTGCAGCTGCGGCTGTGGCGGAGGCTGAGGTTGAGTTTGAGCCTGTTGGCATTGTTGCTGCAAAAGTTCCTCGACTTGTTGTCGCAGTCTGGCGATCTCCGCAGTGTTGTCAGCTGGCGGTGTCGGCACGTTGCGGCTGGCAGTAACACGCACTCCTCTTCTGCGAACTGGAGGGGCGTCATTGTTCGCTGGAACAACGTTGGAGGCGTTTCTGTTGGTGCGTGCAGATCTTTGGAGCGACATCGTAGCAGAGTTCTAACAGTTAAAAGAAACATGTTAGAACTTTACCTAATAGGCTCTAAGGCAAAAACTTATTCTTAAACAAACATATCTCGGACCTATTTATTATGACTTCTTATGAAAAATTATATAAGTCTTTATTATTATTATAGTGGGCTTTTATACATAGAAAAATAAGTCATCTTTATTTTCTAAGTCTGTTTCTAATCATCCTATATGACTTAATTCTCAGGCTCGAAACTCATCTTTGTTCCAAAGTTAACCATATTGAGGGAGGGCTGGGATCAGTAAAATCGTTCCCACTACTATGGCCCCCTAACTCTCAATAAGGAAACTTGGTTCATTGATTTGTATCCACCCTCACCGAACTTAGTCATTATTCATTTTATTTAGTATTTATTATGATTGCAAAAATAAAATCAAACTCATACATGATAATACAATAACATGATATTAATTTGGAAAAATAGTTTTCACTTAATACAACCATAAAATAAAGAAAGAAATAAAACAAACAATGAAAACTACTATTCTAAAAATCAGGATCTTCTACATCCGATCCTTCATCTAGCATGTCATCATCTAGTTCCTCATAATCATCATTGTCATGTGCATCAAAATGTCCTCTAGGAAGGTTTGTAAAAATCCTATGTTTTTGCTCCCTTGTAAATTGAAATTCGGATATTGCAGTGAACCTAACTAAGAGGAAGTAATATCGCATTGTTACTGGCAGTTCGTCTTCATCATCCATTGTTTCCCATATTTCCTCTAAGGCTGCTATTACAGGATAAAAATCTTTAAATAGTCTAATTATTAATACATATTGTTCCGTTGCTCTCATCATTATTTGCTTAGATTCTTGAAGGTGACCTATTTCTTTGTGGAACAAAAGCAGTCTTCGAGTGATTCTTTCTAGTGCTCCTACGGTGTTTCTTGGTTCCCTTATTCTTTTTAAAGCCTTAATGGCTCGGATATCCTCATTGCTCAATGCTCCGTTCATACTTAACTGAAAACATAAATACTAAAATTGTTAGCTATACACATAGGAAAAATAACTATAACTTAAATACTTACTTAAATAAAAGTGTGTGTATCGGGGAGAACTTCATGTGAAGGAAACGCTTCTCTGATACCAACTGTAATGACCCAACTACTCTAGACCTTGGACCATTAACGAAAACTATACATAGACACTAATCTTTAACAAAACTTACAAGTGAAAAGATCATAACTTTATTAAAACTTGTAAAAACAAATGTTAAACTTACATAAAGTTTAAAGTAGGATATGGGATCCCATTGTTTTAAAAATCAAAACATAACATAATGGTAATTAAAAAGAGATTACATAAATAAGTGCGGAAAAATACACATAAAACCATAAGTAAAGACTTCATCCTCGAATCGAAACTCTCGGCTCTTTGAATCCATTCCGCCTCAATACACATTCCCCAAGCTTCCAAGAACCTTTCTCGCCACTAAAACTATTTTCCTACACATATAAACAAAAAGGAGTGAGCCTAATGCCCTGCAAGGAAAATCTAACACATAGTCCATATACATAAATTTCTTAAGAAACATAAAACATATCATAACAGTTATGTCACATACATACTATAATGGCCATTATTACTTGGGGTCCCATAAACAAAGCAAGTCATATGCCCATTACATTAGTGGGGTCTTGCTAGCTAAGCAAGTCATATGCCCATAATCTATTTGGGGCTTGTTAGTTGTATAGGTCATATGCCCAAGTCTACAATCATACTTAACATAACAAATTACATAACATAAAATCATAAGATAACATATAAAAGCATATAACACATAAATCCTATCCTATTTTCCTTACCAAAATAAATGGTATATGAGAAATGATTTGGGACCTTGGAACACTCCAAAAATCTTGTGCTCAAGAACCTAGATTTCCTTGAGTACTTCTATGACCAATCTACACCTTGAACCGAAAATGTGAATAGAACCTTACTTCCCAAGTGTTTGGTAAGCTTATAGTGATCAAGCTTAGGATCCCCAACCCAAGTGTTTACACTCTCACAATAACCTAACAATTTGCATCCTCTGAACTTAGAGTAATAGATGAATAAATGGCTGGGTACTAGGTCCTATTTATAGAGTTTAGGAATGAAAAGATCTTCATTTAACTTGAATAAAAATAATGGCTTTTTATGTGAAAATAATTTGAATTATCGTTCAGCAGAGGCTGAAGACTCGTTTAAAAAGATGCTTGACTTATCAAGAGGTTGAAGGTTTGAATGGAGAACGTTTTTTAAAACTTTAAAAATATGCTGAGAGAGGCGATATATCGCCCCCTGTAGGCGATATATCGCCTCGGCCAGTATGCCCAAGGCAATCTTGCAACGTTTCGTGTTTTTCATATCTTCATGCTGCGATATATCGCCCCCTATAGCTGCGATATATCGGCATACGCTGAATATTTAAACACGAATTTACACATTTTTAGCTTAATTTAAATTGAGTAAACAGCCTTGACTAAGCCTTCTAACATTTTCAAAGCTGCTGTTTGACCCTAGGGTATTCAAATTTTAACCTTAGTAGATTTATTCCCCAAAAAAACTTAATCACTATTAAATATACACATGACATGTGCTATTATCTTATTGGGTCTAATCTAAACCTTATAATATAATAAATATTACCCTCAATATCAGTCATATTAATCAAACCTTAGGTTAAAATTAATATTCCTAAACTATAGGTTAAACATAGAAAATCTACAAGTACTACTATGAGTGTCCAAATAAATCCCGGTCTGTACCAAAAATCCACAGTGATAAAGATAATACTATTATTACTATTATACTACTATCTAACTGAGCTAAGTAAAGTTCTTGGACTCTACATGAGCTTCCTTGGATTAGCAAGATGTTACAGACGGTTTGTGGAAGGGTTCTCGAAGATTGCAGCAACGATGACAGAATTGACACGGAAGAATCTGAAGTTTGTCTGGTCCGACAAGTGTGAGAATTATTTCTAAAAACTGAAGCGATGGCTGATTATTGCTCCTGTGTTGAGTCTTCCTTCAGAGGGTGGAAAGTTTGTGGTATACTGTGATGCATCGCGATTGGGGTTGGTATGCATGTTGATGCATAATGAGAAGGCTACTGCTTATGCATCACAGCAGCTGAAGGAGTATGAGTAGCAGTACCCTACCCATGATCTGGAGTTGGAAGCAGTGGTATTCACACTAAAAGTTTGGCGACATTACTTGTATGCGGAGAATTGCGAGATATACACTGATCATAAGAGCTTGAAGTACTTCTTCACGCAGTAGGATTTGAATATGAGGAAGAGACGTTCGCTTAAGTTAGTATAGGATTATGACTATGATATCCTTTACGACCCAGGGAAAGACAATGTCGTGGTAGATGCGTTAAGCTGGAGGGGCATAGGACAGTTATTCAATTCTGCATAGATATCAAAGGAGTTGGCAGAGGAGATGACTAGAGCGAGGATAGAGTTGGTTGTGGGCTAGTTGGCCAGTATTACCTTACAGTCGACCCTTCTAGAGAGGATAAGAGAGGGCCAGATGAATGATATATAGTTATATTAAGTTAGAGGGAATGTCTTAGCCAGAGTGGCTAAGGACTATTGCATTCCAGAGGCTGGTTTAATACAGTATAAGGGTCAGATTTCTTTCCCGATAGATGTGCGTATTAGAGGACGGATACTTGATGAAACCCATATTATGCCATACTCACTCCATCCAGACACCACAAATATGTATCAGGATCTACAGACGTTATATTGGTGGTCTGGGATGAAGAAGGACGTAGTGGAGTATGTGGTCAAATGTTTAACCTGTCAGTAGGTGAAGGCTGAGCATCAGGAACCAGCGGAGTCGCTACAGCCTTTGGGTATTCCCGAGTGGAAATGGTAAGTCAATACTATGGATTTTGTGGGAGGTTTACCCAAGACAGTGGGGCTACTTGACTCGATGTGGGTGATAGTAGATAGATACACCAAGTCAGCTCATTTTCTACCAGTGAAGAAGACATATACTGTGGATCAATTAGTGGAGTTGTACGTAAGGGAGATTGTACATCTCTATGGGGTTCCTAAATCTATAGTATCAGACCAGGATCCCATATTTACCTTCATGTTTTGGAGTGGTTTGCAGAAGGATATAGGGAGTCAGTTGAAGTTTAGTACAGCCTTTCATCCTCAGATAGATGAACAATCTGAGAGGACAATTCAGGTATTGGAAGACATGCTTAGAGTGTGTGTAATGGACTTTGAGGGGTCTTACAATAAGTAACTTTTGTTGATTGAATTTTCTTACAACAAAAGTTATCAATCAATGATTGGAGTAGCTCCATATGAGATGTTGTACGGGAGGAGTGTAGATCACACATTCATTTTGATGAGATGGGTGAGAGGAAGTATTTGGGACTAGAGTTGGTTTAGAAGACTAGTGAAGATACTGAGAAGATCCGAGCTCGAATGCTTGCTTCGCAGAGTAGATAGAAAAGCTATGCTGATCCTAAGCATAGGGACGTGGAGTTCCAAGTGGGGGAACACGTGTTTCTACAGGTGTCACCGCTGCAAGGGGTGAGGAGGTTTAGGAAAAAGGGCAAGCTTAGCCCTAGATTCATAGGAACTTTTGAGATCCTCGAGAGGATCATGCTAGTGGCTTACAGATTGGCACTACAGCCATTGTTATTAGGGGTTCATGACATATTCCATATCTCTATGCTTTGGAAGTATATCTTGGACACGACTCATGTGTTGAAATATGAGGATTTTGAGTTGTAGACAAATTTTTCATATGAGGAGCGACCAGTTCAAGTCATAGATAGAAAAGACAAGGTTCTACGGAACAAGATGACTCCTCTAGTCAAAGTGTTGTGGAGGAATAGCAAGGTCGAGGAAGCAACTTGGGAACTTGAGTCAGCAATGCCGGATCAATATCTCAAGTTATTCAGGTAAATTTCGAGGACAAAAGTCTCACTAAGAAGGGATAGTTGTAATGACCAAAAATTTGCTAATAGAGCTTAGTGCCTGGATTAGCATGCCAGGAGGGTATAACTGGGTATATGTATGTTTAATTTGTTAAATGCGTGACTATGTGTCATGCATGATTAATATTATTATATAAATATGGTATATGCATGTTTATGAGTATTAGATATGCATGTGGGCCCTTTATAGCTTGTAAGGGCATATTTCTAATTTTGGCCCGTTGAGGGCATAAATGTGATTTTATGTGATATTTGGTTGAGACCACATTATTATGTGAATATATTTGAAGTTTATGGCTCAAGATGGTCATAGGGAGAAGATTAGAGAAATAGTCACAACGGGGTTTAAAAACCCGGCTGGGGGGAGCCTAAGAGTATTTTTTGGAATTTAGATAATATTTTGTGATTTATTGGGTAACGAATACATATTTGGTAATATATTAGATGGGATAGGGTTAATTGGTTAATAGTAGAAATATTTGAGGAATTAGGGGGAACCAGGGGGAAATGACCATTTTACCCCTTAGAACCCTTAGAGGACTAATAAGCTTAAAGGGGCAAAATAGACTTTTGTTGGTTGAGGATAAACTCAGAAATGTAGGGAATGATCAAAACCTCTAAGAAATTTCTCATACACTGCCCCTTTCCCTTTTACTCACGGTTTTCTTCCTCTCTCTCTTAAGCTTTAGAAATTCTTGATGAATTGAAGAATTGAACTAGGGAATTCAATTGTGGGAATCTAAAGGATTAAGTTGGGATCTTCCAAAGTTCTTGCTGAGGAATTAGGCTGCAATATGAGGTAAAAATTCAAGTTAGTTTCTTTAAAATTTTGTTGAAACCATGTTGCAGGTTTGAGTTTGCATGAGTCTTAATTGTTAGCTGGTTTTGGATGTTAAATTGTGTAAGAAAATTGTTATGGGTTACTTATGATGATTGCGGTATGAGGATAGGTATTCTGAGCTTGAAACTGAGTTTGGCTGGTCATTTGGGGTATGAAATTGGGGTTAGACTGAAGGAAAAGGATGTTGGAAGTGTGGTTTTTCTGTGTTTGGGGCCTCAGGTCGTGGCCCTATTCTTCAGGCGTCACAGCCCAAATGAATTTTGGAGGCTGGGAGCCTCTGTTTGCCAAGCGCGCCCTGACTCAGAGGAGAGCTGGTCATGGCCTGTGTCCCCCATTAGAAGGGGATTGAGCCTTTGTCTAAGGGGCGGGTTGAGACCCTCAAGGACAAGTCACGACCGGAATAGGGAATTAGCCAGGTTTAATGTTTAATGTTTGGGGACGCTCGCGAATTCAAACTTAGACGCTCGGGACAATTTCTACTACTCAGTTTAGTATAAATCGAGGTCCTAGAGGCTAGCTATTATTTCCTAAGAATTTAATTGGATTAGAAATTGATGGTTACCCATTGACATTGTGACTAGGTTTATCGCCGAGGCTCAGGACTGAGGATCGTGCTCATGACCGTTTTGTCTTCTTCACTCGGGATTAGAGGTAAGAAAACTACACCCTTGTGGTTGTGAATGGAACTGTGGTTCCAAATATCGGAATACGTGTACTATGTGATTGTACGATTGTTATGATATATGAAAATGGATGACCTAAGGGTGTCAAGGCAGATGATATGCGTACTAAACGTAGGTCGGCCTAAGTGAGCCGAGATCAGCTAGATAAACAGAGGGCTCAGTCTAAGTGTAGCAACCCTGAATATTTCTATAACTGGATAGAATATGAACTTGAGATTTGATGCTTGTATTCTGTTATTTAATTGAACTGATGAGTTATGATGTATTGAATACCATTGTTGATGTATGTCTCTGCTGTTTATGGTTTTCTTGCTAGGCCTTGGCTCACGGGTGGTACATGTTACAGGTAAAGGCAAGGAGAAACTGGTTCAACAATGAGTTGGAGAGCTCTGGGGGCAAAGTGTACATAGTCAGTTGCTCGACTGCCACGGTCAAGGGAAAGTACAGGGACAGAGCCCTAAAACTTATATTTTGCCATTAGAGTGGCTTTTGGTTGTATTATCTTTTAGAGATTGTAAAGTATCACTTATACCTTGTCTTTTGGATTCCACGTATTAAACATTCGTTTTATTGAAAATTAACAGTTTATGGTCAAAATCTTTTAACCCTAACCTGATGGTTGACCTTAGGATCACATTTTTATTCAAATGACTTGATTAGGAAGTCTTGCACTATTTTAATTATACATTGTAACAGTCTTGGTTATCCAGGCATTACACCCCATTCAAATTGTAGTGGCTTCAAACAATCTCTTATTGGAAGCTAGGAATAGAGATATTTGGAAGCAAATTCAATTTGTATTGAGCCTTTTGTCATTTCTATTGATATTTGGAAGCAAATTCAATTTGACTCAAGCATATTCTTTATGACTTTATGTAATTAGGGTCTCTCTAAATGGTCCTTATAGATCTATTTTTTGAATTCCTTGAATTACAATAGTCAAATTTTGTTTATTAGCCATAATTCCAACAGTTTCATATTCAAGAATAACATATTACAATTTATTATAGGCAAAAAGATTGGAAAAGTAGTTGTCCTATTCTACATAAGGTCTTTAAAGTAATTTTTTTTTCTTTTACAAAAAATTATCATAATTTAGTTAACTACATATTCATATTTTTCGATTATAGAATTATGCAATTCCATTATAAGAAACAATATTTAAATTATTTTTTATTTGTCTGTCCTAATGTCATTGCAAATCAAGTTAGTCTCCTTGAGGACCATAATACAACTATTTTCAACTGAATGAGTCAAATAACATCAAAAACTCAACTTGATGCCATCCCTTAGAAGCATGGGTAAGTTGCAAATGCATTTCATTAGTACCTGGTCTATTTTTATTTTTTTTTAGAATGTAGTATAATTCTAATGGTTAGATGATGAGATAGAATTTATTTATTTTGAATAAATATATTAGTCAGAATGTTGCTGGATAAATAAATAAAATTAATTATATTATAACTAGTAGTCTTTATTTGGAATAAAGACTACAAACTCTTGAAGGCCTTATAGGGATTGGCCTATGGTTGGAAAAGTCCTTTTGCTTTTACTTGGTCACTTCGATAATGTATTAGCAGAAAAATTTCATTTTCTCTTACTAGTTTATTTCCTTTGTTATACTTATTTTGAATAAATAAATTAGTTAGTTAAATAAATATAATCTATAAATATTATATTTATTAGTCTTTACATAGAAATAAACACTATAATGCATTTTATAGTGTAGATTCTAGTCAAGGGAAGAATTATCTTTTGGCTTAGTGAATTACTTATTTTATTACAGCATTTTTTTAGAATATTCTTTGGAATATAGAGAGAGAATTTCGTCCAATCATAGGAAAAAAGGGAATTGAAATAGCAAATTATTTCCCTTTTTGATGAGATTTTTGTATTGTAGACAAACTGGTAAGTAATGGAGCCAACATAGACTAAATGTAGGAAAAATGGGGAGAATATTAGTAACTTTCCACTTTTAGTGTCAATTATTTTTAAAATGAAGAGAGAGAAAGGGATGCTTTGTCAATTAAGATAGAATTCTCCATTTTGGAATCAATTAGCAATAAGTATTGATTGAGGTGTGATTTTGGAAAACTATCATTATTGTGATTATGAGAATTTATGGGCATTTAAGTTTCTTGAACACAAAGGAAACATAGGCTATAAATATGGCCTCATAGTCTACATTTTGTGTGTGTATATGTTAGTCAAAAAATAGAGAGAGAAAGAGATAGAGAAGTGGCATGAGGAAGGAGAAGGAATGAAGAAGAAAATCAAGGCAAAGGTTGTAAGTATATTGGTTTACGTTAGATTTCTTCTTCTCACATCTTCATCTAATATAGAATGTGATTGTGTTTGGCATCTAAAGCACATGCAAAAGGAGAATATTACACCTAGGGTTCGACCACTAGAAGGATAGGTAAGATTCTTGAGTCTTTGATATTCAAGTTGATTAGATGAATGATTAGGGGTACAAAGTTAGGTTACTCAATACATATAAATGAGATTATGAGATATGTATGTTATATTCTAGATCATGATAAAGAATATATGGGAATATTTATAGTAAATATTATCTTAGAATTCGATATGATGTGACGTATGCATGTTCCATGCAAATAGATTTTAATGCATACTTTAGGGTTTTTATGTTGGATCTAATGCTTGCGGAATTACGATTCTTAAGTCTAGATAATTTATAAAAGGTTTTAGATCGAGATCATTTTTCTATGCCGTATTTTCTTTTCAAATCTATTATGTTATTGATTTACAGGACTCTAGCATTTAAAGTGTTCTCTCACTGTAGGTGTTGTAAGGGCTTGAGGTAAGGAAATTGAATAGTTATGTTTATGCTATTATAGAATCTTAAATTTTCAGGTACAAGAAAGTCAGTGAGGTATTGAAATTTTAGATAGAGAGTTTGCTATTTTGTATTTGTCTCTTTGACATGGTTTGCCTTATATATAAATTATCTCAACCCTTGGAGCTTAACTGAATTGATCATTATATAAATGTTAGTATTACACTATTTTTGATATAGTGTGGAATTATGTATGATTATTTTATGCTTTTAGAAATGTGTTAGTATGAAACTTATGTTGTATCCTATGAAAGATTATATGTTATATGTTGTATGCTATGAAAGATTATATGTTGTACACTATGATTTATCATACGATGTATATTATGTATGTATGTGGCATTTCCTTACTGAGCCTAGAAGCTCACTCCTTTAATTATTCATGTTTTTGCAAACAAGGGTAAGAATTAGGCGGCAAGATGGCAGTTGAACCCAGGCCAAACGTGTGTGTTTCTCATGAGGACCATATAATTGCTGTAATGATCTACTTCGGGACGCGTTTAATATTTTATTTTTTGTTAGTTGAACAATGATAATATTGTTTTTATTATTGTTTTATCTTTTACAAATTTTTTATTTTGGATTTGACTTTTTAAACTATGATCCCACTATGAAATTTTCAGTATTTTTCATTTATATATATGCACTCAGTTTATGTTTTATTAGAGAAATTGATTGTGTTTCATTTGGTATCAGAACCAGGTTATATTGGTCCAAATATCTTCTCACAATATACAGATATATATTAAAAAAATGGTTCAACTTGTTGCCTTGTAAGTATGTTTTATTGAAACCTTTCTCTTTCAATTTATAGATCTTGAATAGTAAATATGTAGTGCACCAAAAATTTTTTTTAGATTATTTAAATTTTGTGATTTATTTTATTTAAATGTTAAGTGTGATGAATTATTTTATTTAAGTGTTGTTATTTTATTTCGATGTTGTTTGTTTTATTTGATTGCTTATTATTTTATTTAATTGTTAGAATTGTTTGGTATAATCTTTTGAATATAAAATTTGTTAATTTTTTGTTTGGTTAATTAATTTAATAATTGTGTAACATGTTTATTTTACTATTAGTGTTACATTTTATATATGTGACAATTGAGATAATTATGTGAGTTATGGTTGAATGCACTAAGGTGCATGGTAGATAGTGATGCACTCTAGCGTTATAGTGTGTGCTAGTATATAGCAATAAGGTGCACATGTATGGATTTTCTACACATTTTATAATTTCCATTTATTTATATTTTTGGGTAGTTTATTTTAATAAGTAGGAAATTAAAACAAAAAAAAAGAGAATAAAGGATATAGAAAGAGTAGTGGACGTCTAGGGTAAGGAATTGTTTGATTTTTTTCCATTTTTCTTTTAAGAGAATAAAAGTTAATTGGATGAGGATAGACATTTTGGGAAACTATCATTTGACTCCAATCTTTTATAATAAAAGAAAAATAAAAAGGAATTATGAGAAAATAAAATAGAAAAAGGAAACTTACCATTTTGTGTTGGTGAGGCTTTATTGAGAGAGTTGAATAAAGGGGGAAGGAAGAGAAGAAGAGGGAATATTTTCTTGTGGCTGCCGTGACCTAGAGAGAGAGAGAGAGAGAGAGAGTGGCGTGTAGAGATAGAGGGAGAAGAAGAAAGAAAGGAAGAAAGAAGAAGAAGGTGAAGAGGAACCCATTTTAGAGTATGTTTTCTTGTATTTTTGGTTTGTCAAATCTCTTTTCTTGATTATATGTTATTGACTTTGTTTATTTGTTGTGTGTGATTGGATTCTTTCTCCTCCTCATGGTGGTTTTCAAATAAAACCCTAGGCTTGAACAAGGGGTGTGAAGTTTGGGTGTTGATCATATTGTGTTCTTGATTTTACAATCAAGAGAGGTAATGGTCTTTCTTCGCCTATATATTGGTTTTGATGGGTTCATCTTTGAGGTTTTTGATGGTGATGCTAATGGTTGATTATTGTAGGATTGATGATGATGATTTGTATTTTTAAGAGAATATGATTTGTTTAAAAGGGGTTCATGGTATGATTGAGAAAATGGATTTGATAGGGTTTATAATGAGGATATATGTTATGTTTATATTGCTATGGTTATCTTTTTAATCTTTGATTTATGTAAAATGATATATGATGATTTTAGAAATATGATAAGAAATATGTTAGGTCTGTTATAAGGCATGTTTATGAGATATGGTGTTTATGAATTTATGTATGTTATTGCCATTATTATTGTTGTTGGATTTCATGTGTAGATTCAATGGAATAGAAAAATTGGTTTTATAAGATTTCATGTGAATATGTTAGTAATATTCTTATAATTATGTATATAATAAGAGTATGATGAGATTTTGGACCTTTATGATTTTATGTGAAATTTTGGGGATAAAAGATGAATCTCTTGAGGAATTAAGCTTGCTGATTTTTGCAAATAATTTGGTAAAAGTTTGATAAAAAAAATGATTTGCATGCATAAGTAATGTCTTTGATGTTATGTTACTTTTATGAAATTAAAAGGGATATTTTACGTCCCATTAAAATGATATTTTACTCAAATAATTACCTACAGATTTTTTATTGAATTTTTGTGAAACTATGAGTTTTTAAATTGAATATGGTGATTTTTAAAGATAGAAATAGTTGCTGGAATTTTTGTAAGAAAATGTGAAGTGAGTCTCACTAAAATGAATTTGATGAGTTCTTGGAACAAATTATTTTCCGAAGTTATGTTAATATTGAAAAATGGTATTTTTAATGGTATGAATGCATATTTTGATAAGTTATGATTTTCCTTTATTTTGATTGAGAAAAATATTTAGATTCTATTTATTTATGATTTTTGGAGAAAATAAATGGTGGCTGAAAGTTTGTTTTCAAAAGGTTAAAAATGGTTATTTAATTGTCACATATGGATTTATGCTACATAAAACTAAGTCTTAAATAATTTGAATAAAAAATATATTTTCCACACTTATAAATATTTTTCTCACATCATTTATGTAACACAATGATAAAATTTATTTTTTCTAAATAAACATATTAAAAATAGGTATTTTAATTAATTCCAAGTTTTTGGTTAATTCTTTGTAATCTGAGATTAATAAATGAAATTGACACATATTTTATTTTTAAGCTAAATCAAAATATTTTATAAAATAAAATTATGTTTTGAGAAATTTAATCAACTTAGAAATTTTAAGAAAAATAAGCATGTTATAAGTCTATTGATTTTAAAACAATAAAAGTAAGAAATATATAATTATCGTTTTTGAAAACGTCACAATTTCGTAATGTTCCCACATATGCATGTTACATGCAACTCCACTTTTACATCCAAAATTATGTTTATTATTCAACTATGTGGTTTTTCTAAAAAGATCATGCATGTAAAATAAGTAAAACGAGCATTATTCTTTTATTGTTTTATGTGTTGTTAAGAATAATTGCATGTTATGTGTAACTGTTATTATGTGTGCATGGCCCATGCACACATGAGTTGTATGGAAGGGCAAAATAGTAATTTTATGAACCTAAGAAATGTTGTTTTGATTATGATATAGGCTCGTTGAAAGATTGTGAAATTTCTTAGCTTGGACTTGAGGTAAGGAAGTTAGATAGATTCTATGATTTTATGCTATGTATGGCAAGACTGTTGTATGAATGAATTGTTATGAATTATGAATGCCATAATGTGATGATATGTTGAATGTGATATTTGTATGTATGTTAGATACATCAAACAAGTTATGATGTTAGATACATCAAACAGATTACGATGTTAGATACATTGAACGAGTTACTAAGGACATTGAGACGTAACTCCTACGGCGGACGCGCCGAGGTTATTCAAGGACCAGAGACTCCTGTTTACCTCATAGGGTGATATGGACAACTAGTGATCCATGCTCATCATGTATGTTGTATGATTGTGATATGATGATATGTTACGATTATGTTATGATATGATGATATGTTACGATTATGTTATGATATACCATGATGTTTTAGATGAACGTTAGTGTTTGTATTTGTTGTATTCTTACTTACTTATTTGTTTGTACTTCCTTACTAGGCTTTTAGCTCACCCCCCTTACTTTCCTTCCAGGTAGCAAATAGGATTTCTTTATGGCACGCGTGGTGACGTGAGGAGTTCTATCATCATGAGGTGTATGGCGTGGGGTAATCCTATGGACGGAAAAACGATCATCGTAGAACGCCATTTAAATTATGTTTTGTTTAAGAGACTTTCCTAAATTATCAGTGGGACTCAGTTATTAAATTTTGTTTCTTTTAAACTTTGCATAAAAATTTATGTTTTCTTTTAAAACTTATGGCGCCAACTTGCATGGTTTTAAGCAAGTCCCCACTGAGACTTTGATAATGAGTGGTATTCTTTTACGAACTATGTTATGCGAATGTTTTATAGGTATTAGCTTAGGGCGTTCTTTACAAATGGTATCAGAGACAGTCGTCCATGTTTCCAAGGACCCCCCCCCCCCCCATACACGCTAAAGATGGGAAAATCTCATTTCAACGCGTCGTAAGTATTTGCTTATGTGTTATTACTTGCTCCTATTTTATTTAATTTTTTTTTCTGTTGTTAACTGCTGTAGTTAATATGCCTCCTGTGTTACGAAAAACAAAGAAACAATTGATTAAGGAGATCCACGCGATTCCAAAAGTCGAGCTTGACAAAGACTTTTACGATTGGAGGATAGCGGTCTTAAAGACGAAAAAAGAGGTTTGCGATCGAATACAAGGAATAATGAATAAGAGGGGAGCCTTGCTTTGGCCCATAGAGCAATTCTGGGTGATGAGTGAGGCGTTGTCGATGTATTCAGAGGCTCTACTACAGTGGAATCGATCTTGGAATGATGTTATGCCTGAGGATCTGGAGTTTAGCACCATAGACTTTACGATTCGCGATTTTCTGGAAAATTACGAATTTAGTCGTCTAGAGCTGGTACTAGTAAAGACCGATGATGGCGCAATAGAGGAGCGTATTGAGACGGTGCATGACGTGGAAGGAGAATCGGCAGTAGAGGAAGTACTGCGAGCTATATCGCATCTGACCGCGAGGATGGAGATTATGGCAAGCGCGCCTGACTATTTCCACATTCCGGGGGACATCTTTAACTATGATTCAGGGGATGAGTCTACCGTCGAGGACTAGAGTCCATTTTGTGATCGTCGCATGAGGATGCCAATAAATAAGATGGATTAATAATAATTTTCTAAGACCTTAAGGAAATATGTTTTGATTAATTAAACACGTTTTGGGATTGTTTAATTTCGGAATATTTTAAACATTTTGAATACTATGGATATTTTATTGCAAATTTAAATGGTGTGATGTGAATGCATGATTTACAAATATCCATCGATATGCAATGTTCCTTCCTTATGATTTTTCCTATGACTGCATTAGAACTTCATCATGTCAACTAGAGGAAGAGGAGGAAGGGGAAGAGGTAGAGGCAGAGGAAAGGATGCCTCCACAAGGTCTGAAACTACGGCCATCCCTGACGTTGAAGTGCCAACTGTTCAACCTGTAGCTCCAGTAGCGCCAACTGTGGACCTGGCTGTAGAGGTGGCAAGGTTAAGAGAAGAGTTGAGACTAAGAGATGAGGAGCTAGCGCAAGCTATACAAGCACCACAAACATCTCAAACGCACCCTATACCTCAAGTACCAGTGGCACAACCTCAGCTGCCAGTACCACCACCTGCACCACAACCTGTAGCCTATGGGTTTGAACCAGTATATGAATGCTTCAGGAAACAAGCCCCACCAACGTTTGAAGGGAAAGCTGATCCAATGGTGGCAGAAGATTGGCTAAGGTCTGTTGAGGCTATTTTTGATCATATGGAGTTAGATGATCGCCAAAGGGTTTCCTGCGCAGCTTATCTACTTAAGATGGATGCACGGATTTGGTGGGACGTGACTAAACAGACCCATGATCAAAATACCATGACTTGGGAGCAGTTTGTCCAGGCATTCAGTAAGAAGTATTATAGTCCAGCGGTGCTAGCAACTAAGGTTGATGAATTTATAACTCTGGTTCAAGGGAGCCTTTCGGTCACCGACTATGCACAGAAGTTCGATCGATTGGCCAAGTTTTCCCCTAAAGTGGTGCCAACTAATGCAATGCGAGTCCAGAGGTTTGTAAGGGGACTCAAACCGATGATAGCAAGGGATGTTAGGATGACCAACGCTGAGGTGGCCAGTTATGCAGAGGTATTGGATAGAGCTCTTGAGGCTGAATATTTAGAGGATCGAATATGGAAGGATAATGTCGCTAGAAGGGAGAACCACCGCAACAAGAACTTCCATGAGAGCAACAGAGAAAGGCTATCGAAGGTAAGAATAGTGGGGTTGATAAAATACCTAGACCTCCAGTCACGAACAACAACAACCACAACTCTCAGAACCATAGCAACCGCAATAACCACTTCAATGACCGGAACCGTGGGAACCAACAGGGCAACCGAGTTGAGCATCCTACCTGCCCTAAATGCACAAGGAAACACCCAGGAGAGTTCCAGGCCGGTTCCAACAAATACTTCAAGTGCGGCCAGACAGGACACTTGCGGAAGAATTGCCCACAATGGAAGGCATGACAGAATAACAATAACAATCTGGTGCCAGCAAGAATCTTCGCCTTAACTCAGAATGAGGCGGCCAATAGCAACACCGTGGTTACAGGTCAGCTCTCTATATCTGGTACAATGTGTAGAGTCTTAATTGATTCTGGAGCAACTCATTCCTATGTTTCTATGAATGTGATTGATAGACTGAATATGCCCTTTAAGATGTTTGAACATAATTTTAGTACATTGTTGCCATCGGGAGATATGATGGTGTCAAATAAGTGGTTACCGTCAACACCTGTAACGGTAGAAGGTAGAGAGTGCCCAACAGATCTCATAGAACTGAGTATACCGGATTATGATGTCATACTCGGCATGGATTGGTTATCCAAGCATGGGGCTACGATAGACTGTCGAAAGAAGATCGTAGAGTTCAGGCCAAACGAAGGAGAGGTTTTCTCCTTTAAAGGTGAAGTAGTAGGCCTTCGAACACCCATAATATTTGCACTAGAAGCATGGAATATGATGCAACATTGATGTTCGGCGTTCCTTGCCAGTGTAGTGGATAAGTCCAAGGAGTCAGAACTAAAGCCAGAAAATGTTCATATTGTTTGTGAGTTCCCGGAGGTGTTTCCCGAGGAGTTACCAGGACTACCCCCGGACAAAGAGATCGAGTTTGTAATCGAGCTTGCGCCTGAAACTGCACCGATATCTAAGGCACCCTATCGAATGGCGCTGGTAGAGTTAAAGGAACTTAAGAACCAACTACAGGAGTTGTTGGACAAAGGGTTCATAAGACCTAGCCATTCACCATGGGGAGCACCAGTCTTATTTGTGAAGAAGAAGGACGGGAGTATGAGGATGTGCATTGATTATCGAGAGCTCAATAAGGTCACCATTAAGAATAAGTATCCTTTGCCTAGGATAGACGACCTTTTTGATCAGCTACAAGGGGCTTCAGTTTTCTCGAAGATTGATCTGCGGTCTGGGTACCATCTGTTGAAAGTGAAAGAGGGAGACATTCCAAAAACGGCCTTCAGAACTCGCTATGGATACTACGAATTCTTAGTGATGTCCCTTGGACTCACCAACGCACCAGCAGCCTTTATGGATATGATGAATAGAGTATTTAAGGATTTCTTGGACAAGTTCGTAGTAGTGTTCATTGATGATATGCTCATTTACTCAAAGACCAAGGAGGAGCACAAAGAGCATTTGAGATTGACTCTGAACAGATTACGGGAACATCGATTGTACGCCAAGTTCTCTAAATGCGAGTTTTGGCTGGAACAGGTAACCTTCTTAGGGCACAGAGTCTCCAAGGATGGGATTGCAATAGACCCATCAAAGATCGAGGCCATTAGAGACTGGCCCCAGCCAAAGAATGCCTCAGAAATTCAGAGTTTCTTAGGGTTGGCAGGTTATTATAGAAAGTTTGTCGAGGGTTTCTCGAAGATCACTACCCCGTAGACCAACTTAACCCAGAAACATCAGAAGTTCGCATGGACAGAAAAATGTGAAGAGAGCTTTAAGACCATGAAGGATAAGTTGATTTCCGCGCCTATCCTTTGTGTTCCCACTGAGGGAGGAAAATTTGTGGTATACTGTGATGCGTCAAAGAACGGCTTGGGATGCGTGTTGATGCAAGAAGGGAAGGTGGTAGCTTATGCTTCCAGACAACTCAAGGATTATGAGCAGTGGTATCCCACTCATGACCTTCAATTGGAAGTTGTAGTATTCGCACTCAAGATATGGAGACATCACCTGTACAGAGATAGGTGTGAGATATACACCGACCACAAAAGTCTGAAATACTTTTTCACACAAAAGGAACTGAACATGAGGCAGCGAAGGTGGTTGGAATTATTAAATGATTACGACTGTGAGATTCTATAGCACCCAGGCAAGACAAACGTAGTTGCCGATGCTTTGAGCAGGCGGGGACATGGGAGTGTCTTAGTGCTGCATGCAATAGGGATGCCTCTTCAGAAAGAGATCATAAATTCTAGGATTTAAATTGTGATAGGAAGTTTGGCAAACCTCACATTGCAATCCTCTCTACTAGAACAAATCCGAGAAGGACAGAAATTGGATGAAGCCTTGGTAAAACAAGAGGCTTTGGTACAAGAAGGTAGCAGTAGCAATTTCACGATGTCTAAGGGTGGATTGCTAAGATACAAGGATAGGATTTGTGTGCCTGACAGTGCTGAGATTAAGGAAAGTATCATGAAGGAAGCACATACAACGCCTTATTCCTTGCACCCAGGGTCCACGAAAATGTACCAAGACCTCAAGGCATTATATTGGTGGCATGGAATGAAGAGGGACATTGCTGAGTTTGTTGCTAGATGTTTGACATGCCAGCAAGTCAAAGCGGAACACTAGAGACCAGCAGGGTTGCTTCAACCGCTCTATATTCCTGAATGGAAATGGGAGGATATCACGATGGATTTTGTGGTAGGGTTGCCTAGAACCACCAAGCAGCACGACACAGTGTGGGTGATAGTAGATAGACTCACCAAGTCTACTCATTTTCTGCCAGTTAAGACCACATACTCGGCAGATCAATATGTTGACTTGTATGTTAGTGAAATAGTGAGACTTCATGGGGTGCCAAAGTCGATAATTTCTTATCGAGGGTCATTTTTCACATCGAACTTTTGGAAAGGGCTACAGGGAGCTATGGGATCAAGACTGAAGTTCACCACTGATTTCATCCTCAGACTGATGGCCAGTCTGAGAGGACTATACAGATATTAGAAGACATGTTGAGGTGTTGTGCCTTGGAACCGATATCTACCTCTAATGGAGTTCTCGTACAATAACAGTTACCAATCTACCATAGGGATGGCTCCCTATGAGATGCTTTATGGGCGTAAGTGTAGATCTCCCTTGCACTGGGATGAAGTTGGGGAGAAGCAAATTTTAGATCCTGAAGCAATTAGGGAGGCTAGTGAGGCAATTGAGAAGATACGCGAAAGGATGTTTACTGCGCAGAGTAGGCAAAAGAGCTACCCTGACCTCAAGAGAAAGGACATCGAGTTTTCTGTAGGCGAGTTTGTCTTCTTGAAAATCTCGCCGATGAAAGGTGTGATGCATTTTGGAAAGAAAGGGAAGTTAAGCCCTAGATATATTGGTCCATTTGAGATATTGGACAAGATAGGGCAAGTTGCGTACCATTTGGCACTGCCCCCAGCATTAGCTGAAACGCATAACGTCTTTCACATCTTGATGTTGCGTAAGTATGTGTCAAACCCCTCTCATGTGTTGAGTTACGAGCCGTTACAGCTGAAGTAGGACCTGAGTTATGATGAACAGCCTGAGCGCATTATAGAAAAGGGAATCAAGGAATTGAGATCCAAAAGGATTCCACTAGTCAAGGTCCTGTGGAAGAATAGTACAGAACGAGAAGCAACATGAAAGTTGGAGGAAGACATGAAAGCAAAATACCCTGAGTTAATTGGTAAGAAAGAATTTCCAGACGAAATTCCTTTTAAGGAGGGTATATTGTAGTGCACCAAAATTTTTTTTTAGATTATTTAAATTTTGTGATTTATTTTATTTAAATGTTGAGTGTGATGAATTGTTTTATTTAAGTGTTGTTATTTTATTTAGTTGTTGTTTGTTTTATTTGATTGTTTATTATTTTATTTAATTGTTAGAATTGTTTGGTATAATCTTTTGAATTTAAAATTTATTAATTGTTTGTTTGGTTAATTAATTTAATAAGTGAATCATTGTGTAACATGTTTATTTTACTATTAGTGTTACATTTTATATAAGTGTGACAATTGAGGTAATTATGTGACTTATGGTTGAATGCACTAAGGTGCATGGTAGATAGTGATGCACTCTAGTGTTTTAGTGTGTGCTAGTATATGGTAATAAGGTGCACATGTGTGGATTTTCCTCACATTTTATAATTTCCATTTATTGATATTTTTGGGTAGTTTATTTTAATAAGTAGGAAATTAAAAAAAAAACAGAGAATAAAGGATATGGAAAGAGTAGTGGACGTGTAGTGTAAGGAATTGTTTGATTTTTTTCCATTTTTCTTTTAAGAGAATAAAAGTTTATTGGATGAGGATAGACATTTTGGGAAACTATCATTTGACTCCAATCCTTTATAATAAAAGAAAAATAAAAAGGAATTATGAGAAAATAAAATAGAAAAAGGAAACTTACCATTTTGTGTTGGTGAGGCTTTATTGAGAGAGTTGAATAAAGCGAGAAGGAAGAGAAGAAGAGGGCATATTTTCTTGTGGCTCCCGTGACCTAGAGAGAGAGAGAGAGAGAGAGAGTGGCGTGTAGAGAGAGAGGGAGAAGAAGAAAGAAAGGAAGAAAGAAGAAGAAGGTGAAGAGGAACCCATTTTAGAGTATGTTTTCTTGTATTTTTGGTTTGTCAAATCTCTTTTCTTGATTATATGTTATTGACTTTGTTCATTTGTTGTGTGTGATTGGATTCTTTCTCCTCCTCATGGTGGTTTTCAAATAAAACCCTAGGCTTGAACAAGGGGTGTGAAGTTTGGGTGTTGATCATATTGTGTTCTTGATTTTAAAATCAAGAGAGGTAATGGTCTTTCTTAGCCTATATATTGGTTTTGATGGGTTTATCTTTGAGGTTTTTGATGGTGATGCTAATGGTTGATTATTGTAGGACTGATGATTATGATTTGTATTTTTAAGAGAATATGATTTGTTTAAAAGGGGTTCATGGGTATGATTGAGAAAATGGATTTGATAGTGTTTATAATGAGGATATATGTTACGTTTATATTGCTATGGTTATCTTTTTAATCTTGTATTTATGTAAAATGGTATATGATGATTTTAGAAATATGATAAGAAATATGTTAGGTTTGTTATAAGGAATGTTTATGAGATATGGTGTTTAGGAATTTATGTATGTAATTGCCATTGTTATTGTTGTTGGATTTCATGTGTAGATTCAATGGAATAGAAAAATTGGTTTTATAAGATTTCATGTGAATATGTTAGTAATATTCTTAGAATTATGTATATAATAACAGTATGAGGAGATTTTGGACATGTATGATTTTATGTGAAATTTTTGGGATAAAAGATGAATCTCTTGAGAAATTAAGCTTGCTGATTTTTGCAAATAATTTGGTAAAAGTTCGATAAAAAAAATGATTTGCATGCATAAGTAATGTCCTTGATGTTATGTTACTTTTATGAAATTAAAAGGGGTATTTTAAGTCCCATTAAAATGATATTTTACTCAAATAATTACCTACAGATTTTTTATTGAATTTTTGTGAAACTATGAGTTTTTAAATTGAATATGGTGATTTTTAAAGATAGAAATAGTTGCAGGAATTTTTGTAAGAAAATGTGAAGTGAGTCTCACTAAAATGAATTTGATGAGAACTTGGAACAAATTATTTTCTTAAGTTATGGTAATATTGAAAAATGGTATTTTTAATGGTATGAATGCATATTTTGATAAGTTATTTTTCCTTTATTTTGATTGAGAAAAATATTTAGATTCTATTTATTTGTGATTTTTGGAGAAAATAAATGGTGGCTGAAAGTTTGTTTTAAAAAGGTTAAAAATGGTTATTTAATTGTCACATATGAATTTATGCTAAATAAAACTAAGTCTTAAATAATTTGAATAAAAAATATATTTTCCACACTTATAAATATTTTTCTCACATCATTTATGTAACATAATGATAAAATTTATTTTTTCTAAATAAACATATTAAAAATAGGTATTTTAATTAATTCCAAGTTTTTGGTTAATTCTTTGTAATCTGAGATTAATAAATGAAATTGACACATATTTTATTTGTTTGTACTTCCTTACTAGGCTTTTAGATTACCCCCCTCACTTTCCTTCCAGGTAGCAAATAGGATTTCTTTATGGCACGTGTGGTGACGTGAGGAGTTCTATCATCATGGGGTGTATGGCGTGGGGTAATCCTATGGACGGAAAAACAATCATCGTAGAACGCCATTTAAATTATGTTTTGTTTAAGAGACTTTCCTAAATTATTAGTGGGATTCAGTTATTTAATTTTGTTTCTTTTAAACTTTGCATAAAATTTTATGTTTTCTTTTAAAACTAATGGCGCCAACTTGCATGGTTTTAAGCAAGTCCCCACTGAGACTTTGATAATGAGTGGTATTCTTTTACAAACTTTGTTATGCGAATGTTTTATAAGTATTAGCTTAGGGCGTTCTTTACAGAATATTCCTCCTGTAAGCGAGAAAGAGCGAGAGAACATCCTTAAAGATATTCCATCATTGAAGAGAATCAAATGAGAGGAAGGACAGGAGAGAATCGTAACCAAACTCTTAAATCAATTTATAAAGACCAAATACAAAATGTAACTTTTGATTCCCAGTTGGAGGGTCTCAATGTCTGTAACATCCTAAATTTAACTAGGACATATTCTTTGAATAAAATTTCATGTACTAAAGAAAATTAAACTTTAAAAATAATTCTAATTTGAGTTTCAAAAAATAATGATAAAACATGCAATTTAATAGAATACGTCCCAACCTTGATATCATAAGATTTATTCCATATAAAGAAAACTACTACGGTCGTCTAGAATCATCCTCGTTCATGCAGTTCTCTCACAGAGCGTAGTAAGGAGAATCAAACCAAACAATCAACATATAAAAAAACCATACAAAAGAACCATAATCTCATATCATAAGAAGACATAGAATCATCATAAAACATATGCGTGCACTACGCATGTAAATGGGTGAGATACTACGAGGAGGCACTGTGGTCCTCTTTGCGACCACTTTGGTAAAAAATGAGGCTGTCTTTATCACCCTTTTACTTTCCACTGTGCATGCCCTGAATATTTAGCATACATCATGCATTTCATAAACATTAGCAATTAACCAAACATGTTTAATCTCCTTACCTTGGTGTGGGTGTGAAATCTTCACAAAGAAAAGATCCTGCTTCCATGATGAAAACTTAATTATAGAATAAGAGTGTTATTGTAAGAACAACATCATGCCCAAATCTCTGGGCAACATATTGAAACCTATTTGCATGAGCCATACACAACACTAACGCCATTATCATAATATCCATTCTCGTATAATCAAACTTAAACATAAAACAAACCCTAAGCGAGCATAAACTTTAAAAATAATAATGTGACCTTTTAAAGATCGAAATTAGAATCCTACAGTTTCCTTGATCCTTAAAATTTTTAACACCTTGAAACCATAAACCACACTCAAATAACCACCAAGAAGAAAAGATGATACTCATAAACTAAATTCAAATCAAGCTACTGAGATCTTACATTAATCATTGTTCCTCAAGCTTGATCTCCAACCTCTCAGCGTCACCTTCTCTTTCTTTCCCACGACTCTCTCTCTCTCTCTTCTTCTCCTTTGTGTGCACGAAAATGGGAGCTTCACTTCTCTATTTTCAGGCTCTAAGGCCACCCATTTACACTGTCATGAAATCCTCTCAACAAATATTGATTGATTTAGATCTTCCATCACATAACCTAATTGCTTCCTAATTCCAATCAAATATTAACCATTAAAATCTTTCTCCATCACCCTTTAAATGTTATTTGATCTTAATTTCTAATTACCATTCATACACTTGATTGCATTCTCATTTACTATTATAAAAATTTACGAACCTAGTCTATTTCTTGTACCAAGTTCATGACTCCATATCAAATCACCATGATTCCCAAAAATCCTCTCTCTTACCCCCTTAATTTTTTACCATCCTTCAATGTCATGATATCATTCACCCTTAATGAGTAGCAATCCCTTAGTAATTTAAAAAATAGCTTAATAAGATACCTTGAGTTTGCCAATTTAAGTTCGAAGTCAACTAGAAAAATTCTCAATCAAATCACAATCACCTTAATTCCTCAATTGATGTTGAAATCACCAAGATTGTCATCCTTGCTTCTAATTAATTATCAAACAAATCAATGTGGTCACCTATTGATCCATTCACACTACACGCCCAAGACTTGGTCACACACACATGTGCACACATTTATCACTTATAAATAATTCAAAGAATTAATATGTAAATAAAATAAATAAAAAAGAATAACCAATTTAGTAAATAAGAAAGTAATTAATTAAAACAAGTAAACAAGACAATAATAGAAAAATAACCAAATAAAATAATTGAATTAAAATAATAAATAATTAAATTAAAATTGTGTGTCTAGATATTACAATGTCACCATTGGAGAGATATTGGGCCACTATAACAATTATGCCCATATATTATATTAAAATATCACATATTTTTAAAAGTGTTATTGTTTTTTCTAATAGAAAAAGACACGACAAATAAAATGAAATATTACGCGGTAAATGATACACTTAGGCGCCAAATGAAAGACATATGCAAAAGAATCCCTAATAACCCTACGCCTGCTTTGTTTCTCTCTCACACCCAATAACTCTCTCTTGCTCTATCTTTCTCTCTGAGCTACTCTCTCGTTCAATCTTTCTTTCTTTCTCTCTCTTTGTTGCAGCTGTGTAACAAGGAGATGGGGGCCCACAACTTGGGTCGTGTGATAGGGAGGCTCAACTCGTGGGTCTACGGCGTGGCTCGCTCGTGGGTGCGACGGTGTTTGAGCTCACGATCTTTAAGTAATATATATGTGCTATTTTGGTGGCTGACCTTGCCATTTGTGGTGGACGCAGTCTTCGTATGAGGGTATTAATCTTTTTACAGTGTTTAATTTTCATATGTTGTTTACCACAGTATATGTTTGTTCTTGAGTCTAGGTATATCTTCTTTTTCAATCTTGTTATTAATTGTGGATTTCTTGAATCTGAGTATTGTATATTGATGCAATCTTTGATTTGATCGGTGCTAAACCCTCTTCATTATATATTAATGCTTCCATAAAATTTTAATATTCATTATATATATATTGAAGCATTGTGCGTTGATGATGTTGTGATGATATGTGTATGCATGTATATAATCTAAATGTGGGGTACACAGAAAATAGCATATGTATGGTCTAAACTACTCTTTCAAAGTTTTCTTGGTTCACATTTTCAAGCTTATACACAATGAGGTTTTTTAATCTTATATTAAAGATTTGTTTGACATTGCTGATTGTATTGTGAATTACTAGATGCTTGGGCTTTTGTATTTTGTTAAACTGCAGGCCTTGAATTAGGGGATTGCTTAATTTTTAGTTGTCATGTTGTGCGATTATTAAGGTAAAACAACAAACTATAATCATTTTTAAGTATATAATTATTCTATTGAATTTACTACAATGAAGGTCTCCTAATTTATCTTACTGTACTTTAAGATTAGGATTTCTTATGCTTAAAGAAATGCATTTCAATCTATATATCAAGGCATTAATTTATGGTGTTTGTTATGAATTTTATGAGACATGATATTTTTTAATTTTTGGTTAATCTATTTTTTTTTAATTTGTAAATTTATTTATTTTTTCTGGGGTTGGCATTGATAGAGAGTAGTCCACGTTTTCTTTCAAGTTTGGCTCTCATCTTTCTACTCCTCATTCACTCGTATAGAATTGGAAGAGAATTATGTAACTGTTTTTTCTGGACTTTTCATTGAACTTTCTTTTTTTCATGTACAAACATTGTTGTTTCCTTTTCATAGTTTAGTTAGCAAGAGGGTAAATAAAAGGTTGTGCTTTTTATGATTCATGTTTTATATATTTCAGGTTTAGTGATTTTGTGGTCTTTGATTTTATTTTGTGATTACTTTCTTTGTGAGGTATATTTCTGATCTTGTTTGATGAAAATCCCGAAAACTGAAGGGTGGTTTATGATGATTTTTATTTGCTGAGACTTTTTCCTTTTATGGTTGTTTATGTTGTGTGGTGAATCTGATTATTGATCTTATTTTGTTATTGACTTTTGTTTGCTTGAATCTATGATGTTATTTCAAATTAATTTTTCTATTTTTGAGTATGTTTTAAATTTGATCTATGATGCTCTGTTTTTTGTGCTATTTTTGCTCTCCAAGTTTTCTAATTATTCAAAACCATATGAGTAAAATGGTATTTTATAAAAATAAAATATATATACAATCAGCTCTCTTCTGTGTTTTTCACTATGCATAATGTCTTGAACTTAGCCAACTTGAAGGGAAAATAGGGTTTACTATTAGAACTCTATATTTCATCATTAAGCTCAAGGAAACAGGTATGAATTTCTTGATTGCCTTTTCTAGATTTAAAAAAGTTTCATTTTTTTTAATTAAAACTTACAAGTATATTTTATCTTCCAATGTCTAATTAGTTTACTCAACATTTACTTGTCAATTTTAGTTATTCGATGATTTGGTGTTTTGGGGTTTGTATTTGTTCATGACATTTTTTTAATTTTCTCTTGATATAGAGGTAGTTTTTTTTTCATCTGCTGGAAAGTGCTTCGTTCTAAAAGCTCATACTTCACCCACCACTTTATACCACCAGGTTCGTTTTTATTATACTGTTAGTATATAATCATTTAATATTTTTTTTTAAATGTGTATCACACTCAAGGAATCAGTTACATAACCAAGAGGGCCTTTTGTAATCCTATTATCTGAAAAGAAGCATGAGAAGAAGCAGAGAAACCCTAGCTCACAGAGTTAGATCCACTTTGATTTGACTAGGTTTTTCTCAATAATTTTGCATTCCATTTACTTGTTTTTATTCAATGAAGGATTTAAGTGGTTTTTTTAGTATTATTTCAAAGACGTGTTAAATTTAATAACTTTGTTTTTACTATTTCCTATCTATGTTATATTTATATGTTTGTTAGTTATGTATAAATTGGACTACTAGCTTTGCAAGCACATAAAAAATTGAGCAAACTCTTTCACCATATATTCCCTTCATATCTAGGTAAACACAAAGACTTGCTATATTGTTACCTTAACAGAAGAAATGATATGAGTAAGCATTAAGAGAATCTTTGGAAAGCATATAGAAATGCTCCATCTCCTTATTGTATTGATACCATTATAGCTTAATTTGTTAGACACGAGTTTCCTCTGAAGAAATTCCTCACTTTTTTTATCAATCACAGAATTTTACATGAACACCCAAGATTTTGAGAGGCTTGGTTCTCTCCCATGAGCACAATTCTATCAATTTTCTCTATATCCTTTCCCATATGATCTAGGCAGTTTATATAGTAATCCCCACAGTCCACATAGGCAGTATATTTACTTAAGTTTGTATTTTTAAATCACAAATGATGGACTAGAACTATAATATCTTGGCTTCCTTGTAAATGATATGGAAGGCTTTACATGATGGTCATGATATGTACTTTATGCTACAAGTTGATGGATATTTCCTTGAAAAAAGTTTCTTTATTTCCATTTGTCTGTTTCAGTTTTTAATTTGGAAACTTGCATATCTTTATTGTATTCATGATATAGTTGAAGTTATGATTTGAGATTTATAAGTCTCTCTTTTTTTTAGAGATTTTGTTAAGGATTGAAAGAGTTATTGTTTTAAAGTTTAGTGAGTTTCTCTCATGATTTGTTCTAAATTTTCTTTCTCACCCTGTAAATCACATTTCTAAACTATAGGTTATTTGCTCCAAGTTTTTAGTATCCATTACTGTGTGTTGGCTTAAAGATTATTCTATCCTTTTGGAAGCCTTTAATAGATATTTATAAGAGATTAAGAGAACACCCTTATGTTTTATTGGATATCCAATCACTTCCATGTCTTCTTGAGTGTTTGACTATTCCATGTAAAGCATTTTTTCTTACTTGGGTATGGTTTTTCTGTGGTGAAGTCAGAACAAGAAACATCCATCTGTTGCTCTGATGTTTCAAATTGGTGAAGATGCTTTGTATCATAATGTAAGTTACTTACTAGCTACTGTAGAGTAATTTTATAGTAATGTAGTTTTTTCTGTACCTCATATTTATCTATTCTCTCTTTTATCTTCCTCTCTTTTAATGATTCCAATCAAATTATATTTGTTTTAGATATGAAATTATTATTGTTTTTTTCCTTTGCTTTGGATCTTGTTCAGCATGACTATATATTAAACATGATTCACTACAACAATTATGCCCATATATTACATTAAAATATAGCATATTTTAATAAGTGTTATTGTCGCATGGTAATAGAAGAAGACACGGACAATGGGCAGTAAATGAAATATACAGGCGCCAAATGAAACACAAAAGCAATCTCTAAGGTTGAATCCCTAATTACTCTACATGCCTCCTCTGTTTCTCTCTCACACTAAGTAACTCTCTCTCTCTCTCTCACTCGTTCAATCTTTCTTTCTTTCTCTCTGTTTGTTGCAGGTGTGTAACAAGGTGATGGGGCCTATGGCATGGGTTGTGCGACAGGGAGGCTCGACTCTTGGGTCTACGGTGTGGCTGGCTCGTGGGTGTGACGGTGCTTGCGGCGGTGGGTCTACAGCGTGGCTCGACTCGTGGGTCTACCACAGTCTTGTACTAGTTATCTGTTGTCTCTACAATCTATTCCTGTTGTTCGTTGTCTTCCTCCATCTCATCTACAACAACTTCCCTCCCTATGTTTCGCCGACTCCGACGGAGATTGACTTGCAGAGCAATGGTCCAGCAGGCTGTACAGGGAGGAGCTCCAGCTGCTTACGCCCAAGAAATGGAGAGGCTAATCGCTAAAGAATCCCTTCTTCTTGCTGTGAGTCTCAAGTTTTAAGAATTTGTGTATTGTAGTTGATAAGACCTAGCATTTGAGCTTTGAATTTGGGATTATTTATTTATTCAGTTTAAGGATTCTGGGGGTTTTTCCAAGCTTCAATTTTTATGGGATTTTTACTTGTTCAAGCTAATCAAGTCTCCATTCTTGGAGGGTCGGTGGGATTTTTTTCAGGGCTGATGTCTTCCACGCAGTAGTTGAGGTGAGTCTTTCTTTGATTTAGAAAGCAATTTTTTCATTCTTTATTTCAATTTGTTTGGCAAAAGAGATGACTTGTGGTTCATTAGATTATTTTGCATATGCTTTTTTCTTTTTGAACTTTCTCTCACTCTTTTCCCTAGTTGAAGAATAGCAAAATAAAAAGGGTAATCTTTATTTCTCCTTCGACATTGACAAAGAGTTAATGATTTTTGTTAATATTTTTCTACCAATTTTTGGCTTAGGTCTGGTTGTGTTATATGAAATTGATTTTATTTATTGGTTAGGATTGGTTCTCATTTTTTCAGTTTTGGGGTTTGCATTTGAAGGAAAAATAAATATAAAAAAAACAGATTTGGGGTTCTGGGTTTGAAGTAGACTCTATGGTTCTACATTTTTGTGTGCTCACTCAATTCCTATTGTTCTTTAAGATCCTATAAGTGGGCTTTAATTTGTTGGTTTTTATTAAAGGTTATTTCTTTGGTTTGTGCTATTGCTTTTGTTTTTTTTAGTTTCTTTTGTTGTAACTAATGAAGGTAAGCCCTTTCCCCTTTAGTTCAGGTTTAATCTTCTTAAAATTTGTACTGGTTTTTAATATAATTGATGGTCTATCCAATTTATGATTATGCTCACTGCATGGTGGACTCTATTGAGAATGTTACACGTTGGGTATGTATGTTCCCTTTGATTAGTATTATCTACATTACTGATTTATCATGTAAAATATACATCTTTAATGGACCAATGTGCTTATGCTCCCAATTAGTAAATCAGAAAAATTTGTTGTAAGTTTCATTTCAAATTAGTAAACGATATTGCTGTCAATTATTATAAATCAGAAAAAGCTGTTGTTGCATTGAATATTGTCCGAGCCAATCAATTTTTGTCAAGACACATTACAAATTTCAATTGAGTGTGTGTTTGAACTTGATTTATTAATAGAAATGGCCACACTTATAAAATCTAGAGCTCACCATGATGAAGTGAATCTTCTCTGTACATATAACCTTGATCTAAAATCCTTTTGATATCTAATGCAAACATTATTTGATTTTTGCAAATGATCTAGCAGTAAGAGTTTATTTGTTTTGTCTTTTTGTTTAGTTAAAATAACTTACACAACTATCTAGCAGTCTGAGTTTATCTGATTTATTGGTTTTTGCATGCACATACACAACTTTCCTAGGCTCAATGCTGAAGTTATTATATTCAATGTATGTGCTAAATGTATATGTAGCTTCTCTTAAGATGGCCCAATTTTTCACAGCATATTTTGTATAACTTTTCTCAAGTATTTTCTTTCATGTATTTTTTTAAGTTTTGCTTGTTAATTCTGAATTGATGATTCTTATTTTTTGTGAAATTGATTGTTGTTTGTTTGCCATGAAATTTAAGATTTCAAAATTCCTAATTTTATTTTTTCATTTCTCATATTGATGTTGTGCTTTCTCAATGTAATTTCTCTTCTCTACAAAATTATTGAAATGCCATAGCCATTATTCAATTCATTTTAGTTATATTTAAGTATAAGTTATAGTGATGAACATAAGTGTATTTCGTACTATATATAGTACATGAATACTAAGACTAAATTCAATCTTTGTAGGGTTGCATTTATATTGTCGATGCATATAAAGTTTACTGGAGTAGCTGTGTTAATGGGATTCACGCTGGACAAATGGTTCTGCGGCTAGTTGAAGCAATTGGTAACTTTTCAACAGTTCTTTCCTTCTCTCAATGTGTATGCAATTATGTACTAAAACACACACACACAAGCAAATGAACAAGAAAAGTAATAACAGAGAAAAAAATGCAAAGATGTTTGTTTATCTCTTGTTTATTTTTCTGAATTGGTAGCTGGAATTTATACTGGTTATCTCTTGTTTATTTCTCTAAATTGGTATATTTTTTGAGTTATTTTATTTTGTTTCTTAGTCATTGAGTTGTTATAATATATGGCTTGAGTGTATTCTAGTTTCTTGTTTGGCCTTTTATTTTCTTGAGTTATTTGATTCCTTCAAGCTTTTCCTTTATTCTAAAGTTGTTTAGAGAGCAATATAAGGGAATTATT
The DNA here is from genome assembly GCF_963169125.1 of Humulus lupulus. Taxonomy (NCBI): domain Eukaryota; kingdom Viridiplantae; phylum Streptophyta; class Magnoliopsida; order Rosales; family Cannabaceae; genus Humulus; species Humulus lupulus. Next base: position 50,414,177 of record NC_084797.1, read on the forward strand.
TTCTAAGTAGTTGCAAAGAGAAACAATAGAAATAGAAAACAAATTAAGAAAACAGGGCATAAAAAACAACTAGATGATTCTTTTTACTGCAATATGTAGAAACTTTTCGTTTGAGCAGTAGTTTTTATTCCCCTGCCCCATACGTTATTCTCATAATAGAGGGAATTTAGAGCAGTGATTGGTAATCCACCGCTTCAAAATGAAACCAAAACTTCCCCATTAGTTAGTTACAATGCCCCAGCACTCGTACTTTCTCTCTCATTCATCACCACTGTCCTATACATATACATAATTCCTCTTGTTTTAATCTTATTGTGCTGTGAAATCATTTTCCCTTGCTTATACTCTTTATGCCTGGCATAATTTTTCTTTTATCATTTCATCTCTATAGGTACAATGTAGCAATTAAGTGTGCAACTATTACTCTTGCTGGGCACTCCTAACCAAAGTAGAATTATGAATATAGATTACTCTCTGTCATTTTAGATTTTTCTCTTAGAAATCCAAGTCTCTCATCTTTTTTTTCTGCAATTTTGGGTAAAATTTGAATCTTTCTATTTTATTTCAATCTCTTGCCCTAACTTCTCTCTATTCAATTCTATTTCAGATTTTGTTTTTAGAAATTGGAAAATGTTGTTGAGCTGTGGGGTAAGCTCTTTTCACTCTGCTATTGTGTGACTTAATATGATTAAGATCTTGTTTCCTAGTAGTGCATACAATGGAATAATACCAAATTCTGATTATATTACTAAGTTATTAAGAATTCAGTATGAATATGCTTGCTCTTATAAACTCTAGTTAAGATTAAGTTGCATTGATTTGTATTTCCTTGTTTTAATATCAGTAAAGGACATATAGATGCTTTTTTTATTATTTGAAAAAAAAAACTTTGCTTGATTATGTTTGTAATGTATCAAGCCTTTTCCTTGCTTTATGTAGAAAGCTATGAAACACTTTATGTCTTCATTGCTCCCTACTGTCTAAAAAACTATAATGTCTTAATGGCAGCAAGCTGTTTGACAAGTTTGATTTTATTTGCACTGTATTCTCTTTTCTTATTTATAGCTTTGGTAAGTTATAGTTTATATGATAGTTATGGGATTGGATTTGCATTCACTTGATATATTATTTATTTATTTTAGTTTTCATCTTGCAGATGTTCCCAAGCTTTGTTTGAATCTTCATTTTGTTTTCTATTATGCTTATTTATATTTTGATATTTCTTTGCTAGTTGATTTTCTGGCATTTGAGGAACTTGTTACTGCTTGGGTTGTCATCTTGGCTTGCCTTGTCCATGGGTTTGTTACAGTCTTAGTTTCTAGTGAAGCTCATGCAATAACTCTGGCTGTTGAGGGTTTGTTAGGAGTTTTGTTTACAGTGGCTGCATTAACAGATGAAGCAATGAATGTTGGTGAGGAATTATAAGTCTGTAAAAATTATAGTATAGCATTCATTCATTACCTGGGCAAAATACATGTTAGTTTGGATTCCAAGTGGGTTAATGAAATCTTTTATAGGTCTTTGTTAATTTTTAAGCATCTCCATTTTTTTTGTCTTTAGCACATATAATCATTAAGTTGTGGAAAATAGCTAGTGGTATGAGGTTCATCTCATCTGATGTTCATGCATATCTATGTAATAATCTATTTGGTTTTAAGGGAAATAATATGTGTCTAATGCCCATATGTGTTGTTTTAGGTTCAGATCACTTCCAGGACTTGTCAACCAGACCCAAAGGGATATCATAGAATGTGAGAATTTTGTCTTCCAGACAAGTGCACAAAGGATGATGAATTGAAGGATGGAGCAAGTTTCATGCATGGTTTACTTTTGTGTATCTTGTAATGTTTTTGTTTTTCATTTTTGAAGTAAAAAATGTTCAAGAAACTTTATTATGTTATGTTTTCAAACTTAAGTTAGAACTAAGATCTCATGAAATAGACACATTCATAGTTTGAATTAGTTATTGTTTAATGTAATATGTATGATTTATCAATATATTGAGAATTACATTTTATGATTAATTTAGATTTTTTTTTTATCAAAATAAAATAATGAAAATCTTTTAATTAAAAAAAAAACTTATAAGTACTCTTTTCAAAATAAAAATCCTTAATATGTTATGATTTAGAAACATATTATAAGCGTAACAAATTGTTATGATTTATATAATATAACAAACTAAAAACGTTATCAAAATAATCAAATGTAACAATTGAAAAGTGTTATGCAAAAAGTATAATATTAAACTTCAAATTTATAACCAAATACTCTAACTAAATGTTATTATTTGAATATTATAGCAACTAAAAATATGTTATTGAATAGTTTAAGATAACATCGAACATAACATTCGAATACTGTAATAGAAAAGATAAGACTTTTAATAACAGGGGCTACGTTAGCATTTTCAGAAGCGTTATCAATACTCCCGGTTAGCAGTTTTAAGTGTTATGAATACTGTTTTTTCTTGTAGTGATTTCTGATGTTATTCTAAATTAGTTCAAGCATATTTCTTTTATTGCCCTGAATATTGACATTGTACACCATCTGTTTGCAAAAATGTTTTAATGATAAAGTTAGTGTAACCTTATAGTTTGCTTCTGTGCACGTGGTTGTTTGTTCAAACTAGAATTGGGTTAATGTGAAGTGTTAAAAATGACATACATATATAATTCTTAGTTAGGAAGATCTAATTTACATGTTTTTTTTTCGTGTCTTTTTTTTAATCAATGATTCAATATTGTGTTGTGAGTTATGGCTTCAAATTTTATATGCATAAACAATGGTTGATTCATTTTTTTTGGTAGTTCTATTTGTTCTATTTTACAGTTCACTATCAGGTATGAGTTTGAGTATTAATCATTTAATTTCTTATGTAGTTGAGCAACTCGATGTCACAATGGAAAGAAGAGCACAATGAATCAACTTTTTTTATCTACTCTTTTAGTTTACTATTAACTTTAAGTTGAAGCATTAATTATTTAAATTTTGTTGTAGCTAAGCAAATGGACTCACAATGTAACGACCCAACTATCCTAGACCTTGGACCATTAATAACTATTATATTATTCATAAGAAAACATACATGCGAAAACATCATAACTTTATAAAGAAAAGGTTTGAATACATAAATATTTTACTTAGGATGTGGGATTCCATTGTTTTGAAAATAAAGCAAACCATAACTTAAATAAATGGGTTACAAAATCAAGTGCGGAAAATAATACATAGAAATCATAATTTAAAGACTTAAAGACTTCATCCTCTAATCGAACGCTCAGTTTATCGATTCCATCCAGCCTCAATACACAACCCCCAAGCTGCCAAGAACCTTTCCGTCGCCATAGCTATTTTCCTAATGCCCAGCAAGGAAAAACTAACAACATAAATCATATACATAAAATTATATCATAACATATGCTATATCATAAACATATACTATATTATAAACATATGTCATATACTGCTACAATGGCCATTATACTACTTGTGGCTTGTTAACTAATCAAGTCATATGTCCATTTGATTTGTGGGGCTTGCTAGCTAAGCAAGTCATATGCCCATAAATTTATTGGGGCTTGTTAGCTATACAATTCATATGCCCAAGTCTACCAACATACATAACATAACATTTCATAACACAACATAACCTAAGATAACATATAACATATAAAATCCTATATTATTTTCCTTACCAATATACCAAGATATGAGAATAGTATCGTGACTTTGGAACACTCCTAAAATCCAAAATAGAAGGTGAGTATACTAAAGTAAAGGGATGAAATGAATGAACTATACCATCGAAAAGATACTTACCAAGAACAATCTTACATTCAAGATCTTAGATTCCTAACCAAGAATAGAGAATACGAGTTAGGATTTTGAGTAGAAAAACTATAAGAATAACACAGAAAGGAACTAGAAGAAGGAATACCTCGAATGCTTCTATAACCGAACTACACCTCGAACCGAAATATACTTCAAACCTTACTTCCCGAGTGTTTATTAAGCTTATAAGGATAAAGCTAGCAGATTGCAGACTCTGAACCCAAGTGTTTATCACCCTAAAATAACCTAGCAGATTGCAGACTCTGAACTTAGCTTGATGAATGAGTAAATTGCTGGGCACTATCTCCTATTTATAAAGTTCAAGAATGAAAAGATCTTTATTTAGCTTGATTAAAATAATGGCTTTTTAATTGAAAAATCTTTGAATAATCGTTCAGCAGAGGCTGAAGACTCGGTCAAAAAGATTCTAGACATATCAAGAGGTTAAAGAATAAATTAAGCTCGGTTTCAAAAACGTTTAAAACTTTGACACTACAGCCGATATATCACCCCTAGTAGGCAATATATCACCTGGGGTAATATGCCCGAAGCTCGTCGAGGTGGTCGTGCGAAGTTACGTCTTTTTCATATCCCCGTATGGCTATATATCACCCCCTAGTGCTACGATATATCGGCATACACTAAAATTTTATACATGTAATTGCACTTTTTCAGCCTAATTTGAATTGAGTAAGCAGCCTTGACTATGTCCTCTAACAATTTCAAGGCTACTGGCAGACCCTAGTATATTCAAATATTACTCTTATAAAATTTATTCCTCAAAATATTTAATTATTCATTAAACATACGCAATGACAAGTGTCATTTCCTTATTGGGTTTATCTAAACCTTATATTATAATAAATATCACCTTCATAATCAGTCATATTAATTAAACCTTAGGTTATAAATAATATTCTTAAACTATAGGTTAAACTTATAAAATCTACAAGTGTCCAACCAAATCCCGGTCTGAACCAAAATCCACAGTCATAAAGATACTATAACTATTACTATTGCTACTACTATCTAACTAGCTAAGTAAAGTTCTTGGACTCTACACACAACAAAGACAAGTGCACAAGGGATGATGAATTGAAGAATGGAGCAAGTTTCATGCATGGTTTACTTTGCGTATCTTGTTATGTTTCTATTTTTCATTTTTGAAGTAAAAATTGTTCAAGATTATAAAACTTTATTATATTATGCTTTCAAACTTAAGTTAGAACTAAGATCTAATGAAGTAGACACATTCATGGTTTGAATTAGTTATTTTTTAATGTAATACTTATGGTTTATCAATCTATTGAGAATTACATTTTATAATTAATTTTGATTTTTTTTTATTAAAATACAATAATGAAAATCTTTTAATTAAAAAAAACCTTACAAGTATACTACAAATATATTAACAAAATTTTATTACTAGACTTTTAATATGTTATGATTTAGAAACTTATTATAAGCGTAACAAATCGTTATGATTTTATAATATAGCAAACTAAAAACGTTGTCAAAATAATCAAATGTAACAGTTGAAAAGTGTTATGCAAAAAGTATAAGATTAAATGTCAAATTTATAACCAAATACTCTAATTAAACGTTATTATTTGTATATTATAGAAACTAAAAATGTTATTGAATAGTTTAAGATAACATCGAACATAACATTCAAATACTGTTTAGGAATTTTAATAACAGGGGCTATGTTAGCGTTTTCAGAAGTGTTATCAATACTCCCGGTTAGTAGTTTTTAAGTGTTATGAATACTGTTTTTTCTTGTAGTGGGCCTTACTTTATACTATACAGTTACCTGAGGCGAGAATAGTCTTAAGAGATATTTGGGATCAGATTGAAGTAGAACTTGATATCGTTATATATGAATATAAGGCTCTCTTAGTAATATTCATGCAACGATTGGTTTATAAGGAGAAAGTCAGGGTATTCACCCTAGATGTAGATAGGGTAATAGAGGAATACCAAGATGTAAGCTATGTGTACAAAGAAGAATATTTTTTTAATGTTATTCTAAGCAACACAAATGTTCCACCTCGTATATATATTCAGTCCTCGAAGGATATAGCCAACTATATAGCAATAACTGAGGATATCTTGGAGGAATAATTTGATGTTGAAGATTAGAGAAATTAGGCTAAAATTTATTGCTTGGTAGATAAAACCTTAGTATGGATGAGTTTTTTTTTATCATTTTATTGTTTTATTGTTCTTCTCTAAATATGGATGTTAATATTTTATGCGTTTTAATTTGACAACTCTTAAATTTCAATAAATTCAAATAAAAATTAGTTTATTTTAAATTATATGGTTTTATCTTTTGCTTGTGATAGACTTCAGTCCCTTTTTAGCAGTATGATAATCAAACTATACTGTTTCCTTTTAGAGCGTTTAGAATCTATTAATTTATGCCTCGATCAAACTGAATCAACAGAAAGGCTACTGCTGGCAAAGGAAGGGGCCAAGGTTGAAAAACACCTGCTGCCCCCAGAGCTGAAACAGTACCTGATGTTCCTATAGCACCCGCACAAGATAGAGAGACACTTGAAAGGGAAAAATGTGCGACTCACGGAGCAGTTGAGGAGAAGGGAAGCAGAACTTCAGCAACGAAAACTGCCAGCACCACCACCACAAATTACTAATGGAGGCCTACCACTAGCTAATGTTATGTAGTTGCTAGAGAACCACTTCGAATTGGATTACGAATGTTTTAGGAAACAATGTCCACCTAATTTTAAGGATAGCGCTGACCCTGCTAAAGTAGAAGAGTGGTTGAAATTAGTATAATCCATCTTCGATCTCATGAGGATAAACAACGAAGGTGGAATTTCGTGATGCTCTTCTTCTAAAGAAGGACACTCGGATATGGTGGGATGTAGCCAAACAAACACATGATGTGGCCACAATGACCTGGGCCAAGTTTGTGCAAGACTTCAACGAGAAATATTTTAGCACAACGATTCTTTCTACTCAAGTGGATGAATTCGTGGCATTGATGCAAGGCAACTAAACTATGACAGAATATCAACAGAACTTTAACCAACTAACATAATTCCTATATGTTATATTACCCACAAAGACGTTGCGAATTCATCAGTTTATAAGGGGATTGAAACCCGTGATTGCTCGCTATGTGAAGTTGACAAGTACTAGAGCTACTACATATGTTGAGACCTTGGAACAAGCTTTAGAAGTAGAGTTACTGGAAGACCGTATATAGAAGGATGGGGCTGCCGGTAGAGAGGCACGGAAGAATAGTGGAGGAAAAAATGACAATAAATGAAAGCCCTCTGAAAACAATTGTGTTGAAATGAAAAAAAGAAATAAGGTGACAACGGTCAATGAGAGAAAGGTTTGTCACTTAATTACCCTTAGGAGAGATAATGACATCATCTAGAGGAGTGCAGGATGACCGAATAAAAGTAGAAGGTAGGGAATTATTTGAGAATCTGATAGAATTAGAGGTAAAAGATTACAATGTGATCATGGGCATGGACTTCTTAGCAAGACACGAAGCTACTATAGATTGTCGTAGGAAAATGGTAATCTTCAAACCTGAGGGAGGAGAACAACTTATTTTGATAGGATACAAATTGGGACATTGATCACCTCTAATTTTGACATTTAACAAGGAAAGGATGATCCATAAAGGGTGTCAAGCGTAACTGGCTAGTATTTTTGATACCGCACAGTAAGCACAACTTTAGTTGGAGAATGTTTACATAGTCTTAGCATTTATAGACGTGTTTCCAAAAGATCTACCCATATTACCTGCACATCAAGAAATCAAGTACGTCCTTCAAGCTCGATGGCTCCTTATCGAATGGAAACAATATAACTAAAAGTGATGGATGTTCAACTTTAAGAGCTTTTGGATAAGGGATTTATAATACCAAGTTACTTGCCATGGGGTGCACTGGTGTTGTTTGTTAAGAAGAAGGATGGGAGTATGTTGATTTGCATCAATTATAGGAAGCTAAATAAGGTCACCATAAGGAATAAGTCTCCATTGCGTAGGATCAATGATCTATTTGACCAGCTTCAAGGAACTGAGGTATTCTCTATGATTGATCTATAGTCTGGATACCATCAGTTGAAAGTAAGAGGTGAAGACATACCCAAGACCACATTTCAAACAAAATATAGACACTATGAATTCTTGGTGATATCATTTTGATTGTCCAATAGTCAAACTGCTTTTATAGACTTGATGAATCAAGTATTCAAGGATTATTCGGACAACATCGTTGTATATTTTATTGATAACATCCTAATATACTCAAAGTTGATGGATGAGCATCTCAGGCTGACACTGATGAGGTTAAGGATACACCAGCTATTCGCAAAGTCTAAGACGTGTGAATTTTGGTTAGAAAAGTTTTCCTTCTTAGTCCATAAAGTTTCAAAGGAGGGTGTGGCAGTCGATCTAGCTAAAGTCGAAGCTGTAAGAGATTGGATGAGGCCTAAGAATGCGACCGAAGTAAGAGGTTTCTTAGGATTGGCAGGATATAACCGAAGAATTGTTGAAGGATTTTCGAAGAAAGCAATTCCCCTAACAACCTTAACACACAAGCTTCTAGACGCTGAAAGATAACTTAATATCGACACCAGTCTTATGTATACCAACAAACAAGGACAAGTTTATGGTCTACTATGATGCTTCTAAGAAAGGGTTGGGATGCGTGCTGATGTAGAATGATAAGGTGGTATCCTATTCCTCCAAATTGCTAAAGGAATATGAGCAGAGGTATCCCACTCATGATATGGAGTTGGCTATGATAGTATTCGCACTACAGATATGGCTGCATTATCTATATGGGGAAGAGTGTGAGATATATACTAACCATAAAAGCCAGAAGTATTTTCTTACATAGAAAGAGTTAAATAAGAGGCAAAGGAAATGGATAGAATTGGTGAAAGATTTTGACTGTGAGATTCTTTATCACCCAGGTAAAGCTAATATGGTGGCAGATGCTCTAACCAAGCATAATAATGGCATCTTATCTACGTTAAGAGTTATAGGACAACCACTTCAACATGATATCATAAGAGCCTGAATAGAGATTGTGAAAGGAAAGTTAGCGAATCTTAGATAAAAGTCAACCTTGATGGAACACATAAAGGAAAAACAAGATAAAGATGATGCTTTATTGAAGGGAAAGGTTTTGCTACATGATAAAGAGGATAGTGAGGACATTATGTCTTAAAGAGGATTTCTTCGTTACAAAACACCTGTGTGTTCCGAACGATAAAGAATTAAAGTTAAGTGTAGTGCAAGAAGCACACATTGCACCCTATTCTTTGCATCCCAGGGCTGCGAAAATGTAACGACTCAAAATCGCTATTAAGGCTTAAGGGCCTTGATTAGCGTGTCAAGAGGGCATAATTGGTGTATGTGTGATTTAAATGTTTAGATGCATGATTATGTATCATGCATGATTAATATGTTTATATGATTATGTGACATGCATGTGTTCTGGGATTTAGATATGCATGTGGGTCCTTTATAGCTTATAAGGGCATATTTGTAATTTTGGCCCATTGTGGGCATAAATGTGATTATATGTGATAAATTGTTGAGACCACATTATTATGTGGATATATATTTTTAGCATATGGCTCGAGACGATCCTAGTGAGCGGATTTGCAAAATAGTCACAGTGGGACTTAATACCCGGCTCAGGGGAAACTTGGGAGTATTTATGAAAATTTAAAGAATATCTTGGGAATTATTAGATAATGAATAAATGAATGGTAATTGATTGGATGACTTGATTAATTGGTAAACATTAGGAACATTTGAGGAATTAGCAGGAATTGAGGGTAATGACCATTTTACCCTTAGAGTAATTAAAAGGCTAAGTATTATATGGGAGGTAAAAATCGTCCTTTTAGGGATTTAATGATATACTCCCTTTGATTCTAGGCTTAGCCTGAAGAACCACTGAAAACATTCAGCTCACCCTCATCTCTCTCTCACTCTCTCTAGAAGGAACTAAAGAAATTTGGGGAATTGAAGGAGATTAGGCTGGGGAAATTGAGCTGGAGGTTGAAGAAAAGCAGAGGAGGAAAAGCTAAGGGAGAACAAGCTGATTTCTGGCTGGGTTAGGCTGAGGAATTAAGTTGAATTTGTGCAAGGATACTACTGGGAAAGTGGGCTACAATTGGTGGTAAGAAATCTAGTTTTAATCTCTGAATTCTATTGGGTTTGTGTTAAAAGTTTTGGTTGGCATGGGTGTGAGTTTGGTTATTAGTTTTGAGTGCTATGATCAGTTCGTTTGGTCCTTTAGTGACGAATTCTGGCTGATGAATTGGGATACTGATTTTGGTATAATTGCTAAGGTTTTGGTGTCTAAAATGTGTGATTTAATCTTGAATTCGTAGCTAGCTTAATGTTGAATTGGGGAAGTTTGTTTAGGTAAAAATATATGTTAAGGTCTTGAGATTCTTGGCTGGGAGAAGCATGTGAAAAATCCAGATTTTCTGGCCTCGAAAGGGGCACGCCGCGACCCAACCTTGGGGCGTCGCAGCACGTGTGGCCATTTTCTCCTGAGATGCTTTTTCACTTGTGGGCATACCGTGACTCACTAAGCCAAGTCGCAACCCACCTCCCCCTTTGGCTTGGATACTTGCTCTCTGACTTGGGGGCACTAAACCAAGTCACGACTCGCCTAGGGATTTTCACATTAGAATTGTTTCTAGAATTGTTAAGGCTAGGGGATTGAAACCTAGACGTTCGGGACAATTTCTACTACCGAATTTAGTAGAAATTGAGGTCTCAGAGGCTAGCTTCTATCTCCTAAGTATTTATTTGGATTGGAAGTTAACAATTACCCATTGGACACTGTGACTAGGTTTATCGCCAAGGCTCGGGGTTGAGGATCGTGCTCAGAACCATTTCATTTTCTTCGTTCAGAATTAAAGGTAAGAAAATTGCACCCTTGTGTGGCTATGTTGGGACTGAGATTCCCTGTATTGAATACATACGCTGTATAACTGTAATAATGCCATGTGATCATGAAATGAATGGCCTAAGAGTGCAAGGGCTGATAATTTGCGCACAGGACGCATCTTGACAACTATGAGCTAGGGTCAGCTAGATAAACACTAGACTCGGCCTAAGCAAGCCAGAGTCAGTGTGTTAAACAGAGGGTGCAGCTTAAGGGTGTCGACCCTGAATATTGTGTGATGATTGTGATAAACTATTGAATATAAATATGTTTTATGTTGTTGATCTCATGCTTATGACTAGTTGAATATCTAGATGATTGACTCTTGATTCATTGATTGTCATCACTTATTATGTGTCTACTATGATGTTATCTGTAGAGTCCAAGAACTTTACTTAGCTAATTGTTTAGTAGTATTATAGTATGTTTAGTGTTATCTTTGTTACTTTGGATTTTTGGTTCAGACCGGGAATTATTTGGACACTCATAGTAGTACTTATAGATTTTCTAAGTTTAACCTATAGTTTAAGAATATTAAGTATAACCTAAGGTTTGATTAATGTGACTGATATTAAGGATTATATTATTATATTATAAGGTTTAGACATCAACCAATAGGATTTTAAGCACATGTTATGAATGGTAATTAAGGATTAAGTATTTTTGAGGATTAAATTAAATAAGGGTAAAATTTGAATGTTATAGGGTCAGTCAGCAGCTTTGAGTACGTTGGGGGCTTAGTCAAGGCTGTTTACTCCATTCAAACTTAGCTAAAAATGTGTAAATTCATGTTTAAATATTCAGCGTATGCCGATATATCGCAGCTATAGGGGGCGATATATCGCAGCACGTAGATACGGAAAACACGAATCCATGCACGGTCACCTCGGGAAGAATGGTCCAGGCGATATATCGCCTATAGGGGGCGATATATCGCCTCCACCAGCATGTTTTCATATACTTTTGAATTCTTTTCCTTTCAGCCATTCAAACTCCTTCAACAGTCCAGCATCTTCTGAACGAGTCTTCAGCCTCTGCTGAACGATTATTCAAATGATTTTCACCTAAAAAGCCATTATTTTTATTCAAGTAAAATCAAGATATTTTCATTCCCAAACTCTATAAATAGGACCTAGTACCCAGCCATAATTCACCATTTGCTTTAAGTTCAGAAGCTGCTAGTGTTAAGTGAGTGTGAGAGTGTAAACACTTGGTTTGGGGGAAAAACTATAAGCTTAAACATCATAAGCTTATCAAACACTTTGGGAAGTGAGTTCTATAGTATTTCGGTGAATGTTAGATTGATCTTGCAATCTTTGAGGTAAACCCAAAACTCTAGTTCCTTTCTGTATTTTATGTTATTTTCCTTTCTCAAAACCTTCTACTCAGTCCCCTAACCTTATTCTTATTTTGGTTAGGGAATCCAAGCTCTTAAGCATATAAGTCGGTAAGTATGTTTTTTTTTTGGTTTAGTCTTTCCATCTCTTTCATTTCATCTCCTTTCTCAGACTCACTCTTTCTTATGGTTTTAGGAGTGTTCCAAAAGTCCCAACTCAGTCCATAATCCCGGTAACTTTGGTAAGGAAAATAGGCTAGAATTAATATGTTATGTGCTTGTGTTATCTATGTTATTAATGTGTTATGTTTTGTTATGAATATGTTATTGATGTGTATGTTGTAGGCTTGGGCTTATGCCCTATTTGACTAACAAGACCCCAAAAATATTGTGGGCATAAGCCTATTTAGCTGGTAGGACCCCACTAATCTCATGGGCATAAGCTTGTTTAGTCTATGGGACCCCAAGTAATAATGGCCATTATAATAAGTGAATTATGTGTTATGATATGTCTTTATGTTTTCTTATGAAATTATGTATATGACTATGTGTTAGGTTTTCCTTGCTGGGCATTAGGCTCACTCCTTTCTGTTTATGTGCAGGAAAATAAGCTTAGAGGCGGTAAGATTCGTGACGCTTGGAGGATGTGTATCGATGATGGATGGAGTCAAGGGGCCGAGCGTTATTCGATTCGAGGATATAATCTCCTTTTATGTTTTCTTAATGGTTTTTATGTGTATTTTCCGCATTATTATGTAATGTCTTTTTATTTTAAATCATGTTTTGTTTTAAAAACAATGGGATCCCATAATCCTTCTTAGTATTCTGTTTCTTTGTAAATGACTCTTATTTTTCAAGTTACTCAATAAATTATGGTATTTTTGTAAAAATGTAAGTTTTATGTATAGTTTCAATAATGGTCCAATTAGTCTAGATTAGTGGGTCATTACAGTTGGTATCAGAGCAAACGGTTCCTTCGCATGAAGTTCTCCTCGATACACATGCTCAAAGCTCCTAATCGAACCGCCAAGTAAGTGTTCAAGTTACAAGTTACAAGTTACTTTACTTATGTATATAGCTAACTTTAATGTTTATGTTTCAGTTAAAAATGAATGGAGCTTTAACCTACCAAGATATCCGAGCCATTAAGGCCTTAAAAAGAATAAGGGAGCCAAGAAACACCGTAGGAGCCCTAGAAAGGATTACTCGAAGGTTGCTTTTGTTTCACCAAGCGATAGGTGGCCTTCAAGAGGATAAACAAATAATGCTAAGATCAACGGAACAATATGTATTAGTGATTAGGTTGTTTAAAGATTTCCATCCTGTAATAGCAGCCTTAGAAGAAATATGGGAAGAAATGAATGATGAGGATGAATCACCATTAGCAATGAGATACTATTTCCTCTTAGTTAGATTCACTGCGAAATCTGAGTTTCTATTCACCAATGAACAAAAGAATAGGATTCTCACCAACCTACCTATAGGACGTTTCGATGCTCATGATAATGATGACTATGAGGCAATAGATGATGATATGTTAGATGACGGATCGGATGTAGAAGATCCCGATTTTTAGATTAGTAGTTTTTATTTGTTTTATTTACTTTTATGTTATGATTGTAATAAGTGAAATTATTTTCCAAATGAATAAACATGCTATTTGAATATCATGTGTAAGTTTGATTCTATTTTTCACAATCATAATAAATAATAAATAAAATGAATAATGACTGAGTTCGGTGAGGGTGGATACGAATCAATGAACCTGGTTTCCTTATTGAGAGTTAGGGGGCCTTAGTAGTGGGAACGATTTTACTGATCCCAGCCCTCCCTCAATATGGTTTACTTTGGAACAAAGATAAGTTTCGAGCCTGAGAATTAAGTCATATAGGATTATTAGAAACACACTTAGAAAATAAAGATGACTTGTTTTTCTAAGTATAGAAACCCGCTCTAATAATAAATAAAGACCTATATAATTTTTCATAAGAAGTCATAATAAATAGGTCCGAGATATGTTTGTTTAGAATAAGTTTTTGCCTTAGAGCCTATTAGGAAAAGTTCTAACATGTTTCTTTCAACTGTTAGAACTCTGCTACGATGTCTCTCCGAAGATCTGCTCGCACCAACGGAAACGCCTCCAGCGATGTTCCAGCGACCAATGCGGTCCCTACCGTTCGCCGAAGGAGAGTGCGTGTTACTGCTCGCCGCAACGCACTGGCACAGCCAGCTGACAACACTGCAGAGATTGCCAGACTACGACAACAAGTCGAGGAACTTCTGCAGCAACAACGCCAACAGGCTCAATCTCAGCCTCAGTCTCCGCCACAGCCGCAGCCGCAGCCACAGCCAATGGCCCCAGTACCCCAACAAGTTGGTCCGTATGGGGGATGGCCTATGACGTACTACGCTCCTTATCCTGTACAGCACATGGAGCCAGTGTACGAAAGGTTCCGCAAGCAGCACGCTCCGAACTTCGAAGGGACTACGGACCCCTTTGAAGCAGAAGAATGGCTAAGGAATGTGGAGCCGATCCTAGCCCACATGAACCTCAATAATGCTGACCGCATATCCTGCGTCTCATCTTTACTCAAGAAAGATGCCAGGATATGGTGGGATTTGGTCCAGCAATCCCACGATGCTGCCACCATGACGTGGACCCGATTTGTGGAGCTCTTCCACAAGAAGTACTACAATTCAGCGGTACTTGCTACGAGAGTTGAGGAGTTCACCAATCTGAAGCAAGGGAATTTAACAGTGGCGGAATATGCTCGTCAATTTGATTGCTTAGCCAAGTTCGCGGCAGAGTTAGTTCCGACCGATTATCTGAGGGTGAACAAATTCGTGAGAGGACTCCGACCAAAGATCGAGATGGGGGTGAAGTTAGCAAACCCAGTAAACACTTCATATGCCGACGTTCTTGAGACGGCAATTGAAGTAGAAAGGTTGCAAGCCAACGTGAGCAAAGAAGAAGCCAGCAAGCCGGAACCTAGACAGCAGAGCCAACCTCAGGCCAGTCGGAACAACAATCAGTCCAGCAACAGTCAGTCCAACAACAACGGTAACGGACAGAAGAGACGGCATCCTGACAACAAGCAAGCTGACAACAATAAAAGGGCACGACCAAATAATGGGGGAAATAAGTCGAGCTACGTGGAGTACCCGTTATGTGCCAAATGTCAAAAGAAGCACCCCGGAGAATGTCGTGCCAACACCAAGGAGTGTTTCAATTGTGGTCAAGAGGGGCATCGCAAGAAAGATTGTCCACAGCAAAAGCCGGAAGGAAAGAAGGACGAAAAGATGGTTCCTGCTCAGGTTTTTGCTTTAACCCAAGGAGAGGCGGATGCTAGCAACAAGGTGGTCACAGGTCAGGTTTCCATCCTCAATAAATTTTGTCATGTATTATTTGATTCGGGAGCCACCCATTCGTATATTTCGTTAGGAATGATAGATAAACTAGACAAACCTAGTGAAAGATTTAGAACTAGGTTTGCAACCGAGTTGCCTTCGGGCAAAGTAGTTCTATCATCGCGAATTGTACGAGGCGTACCAATCAAGATTGAGGACAAGGAACTAGAAGGAGACCTGATAGAGCTGATGATCAAAGACTTCGACGTCATACTAGGCATGGATTGGCTAGCACGGCATGGGGCAACTATCGACTGCAGACGCAAGAAGGTGATGTTCGAGACTCCTGACGGCCAGAAACTGTGCTTCATGGGACAAGCTTCAGGACTACGCACCCCGTTAGTATCATCTCTCAAAGCTCAGAGAATGATGGAGAAAGGATGTCAAGCATTCTTAGCCAACATCACGAATGTGGAGAAGGAGACATCACTCAAAGTTGGAGATGTTCGAGTCATACAAGAATTTCCAGAAGTATTTCCCGATGACTTTCCAGGATTGCCGCCAACTAGAGAAATAGACTTCACGATAGAATTAGTACCGGGCACCGAGCCTATCTCTAAGGCACCATACCGGATGGCACCTACGGAACTCAAGGAGTTAAAGACACAGCTACAAGAACTCCTAGACTTGGGTTTCATTAGGCCAAGCCATTCACCATGGGGGGCTCCGGTACTATTCGTGAAGAAGAAGGACGGAAGTATGCGCATGTGCATAGACTACCGAGAGCTGAATAAAGTAACAATTAAGAACAAATACCCGCTACCTCGGATTGATGATTTATTTGATGAACTCCGAGGCGCAACTGTATTTTCTAAGATCGATTTACGGTCCGGGTATCATCAGCTCAAGGTAAAGGGAGAAGATATCCCTAAGACAGCCTTTAGGACTCGTTATGGACATTACGAGTTCTTGGTTATGTCTTTTGGTCTTACTAACGCGCCAGCCGCGTTTATGGACTTAATGAATAGGGTCTTCAAAGACTACTTGGATAAATTCGTCGTTGTGTTCATCGACGACATTTTAATTTACTCCAAGGATGAAGTGGAGCACGAGGAGCACTTGAGGATGATTTTGACGCGATTGAAGGAGCACCAACTCTACGCGAAGTTCAAGAAATGCGAGTTTTGACTCTCACAAGTGGCATTCCTCGGGCACATTATATCGAAAGACGGAGTTGCAGTAGATCCATCGAAGGTAGAGGCCGTGAAGGATTGGCCTAGACCAAAGAACGCGTCGGAAGTAAGAAGCTTCTTAGGGCTAGCAGGTTACTATAGAAAGTTTGTAGAGGGCTTTTCTAAGATAGCCACTCCACTCACCAACCTGACCCGGAAGCAACAAAAGTTTAAATGGAATGATAAGTGTGAGGAAAGCTTCCAGTTGCTTAAGGATAAGCTTTGCTCAACCCCTGTACTTAGTATCCCAACACCCAACGACAAGTTCGTTGTCTACTGTGATGCATCAAAGTTAGGATTGGGATGCGTACTGATGCAAAATGACAAGGTGATAGCCTACGCCTCACGTCAGTTAAAGGAGTATGAACAACGCTATCCAACTCACGATATGGAGTTGGCAGCGGTGGTCTTTGCGTTAAAAATCTGGCGCCATTATCTTTACGGAGAACGGTGCGAGATTTATACGGACCACAAAAGTTTAAAATACTTCTTCACTCAGAAGGAGCTTAACATGAGGCAGCGTCGGTGGTTGGAATTAGTAAAGGATTACGACTGCGAAATCCTATACCACCCGGGGAAGGCAAACGTAGTTGCCGATGCACTTAGCCGAAAAAGTTATGGGAACTTAGCAGCCTTATTCAGAATAGAAAAGCCGCTTAAGCGGGAGCTGATCAGTGCCGGAATCGAAATGGTTGTAGGCAAGCTGGCTAACTTTTCTATCCAATCGAATCTGCTAGAAGACATACGGAATGGTCAGAGACATGATGATTCGCTAGCAACGCACATGGATGCAGTCAGAGAAGGCAAGACTACAGATTTCTCAATATCCAGTCAAGGTTTATTGAGATATAAGGATCGGGTATGCGTGCCAGAAGATCAAAGTATTAAGAAGACGATCCTAGAAGAAGCGCACAACACCCCATACTCGGTTCATCCAGGGTCTACCAAGATGACTCATGACATCAAGGCAGTCTAAGGTGGCCAGGGATGAAGAAGGACATAGCGGAGTATGTATCTAAGTGTCTGGTATGCCAGCAAGTGAAGGCGGAGCACCAGCGGCCTGCAGGTTTATTGCAACCGCTTAGCATACCGGAATGGAAGTGGGACGATATAGCCATGGACTTCGTGACGGGTCTGCCAAAGACGAATAAGCAGCATGATTCTGCTTGGATAGTCATAGATAGACTAACCAAGTCGGCTCATTTTCTGCCTGTTAAGACTTCTTATACGGCAGACCAATATGCAGACATCTACATCCAAGAGATTGTACGATTGCATGGAATCCCCAAGACGATAGTATCAGATAGAGGATCAGTGTTTACGTCAAGATTTTGGAGAAGCTTACAGCAAGCCATGGGTACTAAGTTAAGTCTTAGTACAGCTTTCCATCCTCAGACAGATGGGCAGTCAGAGCGTACGATTCAGATCTTAGAGGATATGCTACGCGCATGTGTACTTGACTTTGGAGGATCGTGGAACAAGTACTTACCGCTGATCGAGTTCTCGTACAACAACAGCTACCAGTCGACGATCGAGATGGCACCTTATGAGTTGCTATATGGAAGAAGGTGCCGATCACCGTTGCACTGGGACGAGGTAGGAGAAAGGCAGCTTCTAGGGCCCGAAGCTGTTAGGCAAGCTCAAGAAGAAGTAACGCTTATTAGACAGTGTATGCTTGCTGCTCAAAGCCGTCAGAAGAGCTATGCGGATACCAAGCGACGCAATGTGGAGTTCCAAGTTGGAGATCAAGTCTTCCTGAAGATATCTCCTATGAAGGGTGTCAAGCGATTTGGGAAGAAAGGCAAGCTTAGTCCCCGATTCATAGGTCCTTTTGAGATATTGGACAAAGTGGGGCCAGTTGCATATAGACTAGCCCTACCGCCAGCACTAGCCGATAGTCACAACGTCTTCCACATCTCGATGTTACGCAAGTATGTGTCAGACCCATCTCACGTCCTCAAGTACGATACCATAGCACTCCAGAAAGACTTAAGTTATGAGGAACGACCGATTAGCATCCTAGATAGGGGGATGAAGCAGTTACGGTCCAAGAGCTTTCCTATAGTCAAAGTCCTATGGAGCAATAGTTCTGAACGCGAGGCAACGTGGGAGTTGGAAGAGGACATGCAGAGCCGGTATCCGGAGTTATTTGGTAAGTAAATTTCGAGGACGAAATTCTTTTTAGTAGGGGAGAATTGTAGAGTCCAAGAACTTTACTTAGCTAATTGTTTAGTAGTATTATAGTATGTTTAGTGTTATCTTTGTTACTATGGATTTTTGGTTCAGACCGGGAATTATTTGGACACTCATAGTAGTACTTATAGATTTTCTAAGTTTAACCTATAGTTTAAGAATATTAAGTATAACCTAAGGTTTGATTAATGTGACTGATATTAAGGATTATATTATTATATTATAAGGTTTAGACATCAACCAATAGGATTTTAAGCACATGTTATGAATGGTAATTAAGGATTAAGTATTTTTGAGGATTAAATTAAATAAGGGTAAAATTTGAATGTTATAGGGTCAGTCAGCAGCTTTGAGTACGTTGGGGGCTTAGTCAAGGCTGTTTACTCCATTCAAACTTAGCTAAAAATGTGTAAATTCGTGTTTAAATATTCAGCGTATGCCGATATATCGCAGCTATATGGGGCGATATATCGCAACACGTAGATACGGAAAACACGAATCGATGCACGGTCGCCTCGGGAACAAAGGTTCAGGCGATATATCGCCTCCACCAGCATGTTTTCATATACTTTTGAATTCTTTTCCTTTCAGCCATTCAAACTCCTTCAACAGTCCAGCATCTTCTGAACGAGTCTTCAGCCTCTGCTGAACGATTATTCAAATGATTTTCACCTAAAAAGCCATTATTTTTATTCAAGTAAAATCAAGATATTTTCATTCCCAAACTCTATAAATAGGACCTAGTACCCAGCCATAATTCACCATTTGCTCTAAGTTCAGAAGCTGCTAGTGTTAAGTGAGTGTGAGAGTGTAAACACTTGGTTTGGGGGAAAAACTATAAGCTTAAACATCATAAGCTTATCAAACACTTTGGGAAGTGAGTTCTATGGTATTTCGGTGAATGTTAGATTGATCTTGCAATCTTTGAGGTAAACCCAAAACTCTAGTTCCTTTCTGTATTTTATGTTATTTTCCTTTCTCAAAACCTTCTACTCAGTCCCCTAACCTTATTCTTATTTTGGTTAGGGAATCCAAGCTCTTAAGCATATAAGTCGGTAAGTATGTTTTTTTTTTGGTTTAGTCTTTCCATCTCTTTCATTTCATCTCCTTTCTTAGACTCACTCTTTCTTATGGTTTTAGGAGTGTTCCAAAAGTCCCAACTCAGTCCATAATCCCGGTAACTTTGGTAAGGAAAATAGGCTAGAATTAATATGTTATGTGCTTGTGTTATCTATGTTATTAATGTGTTATGTTTTGTTATGAATATGTTATTGATGTGTATGTTGTAGGCTTGGGCTTATGCCCTATTTGACTAACAAGACCCCAAAAAGATTGTGGGCATAAGCCTATTTAGCTGGTAGGACCCCACTAATCTCATGGGCATAAGCTTGTTTAGTCTATGGGACCCCAAGTAATAATGGCCATTATAATAAGTGAATTATGTGTTATGATATGTCTTTATGTTTTCTTATGAAATTATGTATATGACTATGAGTTAGGTTTTCCTTGTTGGGCATTAGGCTCACTCCTTTCTGTTTATGTGCAGGAAAATAAGCTTAGAGGCGGTAAGATTCGTGACGCTTGGAGGATGTGTATCGATGATGGATGGAGTCAAGGGGCCGAGCGTTATTCGATTCGAGGATATAGTCTCCTTTTATGTTTTCTTAATGGTTTTTATGTGTATGTTTCGCATTATTATGTAATGTCTTTTTATTTTAAATCATGTTTTGTTTTAAAAACAATGGGATCCCATAATCCTTCTTAGTATTCTGTTTCTTTGTAAATGACTCCTATTTTTCAAGTTACTCAATAAATTATGGTATTTTTGTAAAAATGTAAGTTTTATGTATAGTTTCAATAATGGTCCAATTAGTCTAGATTAGTGGGTCATTACATTATCATTTTCTTGCTGGGCCTTGGCTCACTAGTGCTACGTGGTGCAGGTAAAGGCAAGGGTAAGATGGATCAACCATGAGTTAGAGTGCTCTTGGGGCGAGGTGTACATTGTCGGCTGCTCTTCGGCCACGATTGAGGGATTGTACAGGGACAAAATCCTAAAATGTGTATTTTTCCATTAGAATTGTAACGACCAAAATTCACTAATAAGGCTTAAGGGCCTTGATTAGTGTGATTTAATGAGTAATTATATGTTTAATGATGCATGTATGATAATTGATTATATTATATGATGATATGATATATATGTTTGAGATATATGTGAGAACCACATTATGATGTGGATAATTCTGCAGCCGGCGACTCGAGGCGATCCTAGGGCTAGATAGCAGGAAAAGTCACAACGGGGCATTATAATTGACTTTGGACAAGTCAGGGGTATTTTAGGTATCGGGTTGTGATTTAGACTATCGGGTGATAAAAATAAATAATTGGAGATATATCTGAGGTTAGGATGTCTAGGCGGGATTATTAGGGGATTTTACCGTTTTGGCCTCGGGGACGTTTCCGGCACCCCGAACCTTGGGATTAACTTAATGGATAAGTTAGACTTAAGGAAGTCTTTAGAAGAAAACACAAACCGACTAAGTATACTTCTCTCAGCTCACTTACACGCTCAAAGGGAACCAAAGGAAGGAAAAACACAGAAAAACAAAGGAAAAACTACTGAGTTTGGGAGGGAACTACTGGGATTGAGCTGTGTCTTTGGGAATTGAAGGAAGTAATCTGGAGGATTAGCTCAGGAACTGATCAAGGTCTGAGATAGAGCTAAGGTAAGTTCAGAATTTTCGTTTTTGGGGTTAGGAACTTAAAGAAATGACTGAGTTTTAAATGGTTATGGTTTTGACATTCAAGGTGGAAATTGAGGCTAGGGACCTTGAAGATAGGTCAGGGGACTCTTGGAAAATCGATTCTACAACTGAGGTAAGGTTTAAATTATAGTTTGATGGTTGAATTTGGGGGTTATCATGGCTGGTTTTAAATTCTTTGGGTTTGGATTTCAGAAGTTGGAAGGAAGAGATTGAAGTGTGTTGGGCTGTGTTTTCTGGGGAATTATGTTGCTTAGATCATGTTAAATGGTTGGGAGTTAATTGGTTTTGGTTTGGGGGCTTTGGGATAGTTTTAGGTGAGGTTTGGAGGTTGAAAATGGTGGGTTTTTCTGGGTTCGAAGGGTCGGGCCGCGGCATGGTTCTTGGAGAGCCGCGGCCCTTCAAGGGGTGTTGCATGCTGAGGAAGAAGGGCGGGCCGCGGCATGGTCCAAGCAATGCCGCGGCCCTTACCTGTGTTTTGTGCCCTGGATGGTTCTGTTTAGGGGCCATGCCGCGGCATGGGTGGCCTATGCCGCGGCGCTTAAGGGATTTTGGGATTTTAAGATTTTAGGCTTGGAAATTTAACCTAAGGTGCTCGGGGTTGAGTCTTTTACTATATTTGGTGAAGTTCAATGTTCCGAGTACTAGAACTTGGCTTAGGAACTCATTTAAGGTTGTTAATGGTGTCTTCCTTCATGGTTGTGACTAGGTAACTAGCTAGGACTCGAGGATCGGATCGCACTCAAGGAGTGTCGCCCATAGCTAATTCATCTGAAAGCTAAAGGTAAGAAAACTGCACCCGGTTGTATGTTTGTGATGGGACTAAGTGCTCCCGAGAATTTTTTCGTGTCAATGATGGTATTATGCCATGGGACATGTAAAAGCGGCTTAAGAGTGTCGTACATGATATTAGCGCACAGAGCGCAGGTTGGCCACTGGTAGCCAAAGACAACGGGATAACAGAGGGGGTAGCCTGAGGGCGCCAGCCCTAGTTATCATTTGTAAACTGTAAATGATATGAGTTGATATGCTTATTAATTGAAATACCTGATTATACCAATTGATGACATGGTTGAGATTATGTAATGTGATGTGAGATATTGAATTGTTGCTAACTGCTTATGCCTTGTTGTTGTTGTGTTTTCTTGCTGGGCCTTGGCTCACGGGTGCTACGTGGTGCAGGTAAAGGCAAGGGCAAGTTGGACCAAGCCTGAGGTGGAGAGCTTCGAGGTGAAATGTACATAGCCAGCTGTTCGATCGCCATGGTCGAGGAGTGAGTCAGGACAAGGATTACCTAATTGCTCGTTTTGCCTTAGTATGGCTGGTTATGTATTTGTACCTTATAACTTTTGTAAACGGCCTTTAAACTAATGTTTTTGGGATCCCGTGTAAATAAACAATGTTTCCTAATGAAAATGTGACTTTTGAGACCAAAATGCTTTTAACCCTAGTTCCTTTGCAGTTTCAGTAACACGATTTTATACTAATGACTTGGGTTAGCAAGTCTGGCACTTTATAAACACACAGTGTAACGGTCTTGGCTATCCAGGGCGTTACAAGAATGGTCTTGATTGTATATAACTTTTGAAAGTTTGTAAATTTGTTCTTTAAATCATGATTTTAGGATCCCATGTACTAAACATTTATTTTAATGAAAATTATCCATTTATGACCAAAATCTTTAAACCCTAACTTTATTATGACTTTAGCATCACATCTTTATTCAAATGACTTGATTAGCAAGTCTTGCACTATTTCAAACACACAATGTAACGGTCTTGGTTATCTAGGGTGTTACAACTTGGTATTAGAGCGGTCTAGGTTTAAGGATTCCTGACAATTGGCTAGACATGTACACTCGCAGCTAAAGATAAGCTCGACTCAGGGTTTGGTAATTGTATACATGTGATTATATGCTTAAGTGCTTGAATGAAGTATAGATGCTTTATTACATGATTAATAGGGAGCATGAGATACTGATAGGGCTTGACCCTTGACTACTGTTTGATGATACTGAGGCATGCTTATTAGCATTGTTGTTGTTTGTGAGTGAATATTTGAATCGTTGTTTGAATCTTGATTGCTTGTAATTGGTTGAGTTCCAATGGTGGATCATGGAAAGATTTGTTACCCTGTCATCATTGTCTGACCGTCGAGTCATTGACTATAGATAAACTTGGATAGATATGCGTCCAAGGCGATCTATACGACTAGCTGGCACAAGGTATGAGGCTAGAGATGATGACCAGGGTTAGAACCCTCCGCCAGACCCCGGGAACTAGCAGCAGATACTTGTAGACATGCAAGCTCGGTTACAGAGTCAGGAAGAGCATATCCATTTTCTAAGAGAGCAGGCTTCGTCAGGGAGTGCTGCATCCATTTTGCCACCTATTGTGGCACCAGTTGTTCAGGCACTTGAGATTGGAAACAGGTGGGAGCCTTTGTATGAACGGTTCAAGAGGCAACATCCTCCAACCTTTGAGGGGAGACTAGAGCACTAAAGGTCAAACAGTGGATGAGTATGATTACTTCTATCCTAGAATTCATGAGGGTGGAAGGTAATGACAGGGTGGCTTGTGCCACCTATATGCTGAGAGATAATGCCCGCATTTGGTGGGAAGTGGCATCACAGACCAGGGATATTTCTACTCTGACTTTGGATGGGTTCAGAGACTTGTTCAGCCAAAAGTACTATAATGTTGTCGTCAAGGTAGCTAAAGTAAATGAATTTGCGGGGTTAGTGCAGGGCGATATGATTGTTACAGAATATGCCCTGAAGTTTGATAGGCTTGCAAAGTTTGCACCAGATCTAGTGCCTATTGATGCAGCCAAACAGGACAGATTCATTAGAGGGCTTATTTCTATGATAGCCCGAGATGTGAGAATTACAACAGTGCCTGGGGGGACGACTTATGCCCAGGCTCTTGAGAAGGCTTTTACCACTGAGGAGGCAGAGAATAAGATTTGAAGGGAGAATGCTACTAGACGGGAGGTTCGTTGGACGGTGCCTCCACATTCAGGGTCTGTAAGGGGCGGAGGCCTCAGTGATTTAAAAAGAAAGACCCCTGACACTTTAACCACTGTAGGTTCTGATAGGAGGGGTCAGGGTGCTCAGGGTGGCCGTCAGGGAGGCAATGAGACATGGAGAAGCTACCCAGTGTGCATGAGGTGCAGAAGATGCCATCTGGGAAAATTTCGGGCGAAGGCCTATTATGTTTGCGGGGTGGTAGGACACCTCAAGAAGGACTACCCAATAGTAAAGAAAGAGGAAGCAGGGAAGGTGGAAAGCTTGACTCCAGCTCGAGTGTTCACCTTGACTAAGGCAGAGGCCGAGGCTAGTCCCTCAGTGGTGATAGGTCTGCTTTCTAATGTCAGCTCTCCTTTACTGTATTGATTGACTCTGGTACTACACATTTGTTTGTTTCTAGTAAGGTAATTGATAGATTGTGTAGACTTAGTGAGTATTATACTGCGAGGTTTAGGACTATATTGCCTACAGGGGAACTAGTGGTGTCTAGGAGATGGATTAGAGCACTGCCAGTGATTGTTGATGATAGGGAGCTATCAGTAAACTTGATTGAGTTAGGTATGGAAGATTTTGACATGATTCCTAGGATGGATTTGTTAGTGAGATATGGGGCTACCATTGATTGCAGAAAAAATATGGTGACTTTTGAGCTTGAGGGAGAAGATCCCTTTGTTATCGTGGGTGCGGTACATGGACCCCGCTAGAGACCTATTACAGGGAGGTTGTACAGGTTTCCTAGCTAGTGTGGTGCATACCACCAGTGTTTTGCTAGCAGGGGTGGAAGAGGCCAGATTAGTTCATAAGTTCTTGGATGTGTTCTCTGAGGCTTTACTAGGGCTGCCGCGGCACAGGGAGATTCAGCTCGTCATCGAGTTAGCGCTGAGGACTGAGCTAGCGTCTAAAGCACCATATAGAATGGATCCAGCATAGCTAAAATAATAAAAGATACAGTTGCAAGAAATTCTTAACATGGGGTTTATTAGGCTTAGCTACTCGCCATGTGGTACCCCAGTTTTTTTTGTAAAGAAGAAGGACGGTACTCTGACGATGTGTATAGACTATAAGGAGTTGAACAAGTTAACCATCAAGAATTAGTACCCCTTAGCAAGGATCGATGACTTTTTTGATCAGCTGGAAGGAAAGACGGTGTTCTCAAAGAATGATCTTTGATCTGGTTATCTCCTGCTGACGGTGTTCTCAAGGATGAGGATATACTGAATACGGTCTATGGAACGAGTTATGGGCATTATGAGTTCTGTTCATGTCATTTGGTTTGAGCAATGCCCCAAGAACATTTATGGACCTAATGAACAGGGTGTTCAAGGACTACTTTGATTAGTTTATGATTGTCTTCATCGACAACATCCTAATGCACTCCAGCTCAGAGGCAGAACACGAGCACCATCTCTGACAGGTCTTGCAGAGGTTGAGAGTGCTTCGGTTGTACGCCGAATTTAAGAAGTGTGAGTTTTGGCTACCAGAAGTGACATTACTTGGACATATTGTTGGTGAATATGGGATGAAGGTGGATCCATCTAAGGTGGAGGCAGTGAGAGATTGGTTAAGGCCAAGGAACGCCTCATACGCTAGGAGCTTTCTTCGATTAGCAGGTTATTACAGGCAGTTTGTGGAAGGATTCTCAAAGATGGCTGCACCGATGACATAATTGACACGGAAGAATCTGAAGTTTTTCTGGTCATACAAGTGTGAGGATAGCGTCAAGGAGTTGAAGCGAAGATTGATTACAACACCCGTATTGAGTCTTCCTTCGGAGGGAGGAAAGGTTGTGGTATATTGTGACGCATTGAGACTAGGACTGGGCTATGATTTGATGTAGAATGAGAAGGTTATAGCTTATTCATCACGGTCGTTAAAGGAATATGAGAAGCGGTACCCTATCCATGATCTGGAATTGGCAGCGGTGGTATTCGTACTGAAGGTGTGGCGATATTATCTATATGGAGAGAACTGCGAGATATACACCAGCCATAAGAGTTTGAAGTACTTCTTCACCCAAAAGGATTTAAACATGAGGTAGAAGCATTGGCTGGAGTTGGTGAAGGATTATGATTGTGATATCCTTTACCAGCCCCGGGAAAGCCAATGTAGTGGCAGATGCGTTGAGCCGGACAGGCCCATAATAGTTGTTTAGCTCTGCACAGATATAGAAAGAATTGGTAGAAGAGATGTCCAGAGCGAGGATAGAGTTAGTTGTTGGTTTTGATAGATAAAATCAGAGATTATACGCAGCGAAACAACAATCAAAATTTTTAATTTAACCCCACAGGATTAATAGATCTACTTCTTCACATACATATATATATTGAATCAAAGATATGAATAGAAAATTACCTCAAGTCCTTCCTTGCTGCTACTTTTTTGTATGGAAAATATCCTCGAGATCTCTGTAATGACCCAACTACTCTAGACTTTGGACCATTAATGACTACTATACATAGACACTAATTTTTAATAAAACCTACAAGTGAAATAATCATAACATCATTAAAAACTTGTAAAACAAATGTTAAACTACATAAAATTTAGAGTAGGATATGGGATCCCATTGTTTTTAAAAGAAAAACATAACATAATTTTAAATAAAATGGATTACATAATAAAGTGCGGAAAATACATATAAAATTTAAAAAGACTTCATCCTCGAATCGAACGCTCGGTCCATTGTTTCAATCCCGCCTCAATACAAATCCCCAAGCATCCAAGAACCTTTCCTGCCACCAAAGCTATTTTCCTGCACATATAAACATAAATGAATGAGCGTGTAATGCCCAGCAAGGAAAATCTAACACATAAATCATATACATAGTATTTATATCAACATATACTAAAACATATCATAACATATGTCACATATACTATAATGGCCATTATTACTTGGGGTCCAATAAACTAAACAAGTCATAAGCCCATTAGATTTGTGGGGCTTGCTAGCTAAGCAAGTCATATGCCCATAAATTTATTGGGGCTTGTTAGTTATACAGGTCATATGCCCAAGTCTACAAACATACATAATATAACATATAACATATACATAACACTTAAATCATAAGATAACACATAACATAACATATAAAATCCTATCCTATTTTCCTTACCAAAAGTATCGGGATATGAGAACAGGTTTGGGACTTTGGAACACTCCTAAAAACCATAAATGAAAGGGTGACTATACTGAAGAAAGAGGAATAAAATAATGGACGAACTATACCATCAATAATATATTTACCAAAAACCTTATGCTCAAGATCTTAGATTTCCTATCCAAGAATAAAGAATAAAGTTAGGGTGCTGAGTAGAAAATTATAAGAAATTAAGGAAAACAATACCAAAATGAACTAGAGTTTGGAATACCTTGAATGCTTCTATGACCAATCTAAACCTTGAACTGAAATGAGTTATAAACCTTACTTCCCAAGTGTTTGGAAAGTTATAATGATTAAGCTTATAATCCCCAACCCAAGTGTTTTAAGCACTCAAAAATAACCTAGCAGCTGGCAGCCTCTGAACTTAGCTTGATGAATGAATAAATGGCTGGGTACTATGTCCTATTTATAGAGTTCAAGAATGAAAAGATCTTCATTTAACTTGAATAAAATAGTGGCTTTTTAAGTGAAAAATATTTGAATTATCGTTCAGCAGAGGCTGAAGACTCGGTCAGAAAGATGCTGGACTTATCAAGAGATTAAAGATTAAAATGAGAATGTTTTCAAAAACATTCAAAGATACACCAAAGGAGCCGATATATCGCCCCTTGTAGGCGATATATCGCCCCTTGTAGGTGATATATCGCCTGGGTGTAACGCCCTGGATAGCCAAGACCGTTACACTGTGTACTTATAAAGGTGCAGGACTTGCTAATCAAGTCATTAATTTGAAAACGTGTCTCTAAACATGTAAAGGCTAAGGTTAAAAAGGTTTTTGTCTCAAAAGACTCATTTCATATATTTAAACTGTAGTAAACATGGGATCTCACATAAGAACAAAGTTAGAACAAGTTTACAGACTCCCAAAAGGACATGAATATCCACCAGCCATACTAAGGCAAAACAGACAGTCTTTAGGTTCCATATCCTTACATAGGTCTCAACCGTGGCGGCCAAGCACCTGGCTATGTACATTCTGCTCACTGAGCTCTCCAATCAGGGCTGATCTAACTTGCCCTTGCCTTTACCTACACCACGTAGCACCCATGACCCAAGGCCCAGCAAGAAAACATCATAAAAAACTCAAATAATAATAACAGACAAATAGTTCAATACGCATGTATTCCCATCAGATAATCCTCAACAGATATTCAGCATATACAATCCAACTCAAGATACATTCTATCACATATAATACTCATATCACATAATATTCAGGGTCGAAGACTTAGGCCGCACCCTCTGTTTAACCCACTGACTCCGGCCCGCTTAAACCAAGCTCAGTGCATAATAAGATGTCCTCGGCTACCAGTGGCCGAGCCGCGCCCTGTGCGCTAGTGAAACCCTTGGCACCCTTAGGCCGTTGGTTCACTAAATGGCTTGCATGGCATAATACCATCTTTTCAAGCATTTACAATAGGGAGCCCTTAGTCCCGTCACATATATTCAACCAGGTGTAGTTTTCTTACCTTTAGTCTGCGCAGTTATTGAATTACGACCAACGCCTCCCGAGCACGATCCGTTCTCGAGCCTAAGTCTTTATCACCTAGTCACAACAAAAGTATAGGGTTCCATTAATACATCAATATAGGTTTCCAATTACAAAACTAACTCCCGGGATTCCAAATTCCACCAAACATGGTGGTGAAACCAAACCCGAGCACACTAGACCACCTTCCCGTGCCTAAAACCCTCAAAAACTCATGTGTGCAACCAAGGGCTGCGGCCCCTAAAGCCTAGCCGCGACCCTTCCCCAAAACAGAACCAACACCCATGCTGAACCACACACGCGCCGCAGCCCTTGCCTTGGGCGCCGCGGCGCTCTCCCTTGGTCGAGCCTCCTTGGCTCCTTTGCATGCTAGGGCCGCAGCGCTCTAAAACAGAGTCACAACCCTCCCTTTCGAACCCAGAATTTACACCATTTCTTAGCCTGGAACCTCACTTTAAACCATCCCAAAGCTTCCCAACTTCCAACCAATTAATTCCCAACTCCTTTAGCATGATCTAAACAGCATAATTCCACAGAAAACACAACCTAGCACACTCTAATCTTCTTTTTGCAATTTCTGAAACCCAAGAGCTATAAACACTTAAACCAATCATTCAAAGTCAATTTAAAACCTCTAAACCAGGAGTTGAAACTTACCTTTGCTGTTGAATCACTTCACCAAGCCATAGCCAAGCTAAGTTCCTAAATTTCCTTCTTAATTCTGCCTTAGAACATCAAAACCATATTTGTTTCAACACTTAACCAAAACCCAGCTAGAACTCAGAATTCAACCACAAAAAAGAAGACCAGTTACTTACCTTAATCCCTGTTTGAGTTCTTGATTTACTCCTGAGCTAAACCACCAAATCCTCACCACCAATCTCAGAAATTCCAGCTTGTTTCCCCTGTTTTCTGTGTTCTTTTTCCTTCCCTTTATTTTCCTTAAGCGTGAGGGAGAGCTGAGGTAAAGGCTCTTAGTCAGTTTGTGTTTTTCTTCTAAAAGCTTCCTTATGTCTAAATTACCTGTTAAGCGAATCCCGAGGCTCGAGGTGCCGGAACCGTCCCTGAGGCAAAAATGGTAAAATCCCCCAATACTCCCGCCTAGACATCCTAACCTCAAATATATCTCCATATATTTATTTTCATGACCCGATAGTCCAAATCGCTACCCGCTATCTAAAAGCACCCCCGACTTATCCAAAGTCATATCTTATGCTCCGTTGTGACTTTTCCCGCTATCTGACCCAAGAATCGTCTTGAGTCGTGCTCAGCGAACCTGTCCACTTAATAATGTGGTTCTCACATATATCACATATTTATTTCATATCACATTACCACATAATACCATCAATTATCATATAAAATTTAATAAACATATAATTACTCATTTAATCACAATTATTCCACTAATGCCCTCCTGGCACACTAATCAAGGCCCTTAAGCCTTATTAGCGATTTTGGGTCGTCACACTGGGCCAGTATGCCCGAGGCTCGTTGAGATGATCGTGCGAAGTTACGTCTTTTTCGTATCCCCGTACTGCGATATATCGCCCCCTACAGCTGCTATATATCGGCATACGCTGAATATTTAAACACGAAATTGCACATTTTCAGCCTAATTTGAATTGAGTAAATACCCTTGACTAAGTCCTCTAAAAAATTTAAAGCTACTAACAGACCCTAGGATATTCAACTATTTATCTTAATAAACTTATTCCTCAAAAATACTTTAATTATCATTAACCTACACATGACAAGTGTTACTATCTTATTGGGTCTATCTAAACCTTATAATATAATAAATATGAGTCATATTAATCAAACCTTAGGTTAAAATTAATATTCTTAAACTATAGGATAAACTTTGAAAATCTACAAGTGTTACTACGAGTGTTCAATTAAATCCCGGTCTGAACCAAAATCCATAGTCATAAAAATACTACTACTATTACTATTGTACTACTATCCAACTAGCTAAGTAAAGTTCTTGGACTCTACAATTCTCCCCTACTAAAAATAATTTCATCCTCCGGATACCAGCCTTGCATGTCCTCCTCCAATTCCGGATACCGGCCTTGCATGTCCTCCTCCAATTCCCACGTTGCCTCTCGTTCAGAGCTATTACTCCATAGGACTTTGACTATAGGAATGTTCTTGTACCGTAACTACTTCACCCTCTATCTAGGATGCTAACCGGTCGTTCCTCGTAACTCAAGTCTTTCTGGAGTGCTATCGTATCGTACTTGAGGACGTGAGATGGGTCTGACACATACTTGCGTAGCATCGAGATGTGGAACACGTTGTGACTATCTGCTAGTGCTGGCGGTAGGGCTAGTATATACGCAACTGCTCCCACTTTGTCCAATATCTCAAAAGGACCTATAAATCGGGGACTAAGCTTGCCATTCTTCCCTAACCATTTTACACCTTTCATAGGAGATATCTTCAAGAAGACTTGATCTCTGACTTTAAATTCCACATCGTGTCTCTTGGCATCCACATAGCTTTTCTGACGGCTTTGAGCAGTAAGCATACACTGTCTAATTAGCGCTACTACTTCTTGAGCTTGTTTAACAGCTTCGCGACCTAAAAGCTGTCTTTCTCCTACCTCGTCCCAGTGCAACGGTGATCGGCACCTTTTTCCTTATAGTAATTCATAAGGTGCCATCCCGATCGTTGATTGGTAGTTATTGTTGTAGGAATACTCTATCAGTGGGAAGTACTTATTCCATGATCCTCCGAAATCATGTACACTCGCGCGTAGGATATCTTCTAAAATTTTAATCGTACGCTCGGACTGCCCGTCTGTCTGAGGATGAAAAGCTATACTAAGACTTAACTTAGTACCCATAACTTGCTGTAAACTTCCCCAAAACCTTGATGTAAACACTGATCCTCTATCCGACACTATTGTCTTGGGGATTCCATGCAACCATACTATCTCTTTGAAGTAGATGTCTGCATATTGGTCTGCCGTGTATGAAGTCTTAATAGGCAGGAAATGACCAACTTGGTTAGTCTATCTATTAATACCCAAGCGGAATCATGCTGCTTATTCGTCCTGGCCAAACTTGTTACGAAGTCCATAGCTATATCACCCCACTTCCATTCTGGTACGCTAAGCGGTTGCAATAAGCCTGCAGGCCACTGATGCTCTGCTTTCACTTGCTGGCATACAAGAAACTTAGACACAAACACTGCTATGTCCTTCTTCATCCCTGGCCACCAATAGATTACCTTGATGTCATGAGTCATCTTGGTAGACCCTGGGTGAACTGAGTACGGGGTACTGTGTGCCTCTTCTAGAATCATCCTCTTAATCTTCTAATCATTTGGCACGCATACCCGATCCCTATATCTCAATAAACCTTGACTAGATATTGAGAAATCTATAGCCTTGCCTTCTCTGACTGCATCCATATGTGCTACTAGTGTGTCGTCATGTCCCTGACCAATCCATATATCTTCTAGTAGATTCGACTGGATAGACAAGTTAGCTAGCTTACCGACAACTATTTCTATTCCAACACTGATCA
This sequence comes from Humulus lupulus, assembly GCF_963169125.1. NCBI lineage: Eukaryota > Viridiplantae > Streptophyta > Magnoliopsida > Rosales > Cannabaceae > Humulus > Humulus lupulus. The sequence goes on from NC_084797.1 coordinate 50,447,067, forward strand.
GCTCCTGCTTTAGCAGCTTTTCTATTCTGGCGAAAGCTGCTAAATTTCATAAGTTTTCCTACTTAGCGCATCAACAACTACATTTGCCTTTCCCGGGTGGTATAGGATTTCGCAGTCGTAATCCTTTACTAACTCTAACCACCTGCGCTGCCTCATATTGAGCTCCTTCTGGGGAAAGAAGTACTTTAAACTCTTGTGGTCCATATAAATATCGCACCGTTCTCCGTAAAGATAATGGTGCCAAATTTTCAACGCAAAGACCGCCACTGCCAACTCCATATCGTGAGTTGGATAGCGCTGCTCGTACTCCTTCAACTATCGTGAGGCGTAGGCTATCACCTTGTCATTTTGCATCATCACGCAACCTAATCCTTGGTTCGATGCATCGCAGTAGACTACGAACTTATCGTTGGGTGTTGGTGCATAGAGTACTGGTGCTGAGCAAAGCTTATCCTTAAGAAACTGGAAGCTTTCTTCACATTTATCATTCCAGTTGAATCTTTGTTGTTTCTGGGTCAGGTTGGTGAGCGGAGTGGCTATCTTAGAAAAGCCCTCTACGAACCTCCTATAATAACCTGCTAACCCTAGAAAGCTTCTTACTTCATATGCGTTCTTTGGTCTTGGCCAATCCTTCACGGCCTCTACCTGTGATGGGTCTACTGCAACTCCGTCTTTTGATATAATGTGTCTGAGAAATGCTACTTCCGAAAGCCAAAACTCGCATTTCTTGAACTTGGCATAGAGTTGATGCTCCTTTAGTCATGACAAAATCAACCTCAAATATTCCTCGTGATCTACTTCATCCTTAGAGTATACTAAGATGTCATCGATGAACACTACGACAAATTTATCTAAATGCAGCTGGTGCGTTAGTAAGACCAAAGGACATAAACAAGAACTTGTAATGTCCATAACGAGTTCTAAAGGCTGTCTAAGGAATATATTCTCCCTTTACCTTGAGCTGATGATACCCTGACCGTAAATCAATCTTTGAAAATATAGTCGCACCTCGGAGTTAATCAAATAAATCGTCGATCCGCGGTAGCGGGTACTTGTTCTTAATTGTTACTTTATTCAACTCCCGGTAGTCTATACACATCCGCATGCTTTCGTCCTTTTTCTTCACGAATAGCACCGGGGCTCCCCATGGCGAATGGCTCGGCCTAATAAAACCCAAGTCTAAGAGTTCTTGCAGTTGCGTCTTTAACTCCTTGAGTTCTATAAGGGCCATCCGATATGGTGCCTTGGAAATAGGCTCGGTGCCCGGTACTAATTCTATCGTGAACTCAATTTCCCGAGTTGGCGGCAATCCTGGCAAGTCATCGGGAAATACCTCTAGGAATTCTTGTACTATGCGGACGTCTCCAGCCTTGAGTGGTGTTTCCCTTGTTAGAGAATATATTTTGTAATTGCTCAATGAAAAAGAGGAAAAACCAGAAATATAACTCTATGCAAAAATACAATAGATAAGGTAATTGATTAAATAAATATTACAATTCAATTGCTCAAAATACAAGTAACTAGAAAGATGTAGGAGAAGAAGATTACAAACTCAATACTATAATAATATAAGTAAATAAGAAGAACAAGAAGAACAAAAGAATGAAAACACAAACAAACTCTCACACAACCAAAGTGTAGAGTAGTGGGGATCACCAACTTGAACAAAGTTCAAGACCTTTGTCAAAAATCTTATTTCCCCTATTCTCTAAGCACTAAGGGATCTCTCTAGGAAATAGGTCTCTAGAATTATCAAGCCTTTTGGTGAATTTTTCAGCCAAGTGCTTTGTGGATGAAAAATGGTGTGTCATACAAGTGAGCGTTAGGCTCCTATTTATAGACTTTGAGATACCATTTGGATTTCAAATTCCACCAACCCCCATGGCTGTCACCAATGTTTAATTGGATTAATATGGAATTAAAATTGAGATTTGGGAGTTATTTGGGTTTTTAGAACCGTTCAACAAATTTAGAAAAAACTAAAAATTTGGCTTGAAATGCACCTGTGGCCGCGGCCAGGGACATCAGTGGCCGTGGCCACTGCTCTCTGTCCCCCAGGCCGCGACCACCATCATAAAGTGGCTGCGGCCACAACCCATTTTCAACACTTGAAAATGTGATGTTTTTCCAAACGGTTCCAAACCCTCCCAAATGATTTTGTAACTCCCAAAACACATTATTGGGGTTAAAATCATATCTCCAACAGCCATATTTTATAATGGCTTTATGAAATCCAATCTCAAATGTGTAACATATAATATACACATTATTGGGTAATATTTGGGAGTTACAAATTTGTAACTGATTTTGTAACTCCAAAATATGTCACATTTGGGCACACACATGTGTCCAATTTTGTGACTCTCAATAATATGTTACAAGATGTGACAAATCACATTTGTGTGAAAAATCACATTTTGTCACATTATTTAATATAATATTATATTATATGAAATAATATAACATCCCTCACCACATCAGTAATGTTGGCTAAGAATGCTTGACAACCTTTTTTCATCATTCTTTCAGCTTTGAGAGATGATACTAACGGGGTGCATAATCCTGATACCGACTGTAATGACCCAACTACTCTAGACTTTGGACCATTAATGACTACTGTAGATAGACACTAATTTTTAATAATACCTACAAGTGAAATAATCATAACTTCATTAAAAACTTGTAAAACAAATGTTAAACTACATAAAATTTAGAGTAGGATATGGGATCCCATTGTTTTTAAAAGAAAAACATAACATAATTTTAAATAAAATGGATTACATAATAAAGTGCGGAAAATACATATAAAATTTAAAAGGACTTCATCCTCGAATCGAACGCTCGGTCCATTGATTCAATCCCGCCTCAATACAAATCCCCAAGCATCCAAGAACCTTTCCTGCCACCAAAGCTATTTTCCTGCACATATAAACATAAATGAATGAGCGTGTAATGCCCAGCAAGGAAAATCTAACACATAAATCATATACATAATATTCATATCAACATATACTAAAACATATCATAACATATGTCACATATACTATAATGGCCATTATTACTTGGGGTCCAGTAAACTAAACAAGTCATAAGCCCATTAGATTTGTGGGGCTTGCTAGCTAAGCAAGTCATATGCCCATAAATTTATTGGGGCTTGTTAGTTATACAGGTCATATGCCCAAGTCTACAAACATACATAATATAACATATAACATATAACATATACATAACACTTAAATCATAAGATAACACATAACATAACATATAAAATCCTATCCTATTTTCCTTACCAAAAGTACCAGGATATGAGAACAGGTTTGGGACTTTGGAACACTCCTAACAACCATAAATGAAAGGGTGAGTATACTGAAGAAAGAGGAATGAAAAGAATGGACGAACTATACCATCAAGAATATACTTACCAAAAACCTTATGTTCAAGATCTTAGATTTCCTATCCAAGAATAAAGAATAAAGTTAGGGTGCTGAGTAGAAAATTATAAGAAATTAAGGAAAACAATACCAAAATGAACTAGAGTTTGGAATACCTTGAATGCTTCTATGACCAATCTAAACCTTGAACCGAAATGTGCTATAAACCTTACTTTCCAAGTGTTTGGTAAGCTTATAATGATTAAGCTTATAATCCCCAATCCAAGAGTTTTAAGCCCTCAAAAATAACCTAGCAGCTTGCAGCCTCTGAACTTAGTTTGATGAATGAATAAATGGCTGGGTACTAGGTCCTATTTATAGGGTTTTTTAAGTGAAAAATATTTGAATTATCGTTCAGCAGAGGCTGAAGACTCGGTCATAAAGATGTTGGACTTATCAAGAGATTAAAGATTAAAATGAGAACGTTTTCAAAAACATTCAAAGATATACCAAAGGAGTCGATATATCGCCCCTTGTAGGCGATATATCGCTTGGGCCAGTATGCTCGAGGCTCGTTGAGGTGATCGTGCAAAGTTACATGTTTTTCGTATCCCCGTACTGCGATATATCACCCCCTATAGCTGCAATATATCGGCATACGTTGAATATTTAAACACGAAATTGCACATTTTCAGCCTAAGTCCTCTAACGATTTCAAAGCTGCTGGCAGACCCTAGGATATTCAAATATTTATCTTAATAAACTTGTTATCCAAAAAACAGGCACGGATGACGTGGCAAGTGATTTCTGGACACGTGGCTGACACCTGGCAGAATTCTGCTAGGGTATCGACCAGTATAGACATTACAAGCAAAAAGCGGTTGAAGTTTACCTGCAACCAGACTAAAAACGAAATTGCACATTTTCAGACTAAAATATGTGTTGTTTTTCCAAACGGTTCCAAACCCTCCCAAATGATTTTGTAACTTCCAAAACACATTATTGGGCTTAAAATCATATCTCTAACAGCCATATCACATATGGCTTTATGAAATTCATCTCAATATTGTGTAACAACAATTTTACACAATAAAGGGTAATATTTGGAAGTTACAAATTTGTAAGACCAAATATGTTACATTATTTGGATATATCTCATATATTTAAATATTGTAACTCTCTATTATATGTTACAATATGTGACACACTTTGTCACATTTATTTAATCTAAAACATTATATTATTATATAATATAATATTACATTATATTATAAAATAATATAACATTTATGTGGTTATGTGCTTAACTACTTAAATAGGATATAAATTCCTTATCAGCATGCCTTATTGGGTAGCATAGGATATATTGATAGGGCCTGTCCCTTGACTATTGCATGATATAAAAGGATGTGCTTATTATCATTGATATTGCTTGTGAATGCAAAATATTTGCTTGTTAGGATTGTTATATGGACATGTAGGTCAGGGCAAACCCATTAGCGCTGTCATAGATACATGTATGTCTAAAATGTTTATTAGCATTGTTATTTGGTTATAAATGCTAGTAAATGCTTATAAGAACTGCTAAAAGTTCAGGAAATGCTTATTAGCATCGATATTGTTTATTAATATTAGGAAGTGCTTATTAGCGCTATGCTTGGATATGAATATGAATCAACATGCTTATTAGCATGACTATTGAATGTGAATGATTATATGCTTGATCTTGGACCGTGAGGCAGCAAGAGGTTTAGTTATCACTATCTAACTAGCCGAATTGATTATTGCAGCAAGGTGTAATCTTGGAAGTATGCTTCCAAGGAAGATAGAGTCATCAGCTGGCTAGGAAGATCAGGGTCAGAATGACAGGCAGGGTCAAGATAAAGACCAGGGACATACCCCTCCGCCAGCTCCTGAGAATTGGCAGCAGGTGCTTGCTGATTTGCAAGCAAGGTTACTGAGGCAGAAAGAAGAGATCTACCTCCTAAGACAGCATCAAGTTCCTGCAAGGAACATGGTGCCAATAGTTGAGCTGCCGCCAGAGGCTGGTAATAAATGGGAACCTCTTTATGAAAGGTTTAGGAAACAGCACCCCCAGTCTTTGAGGATAGAATAGATCTAGCAAATGCCAAACAGTTGATTAGCATGGTTACCACCATCCTAGACTTTATGAGGGTTGTTGGTAATGAGAGGGTGGCCTGTGCCACATATATATTTAAGGAGGATGCCCGAATTCTGTACGAAGTAATATCCCAGAAAAGAAATGTTAATGCCCTGGATTAGGAAGAGTTTTAGACTCTGTTTAATGAAAAGTATTACAATTCGACAGGTTACTTTAGGGAGAGGTTACTGGTGCCCACTTATGGGACCAAAAGGGAAAGGTTTCTCCAGAGGCTACAACCTATGATAGCCCGAGGTGTTTGCATTACCATTGTGCCAGGATTGACTACTTAAGCACAAGTTATTGAGAAGGCACTCACAGCTGAGAGTGCAGAGAACAAAATCTGGCACAAGAACGCGTCTAGAATAGACACTAGGAGGGTGGGACCTCTATTTATGAGTTCAAGTAGGGGCGGAGGACCAAGTGATCAAGAAAGGAAGGCTCCTGATGCCTTCCAAGATCCAAGCCGTGACAGGAAACCATGTGGGATTCAGATAGGTCGCCATAGCAGCAATGAGGGCTAGAAGACTTTTCCTCAGTGCACTAGATGCAAGAGGCGCCATATAGGGGAGCGTCAGGTAAAGTAGGATTTTTTTGGGAGATAGTGGGACACTAAAAGAAAGATTGCTCGAAGGCAAGAAAGGAAGAACCAAGATGGTGGGCAGCTCAACCCCAACTCGAGTGTTCACATTGACACTAGCATAAGCTGAGGCTTGTCCGTCAGTAGTCAAAGTTCAGATTTTTAGTGTTTGAACCCCTTATAATATTTTGATTGATTCAGGTGCTACACATTCTTTTGTTGCTTGTAGAATTATTGATAGATTGTGTAGACCACGTAATTATCATGCTGTGGGATTCGGGACCTTATTGCCCACTGGGAGTTAGTAGTAACCATGAGATGGATGTCAGATCATTGCTAGTGACAGTAGAGGGCAGTGAATTGTCAGTTGATTTGATAGAGTAGGTTATGACCGACTTTGATATGATTCTGGGTATGGTCGTGTTAGTGAAGTATGGGGTAACTATAGATTGCAGAAGGAAAATAGTATTCTTTGAGCCTGAAGGTGAGAATATTTTTGTATTTGTTGGCACTATGCATGGACCCCATGTACCTATGATATCTTTATTAAGGGCTAGAGATCTATTGCAAGGAGGTTGCATAGGATTCTTAGCCAGTGTGGTAGATACCGTTCAGGTCATGCCAATGGGACAAGAGGAGACTAGATTAGCCAGTGTGGTAGATACCATTCTGGATGAATCTCATAGTGTCCCTTACTCTTTGCATCCAAGCACCACGAAGATGTATCAGGATGTGAGATCGCTATATTGGTGGCCTGGGATGAAGAGGGATGTGACAAAATATATGGGTAAGTGCTTGACATGTCAACAGGTCATGGTTGAGCATCAGAGAACAACAGTGCTATTCAAACCTCTGGACATCCCAGAGTGGAAATGGGAGGAAATCACGATGGATTTCGTAGACCGTGGATCAACATGATTTAGTGTGGGTTATCATGGATTGATACAACAAATCAGCTTACTTCTTACAGTAAGGACGACATATACACTTGACCAGTATGCAGATCTCTATGTGAGAGAGATAGTATGGCTTCATGGAGCTCCGAGGTCGATCGTGTCAAATCGGGACCCCACATTTACTTCCAATTTTGGAGAAGTTCGCATAAGGCTATGGGCACACAATTGAAGTTTAGTACTACTTATCATCCTCAGACAGATGGACAAACTGAGAGACCGATTCAGATATTAGAGGACATGTTGCGAGCATGTGTGCTGGACTTTGATAGGACTTGGAGTAAGTATTTGCCTTTGATAAAGTTTTCCAACAGTAACAACTATCAGTCGACCATTGGGGTGGCTCCTTATGAGATGTTGTATGGTAGGAAATGCAGATCTCTCATTCATTGGGATGAGACATAAGAAAGGAAATATGTGGGTCTTGAGGCAGTTCAGAGGACAAATAAGGCTATTGAGAAGATCAGAGCTCGGATGCTCGCTTTTCAAAGAAGGCAAAAAAGTTATGCAGATCCTAAACATAGGAACGTGGAGTTCCAAGTGGGAGACTATGTCTTCCTTAGAGTCTCACCATGGAAAGGGGTGAGGATATTTGCGAAGAAGGGAAAGCAGAGCCCTAGATTTGCAGTACCATTTGTGATCCTGGAGAGGATTAATCAAGTGGCATATAGACTGGCCATACCTCCAGTACTTTCGGTCATACACAATGTATTTCATATTTAAGTCCTTCAAAAATATGTGTCAGACGTGACTCATGTGTTGAGTTACGAGGATCTAGATCTTGAGGGAAATCTCTCCTATGAGGAACAACAAGTCCAGATATTAGTTAGGAAAGACAAAGTCCTACGAAACAAAACTATACCTTTGGTTAAGGGATTATGGAGGAACAGCAAGGTCAAGGAAGCAACCTGGGAGCTAGAGTCAGATATGCAGAGTTAGTATCCCGAGTTGTTCAAGTAAAATTTCGATGAAGAAATTTCTGTAAGGAGGGGATAATTGTAACGTCCCAAATTCCATAATATGGCTTAGTGCCTTGATTAGGGAGCTTGGAGGGAAATAATTGGTTTACATCATTATTATGTGATAATATCCATGATTATTTGAGTTATATTATTATATGGTTGTATTTGCATAAATGTGGGCCTGTTGAAGGCATATTTGTATATTTGTGTGTATATGGATTGAGACCACAATATTATGTGGATATATTTGGATTATTCAACACGAGACGATCCTAGCAAGCAAAGTAGCAGTTTGGTCATAATAGGGTCAAATATTAGGCTCGGGTTGAGCCCAGGGGTAACTTGGTAATTTAGCGCATTACCAGGAATTTTTGGGTAATTGGAAATTATTTGAGAATATTGGAAATAGAAAGAATTATAAGGCATTAATTATGATTAACGGGGTGTGGGGAAAATGACCACCTTGCCCTTGAGGGCATTATAGAACCCAAGCTTTACTAACGGATATATTGGTCATTTCCTTCGTAAAGGATAAATATACCCAGCCATCTGAGAAAGCATGGGAAACATTTAGAAAAAAGCATTCCTACCTCTCTCTCTCTCTCTCTCTTTCGTTCTATACTCTTTCTCTATCTCTTAAAGTTTTTGATTGAAAAGCTTTGGGTTTTGAAAGATTTGAGCTAGGAACATGATAGGGTAAGGCTAGGAAGCCATTTCAGCTATTAAGGTAAGGATTTCAACCTTTGAGTCTCTCTGAATTTCTGATTTTCTAGTGCTGTTTTAGTGTTCTTGAGTTTCAAAAACTCAAGTATTATTTTGAGTATTAGTGGTGATTTTTGTTGAATTATGGTTGTTTTGAGTTAGGTTTAAGGTACTATAGCTGCCTTGTAGTATTTTTCAAGGATTGAGACAGGTTTGGGGTCAAATTTGAGGTTTGAAACTTGAAGAACACGAAGAGAAAAATAAAAAAATTTGGGTTCTCTGGCAGTGGTGCTATAGCGCTAGATGGGTGGTGCTAGAACTCTGGTCGGGTGGTTGGTCCGCGTTTTTGTCTGTGGCATCGTAGTGCATGGTAAGCAGTGCCGTAGTGCTGTCTTATTTTCCATGGTATTAATATTTTTACTTTCTGGGGTTTTGGCCCGAGGGCTCGGGGGACGATTCGTCCATCCTGTTTGGTAAGATTCGAGGTCGCAAGAGAGTGGGATTGGGTTTTGGACCTTAAACTCATTGAAACATTGTTAATGGTTTGAATAGGTTATCACTAGCGCTATGGATAGAATCGTGCTCAAGGGGTCATTTATATATAACTTGTGCTCGGACCAAAGGTAAGAAAACTACACCCAGTATGTGCTACATGTGATTATCTGTTGATTGGGGTTGAGCCCGTTATGGAACATAGTTATTACAATGTTTGTATGCGATTGGCTGAAACATATGGTTATCGTGTATGCATACTTGAATTATCTGAAGTATGCCTATCTGTATCTGTATCTATATTTGTAAATGCATCTATAGCAGCATATCTAAATACTTGTTAGAGTCTTGGCTTATTAGTCAAGAGAGTCAATAGCGCACTAATCAAAATGCTAGGGTTAGATCAGGGACGTACTATTATGTTGACCAGCCCTATGGTCGCTTGGATACTAAAGCGTTTGACTAACTCTATGGCTCATTACTCAGAGATAGGGAAAAGGGCCCCGGATTACTCTATTGTCACATAGCTAGGGCAGAGGACCCCAGGTTGACTCTTTGTACATCTATTCAGGGCAAAGGGCCCTAGGTTGGCTCTATGGTCATCTGATTAGGGATACTTGCCTCATAATGATTGTATAATCATTTATTTGTACTTGTATGCATTCATGAGTAGGGTATTACTGATGGGCAGGCTAACTTCTGAACTTTTATATATTGTCATGCACTTCTATAATGTTATTTTTGTTAGGTCTTGGCTAACGCGTGCTATATGGTGAAGATATAAGAAAAGGAAAGTTAGACCAACCATGAGTTAGAGATCTTAGGTTGCGACATGTACATATGCGGTCGCTTGACCACCACAGCAAAGGTTTCTCAGATGAACTAGGGTTAAACCCTATTTTTCCTGCTTAGGTTGGCAGATTGTAACTTTTGAGTTGTAATGACCATTTTTGAACAATAAACAACTTTGTAAACGTTTATTATGGGATCCCATGTAAAGTTTAATGTTTTAATGAAATATCCATTCCTTTTGACCGAAATTTTTAACCCTCGACCATTAATAACATTTAGATGCACGTTCATGGCCTAATGAATCATTTTGCGAGTTAAGCACTAATTAAAATACACAGTGTAATGATCTTGGCTAACCAAGGTGTTATAGTATTTATTCAATTATTAATGTTTGTTAATCTTTGAAGTTGTTATTTTAAATTATTGATCTTGATATTGTAACATTGTCATCTTATTTTTCTATCATGTTGTAGATGCTATAAAATAATCGAGTAATCAAATAATCGATAGAGTAATCAAATAATTGATATATCAATTTCTTTTTTTAACGTTTTGACAAAACACGAGGTTCAAAAATTAATGTTATAAAATAAAGGGTCCAAACAGGCAATGAGCTTAAATATAATGTTCAAAATAGTGTGAACACTTACAAAAAATATATTATTGTAGAGTCCCAGAATATTTACTTAGCTAGTTAGATAGTAGTAGTTGTAGTAGTAATAGCTAATAGTAGTTATAGTATGTTTATTACTGTGGATTTTGGTTCAAGCCGAGACTTAGTTGGAAACTCATAGCAATAGTTATGGATTTTATATGTTTAACCTATGGTTTAAGAATATTCATCATAACATAAGGTTTGATTAATATTGCTGGTCCTAAATGTATTATTTATTTTAACCTAAGGTTTAGATAGAGCCAAAAAGAACATGACACTTGTCACGATATATCGCAGCATGGGAGGCGATATATCGCCTGACAAAGGATACGGAAAACAGGTTGATGTTGTACGATCGTACAAACGGAGGCTCCAGAATATGGCAGAGCCGATATATCGCCATATATGGGCGTTATATAGCCCTTAGTGGGATGATTTTTTTTAATCTTTGTTTTGAATTTTAAAAATAGATCTTAACCACCCACACCTGCCTCTGAACATTTTTGACTGAGTCTTCAGCCTCTGATTGACGAAAATTCAATTCTTTTTCATTTTAAAATCATTATTTTATTCAAATCAAAATGGGGTTTGTTTCACTCCTTACCTCTATAAATAGGACCTAGTACCCAGCCCTTCCTATCATTCTTCAAGCTGTGATCAGAACCTTCAAGGTGCTAGTGAGACCATAAAGTGATAAACACTTCGGTTGGGATAGAAGATTTACCATGCTTAAGCTTTATAAAATATATGGGAAGTGAGGTTTAGTGTATTTCGGTATTGAAGTTAGACAAATCCCTACGGTCAACTAAGGTATTCCTAATCTTAAGTTCATTTTTGTATGTTTCTTTAGTTTCCTTTAGTTTTCTTTACTCAAATCCTAACTCGTTGTTTTCCATTCTGGGTTAGGAATTTAAGTTCTTTGAACTTAAGGTTTCTTTTAGGTAAGCTTCATCTTGATGGTTTAGTTCATTTCTTTCTCATCTCTATTCTTTAGGAATATTCACCATTTGTATTGTTTGTTTTAGGATTCTTCCATGTCTCGCATTTGTTCTCAAATATTCCAGTTTTTGTAAGGAAAATAGGATATATTTTATGTGCTTATATGTTATGTTATTATATGTTTATGTTATGATATATATATATATGTGTGTATGATATGTTTTAGTTCTTGGGTGTATTTTTTGTTTAGATAACAAATAACTTGTTTAGATAACAAGTCCCGATAGTAGATTCTTTGGCATATGATTGTTTAGATAACGAGCCCCATAAATTTATATGACTTGTTTAGATAACTAGCCCCGTAAATTTATGGACACATGATTGCCTAGCTAGCAAGTCCCAAGAAGTATGATGGCCATTGTAATAGATGTTTTTATTGCCATATGTTTTATAGTATATGCTTATGATATATGATATATGTTTTTATAGTCATATGTTTTATATTTTATGTTTATGATGTAGTTTTATGCTTATGATATATGATGTATGTTTTTAGTAGGTTTTCCTTGCTGGGCATTAGGCTCATTCCTTTACTTTTTGTGTGATGCAGGAAAATGAATTTGGAAGGCGAAAGGATTCTTGGTAGCTTGGCTTGTGTGTTGAGGATGGATGGAATGTGTGGACTGTGTATCGATCGAGGATGAAGTTATTTATTTTTAGTTTTTTAGATCATGTTTTTCCGCATTTAGTTTTTAAACAATTGAATTAAAGTGTATGTTTTTCTTTTAAACAATGGGAACCCATGCCATGTTTTCTATTATTATGTTCTTGATACAATATTTTGAGTTTTAATAATGTTATATTATTTCTTATGTATCTTTTTCAAAATAGTAGCTATGTCTAGTGGTTTTAATGGTCCAAGGTCTTAGAAATAGTTGGGTCATTACAGTTGGTATCAGAGAAACAGTCCATTTGCATGAAGTTCTCCTAGATATACACGCTCAAGTTCTAAATCTAACTGCCAATGTAAGTATTTTATAGTTGTTAGGATTATGTGTTTAGTTAACGTTTTAGCCCTTATGTTTTATGTTAAGAATAGTTGTAAATTAGTTTCTGATTGTACTTAGTGAAAACATTTTTCCAAATAAATATCATTGTTATTCTTGAATGACATGTATGAGTTTGATTTTCTTTCACAATCATAATAAATAATAAATTGAATAAATAATGACCAAGTTCGGTGAGGGTAGATACAAATAAATAAAAGGGTTCTATATTGAGAGTTAGGGGGCCATAGTAGTGGGAACGATTTTTACTGATCCCAGACCTCCCTCAATATGGTTAACTTTGGAACAACGATGAGAATGAAGTCATATAGGATGATTAGAAACACACTTAGAAAATAATAAAGACAGCTTATTTATTTATGTTTAGAAACACACCCTAATTATAAACAAGGCTTATATAATTATTTTCACAAGAAGTCATAAATAATAGGTCCGAGTTATGTTTTCTTAGATTAAGTTTTGTCTTAGAACCTATTAGGGTAAGTTCTAATATGTTTTCTCGACTATTAGAACTTGGCTTAAGATGTCACTTAGAAGTTCTGCACACATGAATGCCGATGCCTCCAACGCTGCTCATGCCTAATGCAGCCCCTCTAGTTCTCAGAAGAGGAATGCCTACTACCACTACTGCTACTAATCAAAGTGCGCCAATCTCGCCACAGCCGATGGACATCATTGCAGAAATTGTTAGGTTATGACAACAAGTGGAAAAGCTGCTACAACAACAACGACAACAGACTCAGCCGCACCCACAACATAGCAACAATAATAGGCAGAAGAGAAAACATCCTGATAGTAAGCAGACAAATGGTGACAAAAGAATGTGAGCAAGTAATAGGCTGGGTTATGTAGAATACCCTCAGTGCTCCTAATGCCAAAAGAAACATTTTGAGGAGTGTCATGAAAATACCAAGGAATGCTACATGTGTGGCCAGGAAAGCCATCGAAAGAAGGAATGTCCCCAACTCAAGCAGAAGGAGAAGAGGGATAAAATGATGGTTCCAGACCAAAGTCTTTGCCTTGACCCAGGGAGGAGCCAATGCTAGTAACAAGCAGTTACAGGTCAGATACCTATCCTTAATAGTATATTTTCTAGTATCGCTTGATTTGGGAACAACATACTCGTATATCTTGTTATGAATGATAGAGAAATCAGACAAACCTTGTAGAAATAGGTTTGTGACATAGTTGCCTTCAGGTGAACTAGTCCTATCATAAAGAATAGTGTGAGACGTACCGATCAGAATTGAGACCTAATAGAACTATAGATCAAAGACTTTGACGTAATACTAGGAAATGAATGGCTAGCAAGGCATGGCGCAACCATGGACTGCAGACATAAGCAAGTAACATTCGAGACTCTTGATGGTTAGAGACTATGCTATATGGAAATTTTTTTAGGACTACGTACGCTGCTTATTTCATCTCTCAAAGCTCAGAGGATGATAGAAAAAGGATGTCATGCATTCTTAGCCAACATTACGAATGCGGTAAAGGAAACACCACTAAAGGTTGGAGACATCTGCATTGTAAAGGAATTTCTAGAAGTATTTCCAGACGACTTACCAGGGTTGCCACTGACTCAGGAAATTGACTTCACAATCAAATTAGCACTGGGCACCGAGCCTATCTCAAAGGCACCATACCGGATGGCACCTACCGAACTCAAGGAGTTAAAGACGTAGTTGCAAGAACTCTTGGACTTGGGTTTCATTAGGCCAAGCCATTCGCCATGGGGAGCACCAATTCTATTTGTGAAGAAAAAGGACGAAAGTATGCGGATGTGTATAGATTACCTCGAGATGAACAAGGTAACGATTAAGAATAAGTACCCGCTACCCCGGATTGACGACTTGTTTGATCAACTTTAAGGAGCAACCGTGTTTTCAAAGATTGATCTACGGTCTGGGTATCACCAGCTCAAGGTACAGGAGGAGGATATTCCTAAGACAAATTTTAGAACTCGTTATGGGAATTACGAGTTTTTAGTAATATCTTTCGGTCTTACCAACGCTCCAGCCGCATTTATGGATTTAATGAATAGGGTCTTTAAGGATTACTTGGATAAATTTGTCGTAGTGTTCATCGACGACATCTTGGTGTACTCAAAGGACAAAGTGGAGCACAAGGAACATTTAAGGATGACCTTGTTACGACTGAAGAAGCATCAACTCTATGTTAAGAAGTGTGAATTTTGGCTTTCGCAAGTAGCATTCCCCGGGCACATTGTATCCAAGGATGTAGTTGCACTAGACCCGTCCAAGGTAGACGATGTGAAGGATTGGCCAAGACCAAAGAACGCGTCAGAAGTAAGAAGCTTTTTTGGATTAGTAGGTTATTATCGGAGGTTTGTAGAGGGCTTTTCTGAGATAGCCACTTCGCTCACCAACATGACTCGGAAGCAGTAGAGGTTCAACTGCACTAATAAGTGTGAAGAAAGCTTCCAGTTGCTTAAAGATAAACTATGCTCAGCACCAGTACTCTGTGTACCGACACCCAATGACAAGTTTGTAGTCTACTGCGATGTGTCAAAGCAAGGGCTAGGTTGCATACTAATGCAAAATGACAAGGTAATAGCCTACGCCTCAAGGTAGCTGAAGGAGTACGAGCAACACTATCCAACACACGATATGGAGTTGGTAATGGTGGTCTTTACATTAAAAATCTTGCGCCATTATCTTTTCGTAGAATGGTGTAAGATTTATATGGACCATAAAAGCCTAAAGTATTTCTTCACGCAAAAGGAGCTCAACATGAGGCAACGCAGGTGGTTAGAACTAGTAAAGGATTATGACTGCGAAATCCTGTACCACCCGGGAAAGGCAAACGTAGTTGCGGATGCGCTGAGTAGGAAGAATTACGGAAGTCTAGCATCATTAGCTGGAATAGAAAAGCCGCTACAGCAGGACTAGCTAACTTGTCCATCCAGTCAAGTCTGTTAGAAGATATACAGATCGGGCGTAGGCATGACGACACATTAGTAGCACATGTGGATGCAGTTAAAGAAGGTAAGGCCACATATTTTTCAATATTATGTCAAGGGTTATTGAGATATAAGGATCGGGTATCCATGCCGAATGATCAAGGGATTAAGATGAAGATCTTAGAAGAAATGCACAATACCCCATATTTCGTTCACCCAGGGTCGACCAAGATGACTCACGACATTAAGGCAATATATTTGTGGCCAAGAAGAAAGCAAGATATAGCGAAGTATGTGTCTAACTGTTTAGTATGCCAACAAGTGAAAAACAAAGCATCAGTGACCTGCAAGCTTATTGCAACCCCTTAGCATTCCAGAATGGAAATAGGATGACATAGCCATGGATTCCGTGATGGGTTTGCCTCGAATGAATAAGCAGCATGACTCAGCTTGGGTAGTAATAGATAGACTAACCAAGTCAGCTCATGTAACGACCCACTAATCTAGACTATTTGGACCATTAACGAATCTATACATAAAACTTACATTTTTGCGGAAATACCATACTTTTATTGAAAACTTATGGAAACAAAGGTTACTTTCATAAAATAAGTAGGATATGGGTACCCATTGTCTTTTTAACAAAAATAACTTAAAAACTAAAAAGAGTTACATAGAAAATGCGGAAAATACATTTAAAACCATAAAAGCATAAACAAGACTACATCCTCGAATCGAATAACGCTCGGCTCCTTGACTCCATTCACCATCGATACACATCCTCTAAGCGTCACGAATCTTTCCGCCTCTAAAGCTTATTTCCTGCACATAAACAGAAAGGAATGAGCCTAATGCCCAGCAAGGAAAATCTAACACATAGTCATAAACATAAACATAATGTCATAACAACGTAAAGACATATCATAACACATAATACACTTATTATAATGGCCATTATTACTTGGGGTCCCATAGACTAAACAAGCATATGCCCATGGGATTAATGGGGTCCTACTAGCTAAGTAGGTCATATGCCCATAACCCATTTGGGGTCTTGTTAGTCATATGGGTCATATGCCCAAGCCTACAAACATACACATATACATATCATAACACTTTTAATAACATAAACATATAGATAACATAAGCACATAACATATTAATTCTAGCCTATTTTCCTTACCAAAATTACCGAGATTATGGACTGAGTTGGGACTTTTGGAACACTCCTAAAACCATAAGAAAGAGTGAGTCTAAAGAAAGGAGATGAAATGAAAGAGATGGAAAGACTAAACCATAGAAAACATGCTTACCGACTTATATGCTTAAAAGCTTGGATTCCCTAACCAAAATAAGAATAAGGTTAGGGGACTGAGTAGAAGGTTTTGAGGAAGGAAATAACATAAAATACAGAAAGGAACTAGAGTTTTGGGTTTACCTCAAAGATTGCAAGATCACTCTAACCTTCACCGAAATACTATAGAACTCACTTCCCAAAGTGTTTGATAAGCTTATGATGTTTAAGCTTATAGTTTTTCCCCAAACCAAGTGTTTACACTCTCACACTCACTTAACACTAGCAGCCTCTGAACTTAGAGAAAATGGTGAATAATGGCTGGGTACTAGGTCCTATTTATAGAGTTTGGGAATGAAAATATCTTGATTTTACTTGAATAAAAATAATGGCTTTTTAGGTGAAAATCATTTGAATAATCGTTCAGCAGAGGCTGAAGACTCGTTCACAAGATGCTGGACTGTTGAAGGAGTTTGAATGGCTGAAAGGAAATGAATTCAAAAGAGTTTGAATCCATGCTGAAGGAGGCGATATATCGCCCCCTGTAGGCGATATATCGCCTGGGCCAGTATGCCCGAGGCGACCGTGCATCGTTTCGTGTTTTCCGTATCTACGTGCTGCGACATATCGCCCCCTATAGCTGCGATATATCGGCACACGCTGAATATTTAAACACGAAATTACACATTTTTAGCTAAGTTTGAATGGATTAAACAGCCTTGACTAAGCCCTCAACGTACTCAAAGCTGCTGACTGACCCTATAACATTCAAACTTTACTCCTTATTATATTTAATCCTCAAAAATCTTAATCCTTAATTACCATTCAAAACATGTGCTTAAAATCCTATTGGTTGATGTCTAAACCTTATAATATAATAATATAATCCTTAATATCAGTCACATTAATCAAATCTTAGGTTATACTTAATATTCTTAAACTATAGGTTAAACTTAGAAAATCTATAAGTACTACTATGAGTGTCCAAATAATTCCCGGTCTGAACCAAAAATCCACAGTAACAAAGATAATGCTATAAATACTATCACACTATTATCTATCTTAGCTAAGTAAAGTTCTTGGACTCTACAATTCTCCCCTACTAAAAAGAATTTCGTCCTCGAAATTTACTTATCACATAACTCCGGATACCAGCCTTGCATGTCCTCCTCCAACTCCCACGTTGCCTCGCATTCAAAACTATTGCTCCATAGGACTTTGACTATAGGAAAGCTCTTGGACCGTAACTACTTCATCCCTCTATCTAGGATGCTAACCGGTCGTTCCTCGTAACTTAAGTCTTTCTGGAGCGCTATCGTATCGTTCTTGAGGACGTGAGATGGGTCTGACACATATTTGCGTAACATCGAGATGTGGAAGACGTTGTGACTATCGGCTAGTGCTGGCGGTAGGGCTAGTCTATACGCAACTGTTCCCACTTTGTCCAATATCTAAAAGGACCTATGAATCGGGGACTAAGCTTGCCTTTCCTTCCGAACCGCTTGACACTTTTCATAGGAGATATCTTCATGAAGACTTGATCTCCAACTTGGAATTCCACATCGCGTCGCTTGGTATCCGCATAGCTTTTCTGTCGGCTTTGAGCTGCAAGCATACGCTGTCTAATAAGCGCTACTGCTTCTTGAGCTTGTCTAACAGCTTCGGGCCCTAGAAGCTTCCTTTCTCCTACCTCGTCCCAGTGCAACGGTGATCGGCACCTTCTTCCATATAGCAACTCATAAGGTGTCATCTCGATCGTCGACTGGTAGGTGTTGTTGTACGAGAACTCGATCAGTGGTAAGTACTTGTTCCACGATCCTCCGAAATCAAGTATACAAGCGCGTAGCATATCCTCTAAGATCTGAATCGTACGCTCAGACTGCCCATCTGTCTGAGGATGGAAAGCTGTACTAAGGCTTAACTTAGTACTCATAGCTTGCTGTAAGCTTCTCCAAAATCTTGACGTAAATACTGATCCTCTATCTGACACTGTCGTCTTGGGGATTCCATGCAATCGTACAATCTCTTGGATGTAGATGTTGCATATTGGTCTGCCGTGCATGACGTTCTAACAGGCAGAAAATGAGCCGACTTGGTTAGTCTATTTATTACTATCCAAGCGGAATCATGCTGCTTGTTCGTCTTTGGTAGCCCCGTCACAAAATCCATGGCTATATCATTCCACTTCCATTCTGGTATGCTAAGCGGTTGCAATAAACCTGCAGGCCGCTGATGCTTTGCTTTCACTTGCTGGCATACCAGACACTTAGATACATACTCAGCTATGTCCTTCTTCATCCCTGGCCACCAATAGACTGCCTTGATGAGTCATCTTGGTAGACCCTGGATGAACTGAGTATGGGGTGTTGTGCGCTTCTTCTAGGATCATCTTCTTAATACTTTGATCGTCTGGCACGCATACCCGATCCTTATATCTCAAAAATCCTTGACTGGATATTGAGAAATCTGTAGTCTTGCCTTCTCTGACTGCATCCGTGTGTGGTGCTAGCGATTTCTCATGTCTCTGACCAATCCGTATGTCCTATTTGATTGGATAGACAAGTTAGCTAGCTTGCCTACAACCACTTCTATTCTGGCACTAATCAGCTCCTGCTGTAGCGGCTTCTCTATTCTGGCTAAAGCTGCTAAATTTCCATAACTTTTCCTACTAAGCGCATCGGCAACTACGTTCGCCTTCCCTGGATGGTATAGTATTTCGTAGTCGTAATCCTTGACTAATTCTATCCACCTGCGCTGCCTCATGTTGAGCTCCTTCCGTGTAAAGAAGTATTTTAAACTCTTGTGGTCCGTATAAATCTCGCACCGTCCTCCGTAAAAATAATGGCGCCAGATTTGCATCGACCACCGCTGCCAACTCCATATCGTGAGTTGGATAGCGTTGTTCATACTCCTTCAACTGTAGTGAGGCGTAGGCTATCACTTTGTCGTTTTTGCATCAAAACGCTTCCCAATCCTAGCTTTGATGCATCGCTTTAGACAACGAACTTATCGTCGGGTGTCGGTACACTAAGTACTGGTGTTGAGCAAGGCTTATCTTTAAGCAACTGGAAGCTTTCTTCACACTTATCGTTCCAGTTAAACGTTTGTTGCTTCCGGGTCAGGTTGGTGTGTGGAGTGGCTATCTTAGAAAAAGCCCTCTACAACTTTCTATAGTAACCTGCTAGCCCTAAGAAGCTTCTTACTTCTGACGCGTTCTTTGGTCTAGGCCAATCCTTCACGGCCTCTACCTTCGATGGATCTACTGCAACTCCATCTTTCGATATGATGTGCCCGAGGAACGCCACTTGTGAGAGTCAAAACTCGCATTTCTTGAACTTCGCGTAGAGTTGGTGCTCCTTCAATCGCGTCAAAATCATCCTCAAATGTTCCTCGTGCTCTACTTCATCCTTGGAGTATACTAAGATATCGTCGATGAATACAACGACGAATTTATCTGAGTAATCCTTGAAGAATCTATTCATTAAGTCCATAAACGCGGCTGGTGCGTTAGTAAGACCAAAAGACATAACCAAGAACTCGTAATGTCCATAACGAGTCCTAAAGGCTGTCTTAGGAATATCTTCTCCCTTTACCTTGAGCTGATGATACCCAGACCGTAAATCGATCTTAGAAAATACGGTCGCGCCTCGAAGTTGATCAAACAAATCATCAATTCGAGGTAGCGGGTACTTGTTCTTAATCGTTACTTTGTTCAGCTCATGATAGTCTATGCACATTCGCATACTTCCGTCCTTCTTCTTCACGAATAGTACCGGAGCTCCCCATGGTTAATGGCTTGGCCTAAGTCTAGGAGTTCTTGTAGCTGCGTCTTTAACTTCTTGAGTTTTGTAGGTGCCATCCGGTATGGTGCCTTAGAGATAGGCTCGGTGCCCGGTACTAATTCTATCGTGAAGTCTATCTCTTGAGTTGGCGGCAATCCTGGCAAGTCATCGGGAAATACCTCTGGAAATTCTTGTATAACTCGAACATCTCCATCCTTAAGTGGCGTCTCCCTTTCCACGTTCGTGATGCTGGCTAAGAACGCTTGACATCCTTTCTCTATCCTTTGTTGAGCTTTGAGAGATGACACTAACGGGGTGCGTAATCCTGAAGCTTGTCCCATGAAGCATCGTCTCTGGCCGTCAGGAGTCTCGAACATCACCTTCTTGCGTTTGCTGTCGATCGTTGCGCCATGCCGTGCTAGCCAATCCATGCTTAGTATTACGTCGAAGTCCTTGATTACTAGCTCTATCAGGTCTCCTTCTAGTCCTATGTCCTAAATCTTGATCGGTACGCCTCGTACTATTCGTGATGATAGAACTACTTTGCCCGAAGGCAACTCGGTTACAAACCTAGTTCTAAATCTTTCACTAGGTTTGTCTAGTTTTTTTTATCATTCCTAACGAGATCTACGAGTATACAGCTACCAATCAAGCAATACTAGAACATATACTATCGAGGATAGGATCTGACCTGTAAATCCTTGTTACTAGCATGGGTTCCTCCTTGGGTCAATGCAGAGACTTTGGTCTGGGACCATCGTTTAATCCTTCTTCTCCTCACTAACATTCATCAGAATCCTTTCTACTTCAATTGCCGCTTCTAGAACATTGGCATAGGTAGTGGTTCCCAGGTTTGCTAACTTAACCCCTAATTCCATCTTTGGTCTAAGTCCTCCGATGAACTTGGTCAACCTCGTAAAGTTGGTTGGGACCAACTCTGGTGCAAACTTGACTAATCTGTTGAACTGACGAGCATATTCTTCTACCATTAGCGATGACTGCCGAGGCGTAATACTTCTTGTGGAACGGCTCCACAAATCTTGTCCATATCATGGTGGTGACATCGTTAGTCTGCTAAACTAAGTCCCACCATATTCTGGCATCCTTCTTGAGTAATGACGAGACGCAGGATATGCGGTCTGCATTACTGAGATTCATGTGCGTAAGAATTGGCTTCACATTCCTTAGCCACTCTTCTGCCTCAAAGGGGTCTATAGTCCCTTTGAAGTTTGGAGCGTGCTATTTGCGGAACCTTTCATACACTGACTCCATATTCGGTACTGGATGTGGCGCGTAGTTCGTCACTGGTCATCCCCCATGTGGACCAACTTGTTGGGGTGCTAGGGCCATTTGTTGTAGCTGCGACTGCGGTTGCGGCGGAGGCTGAGGCTGAGTCTGCGCCTGTTGACGTTGTTGCTGCAAGAGTTCCTCGACTTGTTGTCGCCGTCTAGCGATTTCCACGGTGTTGTCAGCTGACGGTGTCGGCGCGTTGCGGCTAGTAGTAGTACGCACTCCTCTTCTGCGAACTGGAGGGCATCATTGGTCGTTGGAACAACGTTGGAGGCGTTTCCTTTGGTGCGTGCAGATCTTCGGAGCGACATCTTCACCAAAAGTTCTAACAGTCGAGAACTTGTTAGAACTTACCCTAATAGGCTCTAAGGCAAAAACTTATTCTAAAACAAACATATCTCGGACCTATTTATTATGACTTCTTATGAAAAGTTATATAGGTCTTTATTTATTATTAGAGTGGGTTTCTATACTTAGAAAAACAAGTCATCTTTATTTTCTAAGTGTGTTTCTAATCATCCTATATGACTTAATTCTCAGGCTCGAAACTTATCTTTGTTCCAAAGTTAACCATATTGAGGGAGGGCTGGGATCAGTAAAATCGTTCCCACTACTAAGGCCCCCTAACTCTCAATAAAGAAACTTGGTTCATTGATTTGTATCCACCCTCACTGAACTTAGTCATTATTTATTTTATTTATTACTTATTATGATTGCGAAAATAGAATCAAACTCATACATGATGAAATAACATGAAATTAATTTGGAAAAATAATTTTCACTTACTACAATCATAAAACAAAGAAATAAACAAAACAAACAATGAAAAACTAGCTATTCTAAAAATCGGGATCTTCTACATCCGATCCTTCATCTAGCATATCATTATCTATCTCCTTATAATCATCATTGTCTTGAGCCTCAAAATTTCCTCGGGGAAGATTTAAGAAGATCCTATGTTGTTGCTCATTAGTGAATTGAAACTCTAAATCATAGGTGAACTTAAGTATGAGAGAATAATATCTTAGGGCTGCTTGTAAGTCATCGTCATTATTTATATTCTCCCATATTTCTTCTAAAGTTAAAATTGCTGACGGAAAATCTTTTAAAAGCCTAATTACTAGGACATATTGTTCTGCAGCTCTCATCATGATTTGCTTAGACTCTTGAAGGTGACCTATCTCTTTGTGGAACAAGATCAATCTTCGAGTGATCTTTTCTAGCACTCCTACGGTGTTTCTTGGCTCCCTTATTCTTTTTAAAGCCTTAATGGCTCGGATATCGTCATTGCTTAAAGCTCCATTCATTCTTAACTAAAACATAAACACTAAAGTCGTTAGCTATACACATAGACAAAGTAACTTGTAACTTGTAACTTAAACACTTACTTGGCGGTCCGATTCGGAGCTTTGAGCATGTGTATCAAGGAGAACTTCATGCGAAGGAACCGTTTGCTCTGATACCAACTGTAACGACCCACTAATCTAGACTATTTGGACCATTAACGAATCTATACATAAAACTTACATTTTTGCGGAAATACCATACTTTTATTGAAAACTTATGGAAACAAAGGTTACTTTCATAAAATAAGTAGGATATGGGTACCCATTGTCTTTTTAACAAAAATAACTTAAAAACTAAAAAGAGTTACATAGAAAATGCGGAAAATACATTTAAAACCATAAAAGCATAAACAAGACTACATCCTCGAATCGAATAACGCTCGGCTCCTTGACTCCATTCACCATCGATACACATCCTCTAAGCGTCACGAATCTTTCCGCCTCTAAAGCTTATTTCCTGCACATAAACAGAAAGGAATGAGCCTAATGCCCAGCAAGGAAAATCTAACACATAGTCATAAACATAAACATAATGTCATAACAACGTAAAGACATATCATAACACATAATACACTTATTATAATGGCCATTATTACTTGGGGTCCCATAGACTAAACAAGCATATGCCCATGGGATTAATGGGGTCCTACTAGCTAAGTAGGTCATATGCCCATAACCCATTTGGGGTCTTGTTAGTCATATGGGTCATATGCCCAAGCCTACAAACATACACATATACATATCATAACACTTTTAATAACATAAACATATAGATAACATAAGCACATAACATATTAATTCTAGCCTATTTTCCTTACCAAAATTACCGAGATTATGGACTGAGTTGGGACTTTTGGAACACTCCTAAAACCATAAGAAAGAGTGAGTCTAAAGAAAGGAGATGAAATGAAAGAGATGGAAAGACTAAACCATAGAAAACATGCTTACCGACTTATATGCTTAAAAGCTTGGATTCCCTAACCAAAATAAGAATAAGGTTAGGGGACTGAGTAGAAGGTTTTGAGGAAGGAAATAACATAAAATACAGAAAGGAACTAGAGTTTTGGGTTTACCTCAAAGATTGCAAGATCACTCTAACCTTCACCGAAATACTATAGAACTCACTTCCCAAAGTGTTTGATAAGCTTATGATGTTTAAGCTTATAGTTTTTCCCCAAACCAAGTGTTTACACTCTCACACTCACTTAACACTAGCAGCCTCTGAACTTAGAGAAAATGGTGAATAATGGCTGGGTACTAGGTCCTATTTATAGAGTTTGGGAATGAAAATATCTTGATTTTACTTGAATAAAAATAATGGCTTTTTAGGTGAAAATCATTTGAATAATCGTTCAGCAGAGGCTGAAGACTCGTTCACAAGATGCTGGACTGTTGAAGGAGTTTGAATGGCTGAAAGGAAATGAATTCAAAAGAGTTTGAATCCATGCTGAAGGAGGCGATATATCGCCCCCTGTAGGCGATATATCGCCTGGGCCAGTATGCCCGAGGCGACCGTGCATCGTTTCGTGTTTTCCGTATCTACGTGCTGCGACATATCGCCCCCTATAGCTGCGATATATCGGCACACGCTGAATATTTAAACACGAAATTACACATTTTTAGCTAAGTTTGAATGGAGTAAACAGCCTTGACTAAGCCCTCAACGTACTCAAAGCTGCTGACTGACCCTATAACATTCAAACTTTACTCCTTATTATATTTAATCCTCAAAAATCTTAATCCTTAATTACCATTCAAAACATGTGCTTAAAATCCTATTGTTTGATGTCTAAACCTTATAATATAATAATATAATCCTTAATATCAGTCACATTAATCAAATCTTAGGTTATACTTAATATTCTTAAACTATAGGTTAAACTTAGAAAATCTATAAGTACTACTATGAGTGTCCAAATAATTCCCGGTCTGAACCAAAAATCCACAGTAACAAAGATAATGCTATAAATACTATCACACTATTATCTATCTTAGCTAAGTAAAGTTCTTGGACTCTACAGCTCATTTCCAGCCTGTCAAGACTTCGTACACAGCAGATCAATACGCAGACATTTATGTTCAAGAAATATTAAGACTGCATGGAATCACTAAGACAATAGTGTCCAATAGGGGATCGGTGATTACATCGAGATCTTTGAGTAAGTATTTACCACTAATAGAATTATCCCACAAAAATAGCTACCATTCAACGATCGGGATGGCACCTTATGAGTTACTTTATGGAAGAAGGTGTCGATCGCCGCTACATTGGGACGAAGTAGAAAAAGGAAACTACTTGGACCCAAAGCTGTTAGAGAAGCTCAGGACGCAGTAGCGGTGATTAGAAAATGTATGCTCGATGCTCAGAGCCGTTAGAAAAGTTATGCGGATGCCAAGCGGCGTGATGTGGAATTCAAAGTCAGAGATCAAGTCTTCCTAAAGATATCTCCTATGAAAGGTGTGAAGCGGTTTGGGAAGAAAGGCAAGCTTTGTCCCTGGCTTATAGGTCATATAGATTAGCCCTACCGCTAGCTCTAGCAGATAGCCACAATGTGTTCCACATGTCGATGCTGCATAGATATGTGTCAGACCCATCTCACGTCCTCAAGTATGACACGATAGCACTCCAGAAAGACTTTAGTTATGAGGAAAGGCTGGTTAGCATCCTAGATAGAAGGATGAAAGAATTACGGTCTAAGAGTATTCCGATAGTCAAGGTCTTATGGAGTAATAGTTCTGAACGGGAGGCAATGTGGGAGTTGGAGGAGGACATGTTAGCTCGGTATCCGAAATTGTTTGATAAGTAAATTTTAGGGACGAAATTCTTTTAAGTAGGGAAGAATTGTAGAGTCCCATAATATTTACTTAGCTAGTTTGATAGTAGTAGTAGTAGTATTAATTGCTAGTAGTAGTTATAGTATGTTTATTACTGTGGATTTTGGTTCAAGCCGGGACTCAGTTCGAAACTCATATCAACAGTTATGGATTTTACAAGTTTAACCTATAGTTTAAGAATATTAATTAAAACATAAGGTTTCATTAATATTGCTGGTCCTAAATGTATTATTTATTTTCACCTAAGGTTTAGGTAGAGCCAACATGAACATGACACTTGTCATAAGCATGAGTATTAAGGAATTAAGTATTTTAATGATAAAATAAAGAAATATAAGCTTTAGTCCTCACTAGAAACTGTTAGGGTCAAGTTTGATTCAGTCAAAGTAGTTATCCCATTCAAATTATGCTGAAAAAAATGTAATTACGTGTTTAAAATATTCACGTATGTCGATATATCGCAGCATGGGAGTCGATATATCGCCTAATGGAGGATACGGAAAACACGTTGATGTTGCACGATCGTACAAACGGAGGCTTGGGAATATGGCAGAGCCGATATATCGCCATATATGGGTGATATATCTCCCTTAGTGGGATGATTTTTTTTAATCTTTGTTTTGAATTTTAAAAATAGGTCTTAACCACCCAGATCTGCCTCTGAACGTTTTTGACCGAGTCTTCAACCTCTGATTGAGGAAAATTCAATTCTTTTTCATTTTAAAATCATTATTTTATTCAAAACAAAATGAGGTTAGTTTCACTCCTTACCTCTATAAATAGGACCTAGTACCCAACCCTTCCTCTCATTCTTCAAGCTTTTATCAGAACCTCCAACGTGCTAGTGAGACCATAGAGTGATAAACACTTAGGTTGGGATAGAATCTTTACCATTCTTAAGCTTTATAAAATATATGGGAAGTGAGGTTTAGTGTATTTCGGTATTGAAGTTGGACCAATCCCTAAGGTCAACTAAGGTATTCCTAATCTTAAGTTCATTTTTGTATGTTTCTTTAGTTTCCTTTAGTTTTCTTTACTCAAATCCTAACTCATTGTTTTCCATTCCTGGTTAGGAATTTAAGTTCTTTGAACTTAAGGTTTCTTTTAGGTAAGCTTCATCTTGGTGGTTTAGTTCATTTCTTTATCATCTCTTATCTTTGGAAATAATCACCATTTCTATTGTTAGTTTTTTGAGTCTTCCAAGTCCCGCATTTGTTCTCAAATATTCCGGTTTTGGTAAGGAAAATAGGATTGATTTTATGTGCTTATATGTTATGTTTATGTTTATGTTATGTTATGTTTATGTTATGATATGTTATGTTATGATATGTTTATGCTATGATATATATATGTATGATATGTTTTAGTTTTTGGGTTTATGTTTTGTTTAGATAACAAGCATATAATTTGTTTAGATAACAAATAACTTGTTTAGATAACAAGTCTCGATAGTAGATTCCTTGGGCATATGATTGTTTAGATAACAAGCCCCATAAATTTATATGACTTGTTTAGAAAACTAGCCCCGTAAATTTATGGGCACATGATTGCCTAGCTAGCAAGTCCCAAGAAGTATGATGGCCATTGTAATAGATGTTTTTATAGCCATATGTTTTATAGTATATGCTTATGATATATGATATATGTTTTTATAGTCATATGTTTTATAGTTTACGTTTCTGATGTAGTTTTATGCTTATGATAGAGGATGTATGTTTTTAGTATGTTTTCCTTGCTGGGCATTAGGCTCATTCCTTTATTTTTAGTGTGATGCAGGAAAATAAATCTGGAAGGCAGAAAGATTCTAGGTAGCTTGGCTTGTGTGTTGAGGATGGATGGAATGTGTGGACTGTGTGTTGATCGAGGATGAAGTTATTTATTTTTAGTCTTTTAGATCATGTTTTTTCGCATTTAGTTTTTAAACAATTGAATTAAACTGTATGTTTTTCTTTTAAACAATGGGTACCCATGCCATATTTTCTATTATTATGTATTTGATACAATATTTTGAGTTTTAATAAAGTTATTTTATTTCTTATGTATTTTTTCCAAAATAGTAGCTATGTCTAGTGGTTTTAATGGTCCAAGGTCTTAGAAATAGTTGAGTCATTACAATTATACAAATATTATGTAAATAATCCCATTGTTTTTTAAAAAAATTATATTTATGATTATTAATTTATAATTACATATATATTTAATATTTTATCTAATAATTCAATATTGAACCTTTCTTTAATAAAAGTAATCTTGCAAAACAACCCCTACACACAATATAAATTTCTTTATAATAAATTTAAATATTTCATAAAAAAAATTGCCATACAATCTCCCAAATTTTTTTTTAAATATATATATTTTAATCATTGCAAAAAAATTAGGCGAAACACGGTTGTATTTTCTAGTTATTATATAAAACATGTAGTAATATATTAATATTATAAACAAAAAGAAATCACAGATATAAGTTAGTATTTAAAGCAATATATATATATACCATAGATGGTTACTTTAATATTAACCATTGAATTAAGATAAATGATCCGTATTATGATTGTTAATTAATATTTCTAAAAATGAATTTTAATTTTTTCAAACTTTTGCAAAGGCTACCTAATGACATGGCAACCACATATTTATTAATTAAAAAATAAAAATAAATCTTATTTAATATTCATTCTCCATTCCTTCTTTATTCTTGATTCATTCCTTTTATCCATTTCACGAGAAAAAAATTATTTTGGAATTAATATGAATAATTAATGTGACCATTATAATGTTTGTTGTCTCATTAATCTAAGTAATCTAAAATTATTTATTTTATATATTTTATTTGTTTATTTTCATCATCATTATATTCATTCCTCATCAAAAACTTGTTTAGTGATTTATGGTAACCATCTATGGGTAATAACTATGTGTAACAAATTTAGTATGAAATTGTACTTATAATAATAGTTTGTACATACCCAGATGTATTTTTTATATATTGTATTATGACATGGTAGTATCTTTTTGAAATAGTATAAATACTAATTTTTGGATATAAATTTCATATGTCGTTACACATTTATAATTATTTTTAAATTGCATTTTTGTAACAAAAAATTAAAAAACCATCTTAATGAAGTTCTACAATTGATTAGATTTTCTATATTAATGAAGTTCAATTTTCAAACAACTTTCTGCACAAAGTTTTAAAAAAGCGATGAGATATTAGGATTAACAAGACATTGTATATTCACAAAATACAAATATATACTTTAGATGGATTTATAATTTATAATGGTATTAACCTTTACATTCTTGTTTCAACTCGGTACATATATGCTATTAATTATGCCACGACTAACCATAAAATTACATATGATGTTAATGTGATTTTATAATTTCACAAATAAAAAATACAAGCTATATAATTTGTTCCCATCCATACCATAAACCAAATATCGGTACAAAAAGCAAACATAATTAATCATAATCAGAAAAGGAAGCACACAAACATGGTGTAATATTAGTGAAACTCAAACTGAAAGTCATTCTTACTTGGCTCGTGGTGTAGGTGAGTAGATTTGTATGTACTGGTCGAGCATTGCTGGGGTTGATATCTTGTCGGTCAAATCGTACATGTTGGAACAAATCTTCTGTTAGATGGAAGAGTGTTCGAGTGGGGAAATGGCTAAATCCAAAGAAGGACATCCTAGTATATGGTAGGGATTCATAGGTGGGATACGATTGCTTATTATCTACCTCTTTTGGGATACAATGCCCTTTAAAATGTAGGGTGTGTGCTTAGTGAAATTGGTACACAAAATCTTTCAATTTTAACTGGGGAGTTTGGAATATAGTAGATGTATTCCTAATAGTTAAGGAATAATTTGTTATTTAACATTGTATTTTCTTTTATATTAAGTCACACTCTATTGGGGAGTTTGGAATAAAGAAGATGTATTCCTACTTGATTGTAAAACAGGCTCAAAGTAAAGACAACATAACTCTAAACACTTTACAACGCCCTAGGACCTTAGAAATACATACAAACATGGTATATAAAATAGATGACTACAAATACTCTAAAACAAGTACTCATTAAACATGATGCAACACTATGATAGTCATTAAACATGATGGAATACTTAAATCTAGGCAGGCACTAAATATGCTAAGAAAAATAACATTCTGATAAAACACAAATGTGTTCTAAGAATACAAAGTTAAAAAGAGAGGACATATCCAATTAGGACTTTTGGGTTTCAATAGTCGAAGGATGTGGTAAATGTAATAAATCATTATTTGTGCTGCCTCTACCATTTGTTCAAGGTCTGGGATGTTCAATCCATTAACAGCAGTGTTGCTCCTTCCCACTGTGACAGTAGCAATTATGTCGTCCAGGGCATCCAAATTCTGAACCGCAGGGTCTATCATATAGTCTTCATCAGTCATATATAGATTTGTTAAAAGTCATTACCGTATCTAGAATGTTCTAGAATTCTAGAATGTTCTAGAATATACTAGGAAGAACATAGAACATTCTAGAAAGTTCTTGAATAGCTTAGAACTAATTAGACAATATGGAAAGTTCTAGAAACATTTAGAAAAGTGAAGAAAGTAGTTAAATAAATTATAAAGTTAGAAAATTCTAGAAAGATGTAGATGTTTCCTTGGTAGCCTATAAATACAAATGTAATGTGTGTGTCCAAGAGAGTAGCAAAGTGAGTGTCCCAAAAGTGTGTAAAAGAGTGAGTACATAAAGTGCATCTAAAAGTGTTCCAAAGAGTGTAAGCTAGAGTGTTTAGTGTGTGTGGTCAAGAATTGTAATCAAGTCTTGGTGTAATTACTTTTGTATCAATAAAGTAGTTACGTTTTCACGTGTTGTGGCGTCCAACAAGTGGTATCAGAGCCGGATCGGGGTCGTACCGAAAGAGTCATTTTTTTAGTTTCTTAGAGTGATCGTGTGTGGTTTAGTACTACAGAGTTTGCACGATGGGTGACCTTCAAGTGGTCGGTGGAATTAAGAAACTTAACAACCAAAATTACAACACGTGGTCGATGCACATGGAGGCATATCTCCAAGGCCAAGACTTGTGGGAGATCGTTGGTGGCAATGAAGTCACACAACCGGAGGATGCAACCGCTTTGAAGAAATGGAAGATTAAAGCGGGCAAAGCCATGTTTGTGATTCAGACCACAGTTGAAGATGAAATGTTGGAGCACATCAGGCCAGCAAAGACACCGAAGGCAGCGTGGGATACTTTCGCATCACTGTTCACCAAGAAGAATGATATGAGATTGCAGCTTTTGGAGAATGAGCTTCTCTCAATCAGGCAGCGCGACATGACGATCAACCAATACTTCACCAAGGTAAAATCTCTTTGTCGCGAAATCTCTGTATTAGACTCTGCTGCTGGCATGTCAGATGCTAGAATTAGAAGAATTATTATTCATGGATTAAGGCCAGAATTTAGAACTTTTATTGCTGCAATACAAGGTTGGCCAACCCAACCTTCTCTTGTTGAATTGGAAAACTTGCTAGCTGACCAAGAAGCGTTAGCTAAGCAAACATCTGGAATCTCATTAAAGAATGACGAAGAAGCACTCTTTAGTGGTGATAAGAAAGGTCGATCTCGACCAAATGCTAGCAAAATTTTTAAGAAAAATGATGACAAGGATAGTCATCATGGAACCTCCCAAACAGGGGGAGCTCAAAAGAAAGACAACCGGCGTGGCCAGTCAAAGAATAACAATAAGTTTGATGGGAAATGCTACAACTGTGGAAAGTATGGCCACATGGCTAAAAGTTGCTGGTTTAAGAAGAAAACTGCAGAAGGTAATGCAGCCACGTCAAATGCAGAAAAGACAAGCGATGAAGAATGGGACGCAGAAGCATCTTTCGCTGTGGAGGAAGAAGAATTAGCTCTAGCAACTACTATTCCAGGAAAGATCGACTACAATAATGATTGGATAGTCGACTCTGGCTGTTCAAATCATATGACAGGAGACGAAGAGAAGCTGCAGAACATAACAGAATATAAAGGTGGTCGTGTAGTGGTAACAGCCAACAACTCAAGATTACCGATTGCTCACATCGGTAAAACAACAATCACGCCCAGATTCAGCTCAAAAGAAGTTTCACTCCAGGATGTCTACCATGTACCTGGGATGAAGAAAAATTTATTGTCAGTAGCGCAACTTACGGCGTCGGGCCACCATGTCGTATTCGGTCCTCAAGATGTCAAGATCTACCGAGATCTTGAAATCTCTGGAACACCGATGATGAGAGGACAACGTTTAGAGTCTGTCTATGTAATGTCAGCAGAGTCAGCTTATGTAGACAAGACTCGAAAGAACGAAACAACAGATTTTTGGCATGCAAGGCTAGGACATGTCAGCTATCATAAACTCAAGGTGATGATGAAGAAATCTATGCTGAAGGGTCTTCCTCAACTCGAAGTTAGAACAGAGACTGTATGTGCTGGCTGCCAATACAGTAAGGCACATCAATTACCGTATGAAGACTCAAAGTTCAAAGCCAAAGCACCGTTGGAGCTAGTTCATTCTGACGTATTCGGGCGAGTCAAGCAACCATCGATCAGCGGCATGCGGTACATGGTTACATTCATTGACGACTTCTCACGGTACGTATGGGTGTTCTTTATAAAAGAAAAGTCCGAAACTTTTTCAAAATTTAAAGAATTCAAAGAAATAGTCGAAGGAGAAGTTGGCAAGAAAATTCAATGTCTGCGAACAGACAATGGCGGTGAATACACATCAGATGAATTTTCTCAGTACCTACGAGAGTGCCGCATACGCCATCAATTCACATGTGCCAATACACCACAACAGAATGGAGTAGCTGAGAGGAAGAATCGACACCTTGCAGAGACATGTCGAAGCATGCTACATGCGAAGAATGTTCCAGGAAGATTTTGGGCAGAAGGTATGAAGACAGCAGCTCATGTGATCAATAGACTTCCCTAAGCAAAGTTAGGGTTCATTTCACCCTTTGAGAAACTGTGGGGTTGTAAACCTGCAGTAAGTCACTTTCGAGTGTTTGGCTGTGTATGCTACGTGTTCGTGCCAAGTCATCTACGTAGCAAATTTGACAAGAAGGCAATTCGATGTATCTTTGTGGGATACGATAGCCAAAGAAAAGGGTGGAAGTGCTGCGATCCTAATACTGGAAAGTGTTATACATCAAGGAATGTGGTATTTGATGAAGCCTCATCATGGTGGTCACCACAAAAGGAAGAGTTGCCAGATTCTAAGGAAATAGAAGACAATTTGCAGAAGAAGATGGGGGAGCAAATTGTTGAGTTACCTTCAACTCCAGAAACAGATGAAGAAGAACAAAGTGAAGAAGACAACGAAGACACAACACAGAGTCCATGGCAAACAGGAGTGCATCAAAGAACAGAAGATGATGCAAACAATGGCCAACCAGAACTTCGGAGATCAACAAGAGCGCGGAAGCCAAATCCCAAATACGCCAATGCTGCTGTAGCTGAAGAAGAGAAGTTCAAAGAGCCGGAGTCATATGAAGAAGCATACCAGAACTCCAAGTGGCTTGAAGCAATGAAAGAAGAGATAACTGCGTTAGAGAAGAATCAGACTTGGGAGCTGGTGCCAAAGCCGAAGGAAGCAAAACCCATTTCGTGGAAATGGGTCTATAAGGTAAAAACTCGTCCTGACTGTTCAATTGAAAGATACAAGGCTCGGTTAGTAGCTCGTGGATTCTCTCAACAGTATGGGCTAGATTATGATGAGACGTTCAGCCCAGTTGTCAAGATTACAACAGTACGAGTCCTGCTGGCGCTTGCAGCTAGTAAAGACTGGAGACTATGGCAGATGGATGTGAAGAACGCCTTTCTACGTGGAGAACTAGATCGAGAAATATACATGGTCCAACCAAGAGGATTTGAGGATAAAGTTCATCCTGAGTATGTTTGTAAACTGAAAAAGGCGCTTTATGGATTGAAGCAAGCTCCACGAGCATGGTATGGCAAGATTGCTGAGTTCTTAGTAAAGAGCAGTTATACCATGGCGCATGCAGATTCAAGCTTATTCGTCAAAGTAAGGGATGCAAAGATTGCAATTGTCCTAGTATATGTCGATGATCTCATCATTACTGGTGATGATGAAGCAGAGATTCGTCAAACAAAAGAGAACTTATCAGTTCGCTTTCAAATGAAGGAGCTTGGAGAATTGAAACACTTTCTTGGATTAGAAGTCGACCGAACTGAGGAAGGTTTATTTCTCTGTCAGCAAAAGTATGCTAAAGAATTGTTGCAAAAGTTTGGAATGCTCGAATGCAAGCCCATCTCAACACCTATGGAAGCTAATGCCAAGTTATGTGCTCATGAAGGGAAGGACTTGCAAGATGGAGCAATGTATCGACAACTTGTAGGTAGTTTAATCTACCTTACGTTAACTAGACCAGATATTTCATATGTAGTTGGAGTAGCAAGTCGATATATGCAACAACCGAAGAAGCCTCATTTGGAAGCAGTGCGACGAATGCTAAGGTATGTCAAAGATACCATTAACTACGGCCTCTTACATAAGAAAGGTGACGAGATTAAGATAGTTGGATATTGCGATGCTGGTTATGCTGGAGATCACGATACTCGTCGCTCAACAACTGGATATGTATTCATGCTTGGATCTGGAGTCGTATCTTGGTGTAGCAAAAGGCAACCAACGGTGTCCTTGTCAACCACTGAAGCAGAATATAGAGCAGCAGCAATGGCAGCTCAGGAAAGTACATGGTTGATGCAACTAATGAAGGATCTACATCAATTTACAGACTATGCAGTGCCACTTCAATGTGATAATCAGTCTGCTATTCGTCTAGCAGAAAATCCAGTATTTCATGCAAGGACAAAGCATGTGGAAGTGCATTATCATTTTCTGAGAGAAAAGTGCTTCAAGAAGAAATAGAGATGCAACAAATCAACACAGATGATCAAGTTGCTGACATATTCACCAAAGGACTAAGCACAATCAAGTTTTCTAAATTCAGAACTCAACTAAACCTCGTCAAAAGAGAAGAAGCTTAGAGATTCGGTAATGAGGGGGGGTGTTAAAAGTCATTACCGTATCTAGAATTCTCTAGAATTCTAGAATGTTCTAGAATATACTAGGAAGAACATAGAACATTCTAGAAAGTTCTTGAATAGCTTAGAACTAATTAGACAATATGGAAAGTTCTAGAAACATTTAGAAAAGTGAAGAAAGTAGTTAAATAAATTATAAAGTTAGAAAATTCTAGAAAGATGTAGATGTTTCCTTGGTAGCCTATAAATACAAATGTAATGTGTGTGTCCAAGAGAGTAGCAAAGTGAGTGTCCCAAAAGTGTGTAAAAGAGTGAGTACATAAAGTGCATCTAAAAGTGTTCCAAAGAGTGTAAGCTAGAGTGTTTAGTGTGTGTGGTCAAGAATTGTAATCAAGTCTTGGTGTAATTACTTTTGTATCAATAAAGTAGTTACGTTTTCACGTGTTGTGGCGTCCAACAAGATTAATGTTGGAGCTTGGTTCCATTACCTTTGTGTTGTCCAGCAAAGTCAAAGATCCAAAATAAACTGGTGTTTGGTTGTCATGAAGAGATACTAAATCTTGTTATGGGGTGGCCTCCTAAATCTCTGGGGTGGAGTCCTTTGTCGGTTCCTCTATATTTTGATCCCTTTCACCTGAGTCCGTATTCTTGTTGGCCATGAACTTATCTTTAACAAAGAAAATCATATCCTTAACGCCTATCTAGCATCTCTAATTAGAAATATAATAATTTAACCAATTGCAGTATAGAAATGTGAGAAGTATTGGCAAGTTTATAGTGCCATTGCCGCTCACCAGGAATATTTTTTTTCTTCTCAGTAAAGAACTGTTTGATATGAAAATTCAGTGTAATGCTTGCCCTGCTACACAGATAAGATTGCATGGGCAATAACTGGCTAAACCATGAACAATGATTAAGGGGTCAAGATTTAATGGTAACCTGACTTCTACCATTTGTGTTTAAAAAGGAAAGCTATTAATCGGGGGATAAGTGGAGAGTGGTAGAAGTAGTGGGTTTGAAGTAATCAATGTAACTGCTCTATAATTCATTACCTATGGACGTGTCCAGATCTATATGAAAAGGCTAAATTGAAATAAATATATGACATTGGGAGATTAGTTTTCAGTTTAACAAATCAGAAACATTATTATTACAAATTAATGGAAATAAATTGAAGATGTATATTAATTATCTTTATTCTAAAAATGACTTCATTATGTTTTCCCCCAAGATTTTGGCAACCATAGTATCCTCTCTTCTTTACTATAGTATACTATATAGTGCTCGAAAAAATTCCTAACTAAATTCCTATGTAATATTTACATTTGAAGTTGAAAACCATGTTCCAGTTGGATGAGAAAATACCTAACCTCGTAATTTTTATTACCAAATTTCCAAAAAGATTCATTTTATATAGTGTATCGGATTCATTGTAGTTTCCAAGAGAAAATCTTACTTGTTCTCTAGCTAGTTGTATAAATATGACCATTGAGGGATCACTAACACATCACAACTCACAACTATTTCATATACAAATATTTCAGTTTTTCCAAGCCATGAACTTCCACCACACTGGAACTCCTACATACCCTCGTCAAAGTCCTACCCCTCCTGTTAGTGATTGCCATAGTTCAATTGATGCTTACCACATCGTACCCCCTATACAAGGTGATGGCCTTGATGTCATTAACTTACTTGTGAAGCAGCTGAATGAAGCAAACACACATATCACCATGTTTACCAACCTTTGGAATCATTTTTACGCGACCACAAACAAATGTTTTCATATGGTTGGTGAACTAAAGGATAATTTATAATATTAAAGGAGGATAATCAAGTAGACAACCTACAACATGTCTACGCAAAAAACCAGAATAATACATCAGGTCCATCATCTTATAGCTGCTCAATAGAAGTTGTTCCGCATAATGCTGTCAATGGATGCTGACACCACCATTGTCAGGGGTGGTCCTGGGGCTACTCAATGTGTTGTGCCGGGGGGTCAGTCGGCCATATAGACTCGATGAAACTCATACCACCATATTATGTATATATATAAATATATATAGGGGAGGATATCCAAGTGAAGTATGAAAAATGTCATTTTGAGAACCAACTTCTGCATAATATGGCAATCCTCATGTCGTGACATTCTGTAGAAATTGGAATCATGTTTTGTGGTATTATCAACTGAATCTTAATCTTTTTGCCGTACCCAATCCTTCATATTGGCACTAACAAGTTTCAGAATCGTGAATTGAAGAAAGAAGAATCTGTTTATTGCAAGATTGTTGAAGAGAAAATTACAGAGAACAATTACAAAGAATGCCTTTTATATAAGAGGCTAAACCTATTCTATGCTTCGGTTAAGGCTAAACCGAATAACTAATATAACAACTTAACTAACCAAAAAACTAATTATACAACAAACTATTCTCCTAACTCTAATAAAGTAAAAAATAAATAAATAACTGAAACAGAACAGAATAAGGCCCCGTAATACCCCCTCCTCAAGATGGAGTGTATATATTGTAGACACTCATCTTGGCAATATGGGATTGAAGAATAGGAGAAGTCAGTGGTTTTGTGAAATCATCGGCCAACTGCAGTGAGCTGGGAACATGAGCAAGTCGGATTGTGGAGTTGTTGATTTTGTCTCGGACAAAATGGCAATCAAGCTCTATGTGTTTGGTGCGTTCATGGAAGGTAGGGTTATTGGCAATGTGAATTGTGGATTGGTTGTCACAGTAGATAAATGAAGGAGATGTTTGTGGAACATGAAGATCAAGTAGGAGATATCGAATCCAAGTTATTTTGCTTGTAGTGGCAGCCAAAGCTCTATATTCTGCTTCGGCCAACCTCTTGGAAATTGTTGGCTGTTTCTTGGTGCGCTAGGAAATGAGAGAATCTCCTATAAAAATGCAGAAACCAGTTACTGAACGACGAGTAATTGGACATGATGCCCAATCTGAATCCGAGAAACCCCTTTACTGTAAGCTGGAAAGTGATGAAAAAAGTAAGCCTTGGCCAGGATTTCCTTTGAGATACCGAAGTAAGTGGTGCACTGCCTGTAAATGATTAGTCCGAGGGGATGCCATGTGTTGGCTCAAGGTGTTGACAGCAAAGGTAATGTCCGGTCGTGAGTGTGTTAAGTACAGTAAGCGTCCAATAAGCTGTCTATATGCAGAGGGGTTGTCAAGAAGTTGGTTGGTGTCATCGTGCAGCTTGACTTTAGGATCCATAGGTGTTTTGCTGGGCTTGCTGCCGAGGAAGCCAGTATCCTCCAAGAGCTCCAAGGTGTATTTTCGTTGGGAGAGAAAAATCCCAGCTTTTGACCGAGCAATTTCAAAGCCTAGAAAATACTTAAGAGTGCCAGGTGCCTTGAGCTTGAACTGTTGGTGCAGGGATGATTGAAGTGCGTTTAAGATGGATAAATTAGGCCCTGTTATTATTATGTCGTCGACATAAACAAGCAGAGCTATGTAAGTATCATCTGCTCCTCTTGTAAACAGAGTGTTGTCCGCCTGAGATTGTTGAAAACCTTCCTTTAAAAGAGCATCTGACAACTTTTTGTACCACTGCTGTGAGGACTGTTTTAAGCCATATATCGATTTTTGTAGTGTACAAACCAGATTAGAATCTGCAATAAAGGATGTAGGTATTGTTAGTCCTTTTGGTATGGTCATGTAAACCTCCTCATTGAGGTCACCATTCAAAAAAGTGTTATTAACATCAATTTGTAAAGTATGCCAATTCTTAATGGAAGATATAGCTAATAATAATTTAAAAGTAACCATTTTAGCTACGGGGGAAAAGGTGTCAAAGAAATCAAGCCCTTCTTGTTGCGTATACCCTTGAGCAACAAGACGGGATTTGGACCGTTCAATGGATCCATCACTGTTATGTTTGATCTTGTACACCCAACGGCATCCTATGGCATGTTTGTTGGGTGGTAAAGAGACAAGAGTCCAAGTGTTATTAGCAGTGAGAGCTTGGAGTTCAGCTTGCATTGCATTGGTCCATTCTTGTTTTTGTATGGCTTGCTTGTATGTCTGAGGTTCCTTTTGAGCAGAAACTGCAAAGACAAATTCTTTGTGAGTGTTTGAGATATTAGAGTAAGAAATAACTTTATCTAATGACTGAGGAGTTGAGGAAAGATCCTGTAATGTTGAATAGCATTCAAAGTCACGCAGGTGACTCGGGGGTCTTGGAATTCTGGCAGATCGTCTTGGGGCAATGATAGACGATTCATGTTGTTCAGGAGCTATGTCAGAATCTGATCCTTGGCCATTATTTTGTTGTTGTGTAGAATCTGGAACCTGTGAATGAGTATGAGGAGGACAAGGAGTGTCTAAAGTATAATCATTGACAGGTGTGTTAGTAACAAAATGGTTAGGAATGACAACATTTAAAAAAGGATCTACTGTGCTACACTCAGTATTCAAATTGTGGAATGGAAAAATAGTTTCATGAAATACCACATTTCTGGAGTTGAAAAATTGGTGAGTGTTCAGATCATAAAGTCGATATCCTTTGATTCGTTTGGGGAATCCCATTAGAACACAAGCTCTTGCTCGAGGTGAAAACTTGGACCTGTTAACAGTTAATGTAGAGGCAAAAACAAGACATCCGAAAGATCTCAAATGATCATACTCAGACAGTTTATTAAAGAGCAGTTCATAAGATGATTTGTTATTTAGAATCGGTGAGGGTTTTCTATTAATTATGTAAACAGCAGTCAAAATGCATTTAGACCAAACTTTGATAGGGACTTTAGATTGAAAGAAAAGTGCTCGAGCTACATTTAGTAAATGTTGATGTTTTCTCTCAGCTACAGCGTTTTGTTGTGGCGTTTCCACACAAGAAAAATCATGCAAGATACCCTTTTCAGCAAATAAATTTTTGAACACCAATTCTGGTGCATTATCAGATCTAAACCGTTTAAAAACACAGCCAAATTTAGTCTGTATATAGGCCAGAAACTGTGGTATAATATGAAGAACATCAGATTTGTTTTGCATCAAATAAATCCAGGTAAAACGTGAATGGTCATCAACAAGTGTTAAAAATATATTTGTGATTACAGTGGGAAGTAACTTGATATGGACCCCAAACATCACAATGCATAAGATCAAAAATATGTTCAGAAAATGATGTATCATTTGGAAAGGGAAGTTTCCTTTGCTTAGCTAAAGGACACACATAACAGGTAGAATTATGTAAAGGAGAGTTTTTACAATTCAAAGTATCTCTAACTATATTGAGACGTTTGGAGGAAGGGTGTCCCAGCCTTGTGTGCCATGTGTCAACAGTAACATTGCCTACTTGAGGAGGATCGAGTGTGGTATCCAGGATATACAAATCTTTGACAATTTTACCTTTGCCAATCATCCTCTTGCTGGCATTGTCCTGCATAGTAAATATATCAGAATTAAAAATGACAGAAATAGAAGCTTTTTGAGTTAGATAGCTCACCGATATTATGTTATATTTGAAATTAGGAGCATAAAGCACATCAGTTAGAACAATGTTACTGTCAATGATGACAGTTCCAACTTTATGCACAGAAACATGTTCATTATTTGGTAAGAGAAGCTTAGTTGGAGTTATCTTACATAGTGATTGAAACATGTTGATGTTAGAGCATATATGGCGAGTAGCTCCGGAGTCAACAATCCAAGAATTCGAAATTGCAAAATTTGAAAAATGCGACATAATGATACCTCCGTTATTTGTCGAAGTGGTAGGTTCTGTAGGAGGCATACCAGAATTTTGAGAACCAAGAAGGTTAAGGAGTTGTTGATACTGAGTTGTTGTCAGTTGAGGGAGAGTGGCATGACTATCTTCTGTAATGCAGAGCCCTTCATCACTAGATTGAACTTGATTAGCAGAGATATCTTTGGGTTTATTGTTCTTATTATAACCAGGAGGGTAGCCGTGGATCTTGAAACACCTCTCAACTGTATGTCCCAAAACATTACAGTGAGTACAAAAAGGGCGATTTCTTTTTGGAAAATGGTTTCGGTGTGGCTGAGTGTCATTTTTCTGATTGTTGAGTCTATCTCTTTGGAAGGCAAAAGCCATTGCCTCGTTAGAATCAGTACTGAAAGAGGATGAACTTCTTTGATTTTCTTCCTGGGTGACAAGGTGAAAAACACGGCTTATGTCTGGTAAAGGGTCCATAAGCAATATGCTCCCACGAATCTGTGAATACGAATCTGACAGCCCCATAAGAAAAGAGATG
Source organism: Humulus lupulus (assembly GCF_963169125.1). Lineage (NCBI taxonomy): Eukaryota > Viridiplantae > Streptophyta > Magnoliopsida > Rosales > Cannabaceae > Humulus > Humulus lupulus. Next base: position 50,488,508 of record NC_084797.1, read on the forward strand.
ATGTATTCCATATTGTGATGATCTTGAAGCCTTTTGACTCCTCCACATGTGCATCCATTACACGTAAAAGAAGGCCTGTAAATGTTTAACTCTTCCCAGATTGTTTTCAGCTTAGTAAAATACAGACTTATGGATTGGGAATCTTGTTTAAGATTCATCAGATCTTTCTTGAGGTTAAAAATGTAAGGACCATTTCTTTGATGAAAACGTGTTTTTAGATCATTCCAAATTGCAGATGCAGATTCATCATAAAGAATGCTTGAAGAAATCTCTTTTGAAACCGAATTCAAAATCCATGAAATCACTATATTGTTATTTCGCAGCCAAGCATTATAAAGAGGAAAATCAGAGATTGAGGGTTTAGAGATAGAATCGTCCAGAAATCCTAGCTTGTTCTTGATGGATATATCTACCTGCATTGCCCTACTCCAAGTGACGTAGTTGTCTTGCCCAGTGAGGAGTTGAGATACAAGAGTATTTCCTGGGTTGTCGGCATGATCTAGGTAATAAGGATTCGTAGGATCTTCGATTGGGCTTCTTGATGCAAGAACCTGCATGTGGTGATCGGTTCTAGCAGAGGAGCGTTGCTGTTCTTCAATGGCGGTCGGAATCGATGCGGGAGTAGAGGTTTGGCGTTCTGGTTCGTCTGAAGACATTGAGATTGTCCAGCAAAAAAAAAAGAACAAAGATACGAGAAAAACTAGAATCACTAGTCGGATCAGAGTGAAGTGCGAAAAAGGAAAAATGCGCAACCGTGCCGGAGATAATGAAGGCCGGTCGGAGAGGAAACCAGAATCAATCAGGAAAGCTCAACTTTCATGCTCTGATACCATAACAAGTTTCAGAATCGTGCAGTGAAGAAACACGAATCTGTTTATTGCAAGATTATTGAAGAGAAAATTACAGAGAATAATTACAAAGAATGCCTTTTATATAAGAGGCTAAACCTATTCTATGCTTCGGTTAAGGCTAAACCGAATAACTAATATAATAACTTAACTAACCAAAAAACTAATTATACAACAAACTATTCTCCTAACTCTAATAAAGTAAAAAATAAATAAAAAACTGAAACAGAACAGAATAAGGCCCCTTAATAGGCACTCCTATTTTATTACGTCGTCATATCATATATGAACCCGACAAAATACTGGTCCAAGATGAAGATTAAAGATGGGGTTTAGTGGTACGTTTCACGATTTGATCATGGATTGTAATTAATGAAGTAACATGGGAAATCATAATGTGGTAGATAGTATGAATGTCTGCTTGTGAGTGAGTCTAATATGGTTGATGTCAACTTGTAAGCTTATCATAGTTGCCTGTAACCATATTCTCTTAATATATATAATGGAATATTCATGTAGTCAATGAGAGTTTTTGGCTAATTTTACCAGTCTTAACTACTTTATATGTTAATAAATTAAACATCCCTGGTCATGGATTAAAAATAAATTTTAATAACTAAGAGGTCAATCACAAACTGCAACAAAAAAATTATTACTTCTTCCATTAAGTGTTAGTATCTTCAAATTGAAATCAAGGAAAAAAAATTGAGGTATATTGCTTATTTTATATGTGAATTGTGGCTATATGTCTGAGCTACAACAATTGATTTACTCGATCATTAACCAACATATGGGGTGTCGTGGCTGGCCAGTGATGGTACAATGCGATATGGCTTTGTCGTGCTATATACTTGACCTGGGAAAGTTAGTAATCATGTTTAGTAACAAGTTATTACTGAATTCTACCTAATTTTGCTTGTAATAATTATATTAAAATTTATATGCTATATGAATTCATATGTGCAGACAATATAACACTTTTGAAAAAGAAAAATAAAAAAATAAGGTATGTATTGTCTATTTTTTTTCCACAAATTATATTTAGTTAGTCCTGCTCATATAATTGGTCTATCATTAGCATTAATCTTGCACCAATAAATTCATGTAAACACAACATACCCCAATGAAAAATTCAAATTTCGAAAGTTTTTTTAAACATAGGGCTATACTTAAGAAGAAGGTCATAGTTCTTTATTGTCAATTCTATTATAGTCCTACTTTCCTAGTACGTACAATTTTAATAAAATTTGTACTCAAATGGGACTACAGTACTTACTCACTTAAGATGGGTTCTTTCTATAGCCAGTAATTGTATCTCTAACAAGGACCTCTCAGATTCGTAGGATTGGACGACCACTTTCCTCAGATCGGTGCAAATACTATGCTCCATTGATTAAAGTGCAATTTCGCATTTTCTCTTCATCAACAATGCTAAAAACGTCAATCTGCATAACACCTACCAATAACGATAATTGCTCTTCACAAACACTAAGCTTATTCTTCAACACAATAAAATAATGAGATGGTAGTGTATTCATATTTTTTGAGGGAGTGAACATGAGGTAGAAGCAATATTCCAGTGGGTCTTCTTATAGAATTTTCATCCATTTGATTGATTCAAATATTTATCATGGAATAAACTAGTGTTATCAACCCAAGCTAAAACAACCTTTTGAAAATAAATGCTTTCATTAATTTGTGGCTTGGTTGGTACAACTACCATGGTTATTCTATAGTCCACTAAACCAATTAAACATTAAAATTAAAAATGTGGAAGAAGGTTATAAACCATAATCACTTTTTAAATTTCATATAGTAGTCATGGTTAAAAATGTACATAATATTCTTTAAAAAATTCAATAATAGTTTATCTCATACCTCAACTATATCCATATTTGAGATTTTAATATGCATAAAGATCAACTACTTAATTTTTTGGTAATTAATAAGATAGCAGCTCATCCCAATAATTAATAGCTTATTTCACTCTAAAGTTTAAATGCCACATCTTCAAGAAATTTTTAAAACCCTATGAAATGCCACATCTTTCCTTAATAGGAAAATCATTCTCACAAAAAATTTCAATTATTAGCATGTTTTCCGGGTGGGACTAACAAAAGGTACTGACACAACCACATCTTTTGTTATATCTATTATGCAAAATTTGTGGAGTAGGTCACCCGTATCTCATCCTCCTAGTTTATTGAGAAGACCATTTTTGTGGGAAAAAAATAGAGAAATAATTACCATATAAGTTAGGTTTTTTTATTGTAGGGGTAAGGTATCAATAAATTAGTCCACATAATGAGTGTCCATGATTGGATTCAGCCATGAACAATGGAAATCTATACTAACATATGTTATTGATAAGGGTAGATAATCGCATTTAACACCCTAAACATTTGGAATAGGATTGGGATCTCGGGTTACCACACTTTTCCAAACCATATAAGTGGGATCCAACAATGCCATGTACAGACACAAAATTTAGTAGATTAAATTGGAAAGGGGCATATGTTTCTCATAGTACATACATCTATAGCCGATGAAATGACTAATACATCCAATCAAGGAGCTAAAATACATGTGGACATGAATGTCAGAAGTGACTTTACTATCTGTATAGACACACTATAAATACCAGTGCACTACTAATCGAAACATCACACACACCCAGAGCAAATCATCCCATATACACACATTAATCATAATTCTACAGAGAAATGTCTAACTCATCAAGAGTACTTTTTCCCCCTGAACTACATAAGGTCAAGCAAGAGTCATCTGACTCTAAAGAAGTTACACCAGCCTCTGTCAAATCAACCCTGACAACTCATTCCCCCACAGCCCCACCTCTTACATCTAAAGAAAAAATCACCCACCTCATTAGGTGGGAGCAAGTCCACCAAAAACAAATCATCTAGAAAGGGGGAGGGAAAGTGCAGAATGGTGTTGCCAAAGATTCTGAGATTTTAAAGCTGAAATTCCTAAGGCGCAATGTGTCCACTAAGTTTTAGAAGTTGCACTACTCTGCTCTTGATTTGCACACAATCATTTTCAGGCTGCATCAACTACTCGATCAAGCTAGTATTATACTGAATGGAATGCAAACTATAAGTGGAGATATATATATATATATTCAAGCTGTCCACACTAAAGAGCTAGGGGAGTTGAAGCTTATTCTAGTTGACTAATTGCCTGTGAAGTCTATGTATAATGGAATATGCTAATATCAAATTTATGAAATTATTATATCAACGAATCCAGCTTATAATATAACTAGTTTATGTTATGATGGGTGTAAGGTAGAAAAAGTGGAATGTTTCCTGTCATTCCTGTTTGATTTTGTGCAAGATGGGTGTCACCTTCTTTTTTGTATTTGTTTGGTTTTTAATAACTATAGTAACTCTTATGTTTCTTTGTACATATCATATGATATGTAATGGTCTAACTAGAGAGTCGGATTTGGCTTATTATGAATGGACTTTCCTAGTTTATTGAACATGGTTTGTAGTATTGCAAGAATATGTAACTTCTATTGGATCACAAAGATGTATATTAATAAGGTCACTAATTTATATTTAAAGCATGTGCTGTCAATAAACAGACTATCACATACCAACCTTAAACTTCTATTGCATGTGACACTAATAAATAGGATGAGTGAACTAATCAGTTAGATTCAAGCTAGATTTGCAACTTATAAAATCGATATAATCAATTAGAGTATGGTGTTAAAAAATAATCATTGTATATACCCAAATGTCTCCACATATAAATTTTAGTAATCAAAACTTTTAGCCTAGCACATTCAAATCTTTTAATTGTGTAGAGCACTACGTTGGAATAAATAGGAATAAACTTAAACTATATAAAAATCTTTTATTCTCTCGCAAAAAGAGTTGGAGCATGGATTATCAGAAAAAGAAAATGGAATTATAAATCTTAAAAATATACGTAAGCAACTTATATGACACACTTGATGATGTGTTATAATAACATATACTAACAAGGCATTGTATTTAACTGGTCCAAAAAAATAGAGGGGGAAACCACTGGACTAAAAAATTTATGGGGAAACCACTGGACAGAAAAACTTATGGGGAAACCGTTGTAAACGTTTTACACGAAAACATGGCCTAGCTTGATTGAAAATACTATGTATAGTGATAGTAGGAGACCCACAATTCACGATGGAAAAGTTTAAGGGGCCGCTAGACTAGGAGAGTCCGAAGAAGGTGACCCCATTGATCTCCAAAAATGCTTATAGTGGCATCAAGGTATTCTTACTCTAAGAAAACAAAAATGCTTCGTGAGCAGCAAAACTGCCACATTTCACCATAAGAATTCTATGGAGAGTAAGGGCTAGTTTTGTATCCCCCGTATGGATTTGATCGCTGCTTGTCATTATTGTGGTCGGTGAAACCACATTTCATATTTTGATACACTACAAATATTTTTGAAAGCTTAGAAGCTCACAAATTTTTCTCTTTCAGTTTTTATATTGATCTTGTACATTTCATGCTTCACAATTCGCACGTTAGTTCCAAGGATGTTCCTATATTTGGGAAATTTAGTTTAATTTATTGTTCGATTAACTTGTTCTACATTAGATTTCCTGGAAATACTCATTTCAGGCCCTTTTTGCATTTGCTTCTCGCACACCTTCCTTACTATAATCAACAGAGTTCCACCAACTAGATTTAATTTGAACATTTATAAAGCCTTGCAAATGGTTGTTAACCTATAAGATATTGTGTGCTAAAGAAAATTGACAGAGACTCAACCTGTGAAATTTTTGTTGGTATTTAAAATTTAAGAATGGACAACTCATTGCAAACATATATGCTTGCTGAGATGAATGATGACTTTGAAATCTTAATGCATGAGCTAGAAATGGATAAACCCCCACAAGAACTCAGTAGAGGAGATCTGATGGACAAATCTCTAGGCACATCTACTATGTGGGAAAATATCTATTACAATTACTAAAGGTGGATTGGATTTAGTGTTAGGAAACATGATGTTAGAAAAGACATCAAAAAAAGGGAATTTTAGCTTAAATGGGTTTGCTCAAGAGACAGAACGCGAAGAGAGAAGTGGATAAACTTGGAAAATAAAAAAAATACAAAATACAAAAGCCTTTACCAAGAGTTGGTTGTCCTGCACGGCTGAGGGTCAATTTAGATAGGTCTACAAACTTGTGGTTTGTGTGAGAATTTGAGATAGGGCATAATCACAATTTAGCTTTACCTCATGAAATCTAGTCCCTCATATCAAACAGGAAGGTCACTCAAGCAATTGGTCAAAACATTTTGTCAACGAGAAGATCTGGAATACAAACTGGCAACATAATAAATCACTTGGCTCAAGAAATAGGAGGTCAGGATTATGTTCCTTTCCAGAAAAGGGGCCTTTAAAATTGGATAGGTCGAAATGGATGACCCATTGAAACAGAAACAGACTCTGAGGGAGCATTGGGAGACTTAGAATGTCTAGCAAAATGAGATATCAAGTTTTATAACATTTATAACAAAGACAATTAGACAAGGCTAGCTAATCTTTTTTGGTTCAATGGGGTGTCGATGCGGGATTACCAAACTTTCAGAGATGTTTTGCCTTTGGCACCACGTATAAGAAAAATGCTTACAACAAGCCCTTACTCATGCTTGTTGGTGTCAACCATCACTTTCGAACTATTAGGTTCGGTTGTGCTTTGTTATGCGATGAGAGTACCCTAACATTTATCTGGGTTCTTCGATGCTTCTTGAATGCGATGAAGAACAAAAATCCTAAGGTAGTTGTCACTGATGGAGATAAAGCAATGCGAGAAGCAATAACAGAAGTAATATCAGATACAATGCACCATCTTTGTGGTTGGCATCTATCAACCAATGAATCAACTAATTGCACCAATCATTCATTCAGGAAAGCATTTATCCACCTAATGTATCATTATTAGATGGATGAACAAGAATGGGAGGACAAATGAAAATCAGTCTTTGAAGCTTTTCAATTGGAAGATAATGGCTGGATGAAGACTCAATACAAGAGGAAAACAAATTAGGTAGAAACTTTTCTTCGAGGTAACTTTGTTGCTAGCTTAAGAACAACATAGAGATGTGAGTCAACAAATTCTTATTTGAATCAATTCTTGATGAGTAAGTTGCGACTAATTGACTTTATTGGACAAATATATGCGGCATTGCAGACTTTACATCATCAAGAGATGCAAGATGAGTTTCAGAGTAATTAAACATCACCACAGCTTCCGAACCATATCTTGCACCCATACCGTGAACAATTTGCTACATCCTATACTAGAAGTATGTACGATAAGGTGGCAGTTCAAATCACAGATGGACTATTGTACAAAATCAAGCAAGAAGTCCTGAAAAATGACCATCGTCAGTTTCATTTGGCACGGTTTCCTCATGGAGAGGTACGCCACACGGTGAGCTTCTACGAATTAAATACCCTCTTAAGGTGTATTTGTTTACTTTTTGAGACAGATGTGATACCTTTTCGTCACTTGTTCACATTTATGATGCATGAAAATATGCAAATTATTTCAATGTCACTAATAAAAGATCATTGGTGAAAGGACCCAAAGTCGAGAATAGATCTAAACAACACACCACATTCAAGAATCCCTACAAACGTTTGACTGTTGTATTCAAAGCTATGGATCATTATACAGCAAAACATAATGAAACTTATGAGGAGGCAGAAAAAGAAATAGTGGCCATGACATCAAGATTCTAAACACTCTTTCAAGAACGTGAAACACCCGCTAATGATGAACACATGGAAGCCTCCGCAGAACAAGGGCAGCAAGGAATTATTATAGACTCACTCATAGTGAAGACTAATGGTTAGGAGGCAACAAAAGGTAAAGAAAAGGCCAACGACAATAATGGTGCATAAAAAATCTCTAGGAAGCAAAAAAGGTGTAAGTTATGCAAGCAATTAGACTGCAACAAATCAACATGCAAATAAAACAAAGAAGATGTACCGACTGGGAATGAGGAAACTCACTCATTTATTCAAACACCACAACCAAATCTTACAAACCATATTGAAAACAAGGAACTCCCTCCCAATATTTTGGAAACACTTTCAAAACAAAACAATGATAACTGAAATGCGCATGCAACACAGAATGGCCTTCCTCGACTACATTGGACTTGTGGAATGGTAACAAGTTGACATAATCACCACCATCAATTGAACGTGGTAGTACAATAAAGGTTGGAAGTCTACTAAAAGAAAATGTGATGTTTGAATTCCACAAGTTTATGGTACTTTATGTTACAATCTATAGTGACAACTACTGCCTATAACAGTAATGGATATGATCAACCATCGACAACCAAAATGATAAAGAAATTATTAACAAATCTATTATATATTGCTATGCTAAAATTCTACTTTCCAATTTGATTTGCACAAACTTCTCGTTCCATTTTACTAATCTTATTTTCCAAAAAATTCAAAATTACTAACTTTATCATCTCAACCTACAACTCCTTAACAAACAAGTCGTGGCACGAATCGTACCAATCCATGTTACTTTCTTGAAGGACTATTTTACTATTTTGTGTTTCCATTTGGAATAAAATGTGCCTAGTAAACATAAACAAAAATATATATATATAAAAAACAATTATTACATACTTGATGACCGAGTTATATTTCTATAACTTTTGATCATTGTATTTTTGGTGAAAATAATACATGTATCATGCTTTCTAGATGTTTTGAAAATTTATTACACTACAACTTTATGATTATTATTATTGTGATTATTTTTATGGGTTTATGTTCTAGTGTTACACATTCTCTTTTTGAGTTCTCCATTGTACATCACAAAAGTATTAGAATGAGTTTATGATATTATTTCTGAGTTGATCACATGTCATCATGTTAAAAGGATACAATTTTAACTTTCTTCTTTTTTCATAATTTAGAAGGTACAAGTTACCAAGTTTCATATTAAAGAAAATAAAAAATTTCAACAATACATTTAAAGAGCAATTATTAAGTTTTAAAACCCAAGATCATCTCAATGAAAACTACTAGACATAAATTAGTGTTTAATATGTCAGAACAATAAAACCAAAGTCTCTGATAACCACTGTGCTTATAGTCAATACAAGAAGCCTGCTATAAAAGAAGAAAGCTAAGATAAGACTTGATACAAGCAAGCTCAATGACCATAAGGCATGTGCAACATCACAAAACCAACCTGCAAAACAAGAGACAGAAGAAAACATAAATTAAGAGATAGACGGAAAACAAAACCTATCTCATAAAAATATCTTCACTTCGAAGCTTACCATAACTTTGGGTTAAATCATCTTTCTCACAACAGCATAGGGTATCAATGCTCTTAAAGTGAAAATGTTCATAACCGAGTTGTTCTTTTAGATCACCATTATTAGAAAAAAACAAACTAAAATATAAGTCAAACAATATGTATCACAATCACAATGACATCACAAACAAATTGGTCACAAGCATTGTAAAATCAAAGATCCCAACCTATTGATATAATAAACAAAATTAATTGAATTGAAGAATAACCAAAAAGAAAACAGTTTCAGAGTAACAACAATGAGATCATAATAAATAAATACAATCTACGATGTATCGGTCTTCACAATAACTACAACCATAAACACTGGGGGAATAAGCCCTGTAAGAGCGTAATAGACAAATGTCGAAGCATTACATATTGCTGTACAACTAACAAGGACAAACTTCTATAAAAAAGTTTGAAAATTAATAACTTCTCTATGCAAAGAATCTGCTTAATATAAGTAATCTTTACTAATGACAAAGAATGGCGTATAGTGAAAAATTATCATCCTATAAAATGTATCATACCCTAACAACCTATAATCATAAGTAAATTCTAACAAACTTATCACAATTTTCGCTTATATCACAACTTTTCAATATCATGTTTAAGTAAGTAATTATAACCTATAAGGATAGGCAATAGACTAAAGAAAATTAAAAAAAATTAAAACGTTACAAGTTAAAATCAAAAATTCAAAATCAATTGAAAATAATCAATCAAACTTAATGTGAAACTAAGTTGTACAGAGTAGATAAGATAACTTATCTTAATATCCAAGCATGATACAAAGAGCACCCATATACACTAACAACCTAAGCCAAAAAGAAAATGCCAATGTGGCAAATCTCTAATCGGTATTAATAGTTCATCCACAATCTACAATAATTATCATTTCTATATAATACAACACGTGGAATGTGAAAATCTGAAATTAGATCATTTTATATAAGTAAATGGAGAACAAATGAAAACTCAAGAAAGTACATCAAATAATTTCAACAATTCTACAAAATAAGCAGAAGGAAATATATTTATGACTAATTTTTTGTGTCAAATTAATTCAATCAATAATATTTGACACAATTCTATTTCATTACAGCACACCATATAAATCACATCGAATCCACATTGTCACTCACATCACAGTTCCACCAATTTTCCAATCTGGTTCTACTCAACGCAAATATTTCAACCAAATATTAATTTCACTATATAACTAAAGTTTCAATATAATAACACAATTAATCGTCAACCACATAGAACTGCAAAAAAAAAATAATACAAATAACCATCTACCAAATATAATTGCAAGAAAATAACTCGGATAACCATCGACTACTCGTCTAGTATTTTGTTTTTAGTAAAAGACTACTACTTCACTATTAACACAAGATAAGCAAGAAAAATTTTAAGGATTAATTTTCCACTTAATTGTAAAAATCGTCAATGGTTTCAACTAAAAAATAATAATTTTGTTATTTCTCTAATCAGGGAAAGGTTCAATTCAAAACCTAAACATACAAAAATCAATTTCGCTAGAGTCACAGATCAATTCCACTATACTCACCTTCAAGATCTTACATATCCTCTCCATAACCTCTACACCCTTTAAGCTTCTCTCCACAAACCTGTCGGCAAATTGTTGTTCTACTTCTCTGTCATTAATACCGGTTCTGATGAAGGATTTTTCTCGGTGGTAGTCTCCAGTCGACCAAGCATCCATCCAATCTTCATCGATGACCTTCTCTAACTTTCGAAGCTCCAACACATCTAAGCAAAAATACATTTTTATGATAATGTCCTCAAAATATCCATTTCAATTTTAATTCTTTTTCAGAAGAAAATATTTTCAAAATAATGTGCCCCGGTTATATAACCTACTCTAACAGGTGAACACATAAAATACAAAAGTTAGCTACAGTACATTTTATTTTGTCTGACGCGAGGGATCACAAACCTCACATGACTCACGGACTGAATAACTCCCCTGTAAAATAATATTCATGGTTTGAAAAGGAATTGATGATGAACTGTTTTAAAAAAGAAAAATTGTATAGACTGTTGCGTGACCGTACGTGGTACGTATTCATTTAGTTATTCAATCACTACTTATTATTAACTGACCAGTATATAAAATGTCGTTGATTTTATTGCTCCAAATGAGCCACTTAAACAATGTAATAATTAAATCCAATTTGCTGATGCAAGTTGCAACCCAATTAATCGATCTTTTATTTAAATAGGTGAATCCCTCGTTAAATGCAACGAAAATTTCAGATATTGTAAAAGAGCCAATAAAACACAATTCACCTAGACTCTTAGACACATGTAAAAGAAGAAAACACGACAGAAATAATGGTGTGCAAGTTCATGGATCTTAGCTTTAGAGGTTCGAGAAACTTGCCTTAAAAGCGTTTGACACAGAATCAATAAATTATTATTTTATTAATAACCAAAATAAAGAAATTATATACTCACCTTAAATTAGCGTTGTGTCAAATTTGCTTCTTAATAATTTAATTAATTCTTCTCTCCTCTTCTACAAATTTATATATATTTTTAAATCGGTAATTAGATTGCTACAGTTCAAGATATATGTCAATATTTAAAGGAAGAAGAATAAAAGTTTTACCCAGCCAAAACAAATATATTTTGCCTGCTTGCAAGTATACTAGGATAAGAAAAACAAAATAAGGTAATTCTTCCATAGTCCCTCCTAAGGTAATTCCTCCATATAACTGTGTAGATTGTAATTAAAGCAGACACTCCATTAATTTTTTAAAATTTTAAATAATTTAAGATACCAAAAACAGAATTTAACATATTCTCTTGCACATTTTTGTGTTTTTTATACACACTCGTACAATAGAATATTTTAACCATGATTGGGACTATACACAATCATATAAAAACCAATTTAGGAATATAATCATCTACCACGTGCAGAAAATACAAAAGGCACACCAATAGTTCCCTTCAGAGGACACTAGAGAACTATCCAATAATATATCTTCTATATAAAAAAATGTGTATTTAACGTTTTTTTTTTTGTTTTAACGATTTTTTTATTAACCTTAATAAAATATTACAAATATTTAACAGAATATACAATTAAAACCAATTAAAAAATATGGTAGAATAAACATTTAGTTTTTATTTTAATATAAATTTAAATATTATAAAATGTCATTATTATAATAACATTCAGAGTAATTTGCGGCGAAAATAATTATGTTTTTCTTTACGGCATAAATCTCTTTCATCAATATTTCTAGACAACTTAGGTGCATGAGGCTAAATTTTTTGTTAAGTTCCAAATAAGTGCATACGTGGCAGTCTCTGATTGGTCCAAATCAATATAATTTTATTTAAAAAATCATTTAAATATTAAAACATAAATAAAAAGCAACTTTAAATAATTAAAATTTTAAATAATAATAATAATACCAAAACCCATTTTCTCTCTCTTGTCCCTCATATCCCTACTGATTCTCTCTCTCACAATCTGATTCAGATCTAACTAGTGCAAAGGTCTAAGGGTCAAGGTTGGTTCTTCAAATTTGACTTGTGCAAGGGTCTAAGGGTTGTCGGAGTTTTTGGATAGCGAGGTGGTCGTGTGTGAGGTCGGTTCTTCAACTCCATCTAATGTGGCGGTGGCTATAGCAATAGCCCTCACAAAAATCAACACAAATCCACCACAACAACACAATTCAATATACCAAGAAATCTAGACATGCTTCACTTGCGATAAGGAAACAAAATTTCCTAGGCCAAGTGAAGTCCATATCCATTGCAGGATGCTTCGCCCAATTCCATCCCTGACACAAGCCCCATCCATCTCAATCTAAGATACCAAGACCATTCATGAAGGACGCCATCCCCTAACACTATGACATGAAGCCTCCAATCCCCAGATCTCATCTTCTCCGACCCTACCTACTATGCATTGTCGAGCGAAACCCCGTCCCCTGACACTATGTCACGAAGCCTCCTATCCACACGTCTTCTCTTCTCTGACCCTGACCTGCTACGCCCAATCAAGCTCCTTCGTAAGGCATGTCGTGCCTATTGTTATAATGTCCTACTACCCTAGAGTCGTTACCATGTGATTTAAAATGTGATATTAAGTCGCTAATCGAGGTTTTAGACAAAAAAGTGTGATTAAATTAAAGTAAGGAGTCATATAATGAAACTTAAGTGAAAAAGGTTTTGACATTCATTAAAGTCATAAAATGTTACATCGGGATCCAAAAATATATTCCATGACATAATTACAACTCAAAAGTCTTTACACAGTGGACCTAGGCGACAAAATTGATCATTTACACAGTGTTCCTAAAAACTACCTCAAACGTGGCATCGAGGTAGGCCAAACATGTACACGTTGCTCCATGCCCTCCAACTCATGCTTGGTCGGCTTATCCCTTGCCCTTACTTGCACCATAGAGCACCCGTGAGGCAAGGCCTAGCAAGAAAAATCCACACAATAGCATATCACAACTTATTTCAAGAAGTGTGTAATTAAACAAACATAAAAGAAAATTCACAATAGCAGCCTAAGCCGATCCAGGTGAACACAACACCCCAGATGGCCATGCCATGGTGGCCTTGTTGATCCTAGCCTTTGCCGATCTGTCACAAACATATACATGATATAACAATTACAAACATTCATACATAACACTAAACAAAGATAATCGGGCCATGCCTTGCTCTACGGACAAACACAGTTTTCTTACCTTGAGTCCCGCAAGCCCTGGGTAAGCAACCTAGATACAATCACCGTCAACCGCTCAGATTAGCCTTAAATCACAATAATATGGAACATCCATCAATCTCAAATAAATAAAGACGTTCGAACCTAGTTTCAGTCCCTAGGGCCATGAATTTTACTAAACCGGATAGTAGGATCCTTCCCGAGCCTCCTAAGTTGAGTTCTCGAGCCTAAAAACCCAAATTGGCCTACATTTCCTATTTGAGTCGTGGCCCTCCTCAGTGGTGCCACGGCCCTCAGTAAGTCCAAGAGCGAACGTAGACTTTATTCTGGACACGCGTCGCGACGTGCCCTACCCAACGTCGTGGCACTAACGCGATTCAGCAAACCCCTTAGAACTTCTGGCTTCATGCGTGCCGTGGCGCTCAAGAACAGCGCCGCGGCGCAACCCTAAGAACCCAAAATTGCTATGATTCCAAAATTCGTAAATCCTTCCCAATCCACATAACTAACCCAGCAATAAAAAACTACCACAAAGCAGTCATCAAAAACTCTCTAAACACCATCAAACTCAGAATACAAACTAAATTTTTGAACCTAGAAAAATACTTAAACTATGGCTTAGATGCATTAAAGCCAGAGCAAGGAACCTTACCTCACTGTAAATTATGACCTTCAGCTGCCTCTATGTAATGACCCAAATTTACTAATAGGGCTTAAGGGCCTTGATTAGTGTGTTGGGAGGGCATAACTAGATTATATGTGATTTAATGATTAAAAGAATGTTATATGATTACTTGGATATCTATGATGCATGACTATGTGTATTAGTATGCATGTAGGACCTGATTAAGTTAGAAGGGCATATTTGTAATTTTGGCCCGTTGAGGGCATAACTGTAAATATCTGTGATAAATTGTTGAGACCACATTATTATGTGGATACATTTGTAGCTTGTGACTCAAGGCGATCCTAATGAGCGGTTTAGCGAAAAAGTCACGGCGGGGATTTATACCCGCCTCGGGGAGAGCCTGGGGGTATTTCTGGGAATTAAGGAAATATATTGGAGTCGATTTTGATAATGAGGAGTATAATTGGTGATTAGTTGGGTGTCGGGAAGTAAGCGGTAAATATTAGAGACATTTGAGGAATTAGCGGGAATTGGGTGTAATGAATAAAATCCCCTTAGGAGGTTTAAAAGCTTAGTTTTAAATGGGAGGGCAGTTTGGTCTTTTGGTGTTTAGAATCAGAGATAAGGGTCATGCTGCTTTATGCCTTAGTGGATTATGTAGAAATTTTTAGAAGACTTAAGAAAAGAAAAGAAAAAAAGAAAAGAAAAGAAGTAGAAAAGAAAGAAGGGAAAAGCAGGGCACTACTTTCTTGTACAGTTTGGGCTTTTCTTCAGCAATTTTTCTAGAAATTTGGAGCTAAAATTCAGAGAAGGCATAGGCTAAGACTCAGCACTAGGGTCCTAGATTTGTCTTGGGGAAATTGGCAGAAGTTATTTATCCATTTGACGTAAGGTTTTGAGGTTGATATTCAGTTCTTGGTTTTTGGGGTTGAACTGGTTTCTAAGCTGAGTTTCTGTGGGAATTCTAGGGGATTAAGCCTAAGGATTTGAGGAGATGAAGGCTAAGGAAGTTTTTAAGATAACCTAGGTCGAATTCATCTACCAAAGGTAAGAAATTCTAGCTTTACGTTCTGTGATTTCTGTGGTTCTGTTGAGTTTTCGAGCTTCAAACTCAGCCATGGTGATTTCCTTCTTTTGGGGTGCATGTGCTTAAATTTCATATGGTTAGGTAATTTGGGGTGAGTTAAAGATGTTGGTAGGCTTGTTTTGATGTTTGGTTGAAGTTTGGAAGAGTTTTGGAAAGGTTTGGCTCGGGGAAAATCGAAGGAAGAAAAAATAGTGTTGGCTGTGTTGTGACTAGCGTTGTAGTGCTAGCCTTTGGGCACTACAGTGCTTGGCCTTGTGGTCTGGGGCATTTTTGGCTCTGGTTGTAGCGCAGTAGTGCCCACTTTAGGGCGTTGTAGCGTTACCCTGTTCTCAGAAGGGGATTTTTGGGTTATTTCTTAGGGCTTTTGGCCTGGGGCTCGGGGTTTGATTCCACCACCTCGTTTGGTGGAATTAGGGCTTTTCGAGGGCTTGGGATTAATCCCGAGGCTAGGTTTTGGAATTGAAGTTTGGAGTTGGTTCTAACTTGTGGCTGTGACTAGGTGTACGCTAGGGCTCGGACGGGATCGTGCTTGAGGGTTGAATTGAACAAAGCTATCGGAATCGAAAGGTAAGAAAACTCCACCAAGTTATGTGATTGCGTTGGGACTAAGAGCTCCCTATATCTGTATGATGTCATAGATGGTATAATGCCATGGGACATGTGATAAATGACCTAAGAGTGTTATAAATAATATTTGCGCACAGGGCGCGGCTCGGCCACTAGTAGCTGAGGATAGCTTAATATTCACTGAGCTTGGTTTAAGCGGGCCCGAGTCAGTGGGATAAATAGAGGGTGCAGCCTAAGGGCGTCGACCCTGGTTATCATGTGTGAATTGATTATTGGTGTGAAATGATGTACTTGGTATGCTGAACACTTGATTAAAGTGAATATTTGGAATGTTGAGTATATGATTATACTGCATGAATTATCTAGTTGTTTTCTTGATGATTATTCTCCGTTATTGTGTTTTCTTGCTGGGCCTTGGCTCACGGGTGCTACGTCGTGTAGGTAAAGGCAAGGGCAAAGTGGAGCAGTCTTGAGATGGAGAACTTTGGGGCTGAATGTACATAGTCAGCTAATAGGCTGCCACGGTCGAGGAGTAGTACAGTACGAGAAAAGCCTAATTGTCTGTTTTTCCCTTAGAGTAACTAGTAACTGTAATTTTATCCAGAAATTTTGTAAAGTGTCTTTTAAGGCTACTACTTTTGGGATCCCATGTAAAAAAATTTGATTATAAGAAATGAAACTTTTGGGACCAAAATATTTTAACCCTAGTTCAACTGTAGGTTCAATAACACGTTTCTAACTAAATGGCTTGATTAGCAAGTCTTGCACCTTTATAAACACACAGTGTAACGGTCTTGGCTATCCAGGGCGTTACAACTTGGTATCAGAGCGTCCTAGGTTTAAGGATTCCTAAAGACTGGCTAGACATGTACATTCGCCGCGAAAGACAAGCTTAACTCAGGGTTTGGTAATTGTGTATACATGATTATATGCTTAAATGAATAGAATAGAATATGACGATTGGTATTTGCTTGATTAATATTGAGCATGATATACTGATAGGGCCTAGCCCTTGACTATTGCGTGATGATATTGAGTCGTGCTTATTAGCATTGCTATGCATGTTAATGAAAATATTTGAATACTTGGATAAACTGTTATATTTTGATTGTTTGTGAATGTTTGTGTTGTAATGGTGGATCATGAAAGGATTATTACCCTGTCATCATAGTCTGATCGCCGAGTTGTGCATTATAGATTAACTTGGATAATTATGCGTCCAAGAAAATCTACGTGACTAGTTGGCACCAAGTTTGAGACTAGATATGATGATCAGGGCCAGATCCCTCCGCCAGTCCCTGAGAACTGGCAGCAACTCATGGCAGACATGCAAACTCGGCTATAGAGCCAGGATGAGCAGATCCGTATTCTGCGATAGCAGGCTCCATCAGGGAGGGCTGCCCCTATTGTGCCACCAACAGTGGTACCAGTTGTACAGCCAGTAGTGGTTGGGAATAGATGGGAGCCATTGTATGAGCGGTTCAGGAAACAACAACCCCTAATTTTTGAGGGAGAACCTGATCCACTGAAGGCGGAACAGTGGATGACCATGATTACTACTATCCTGGATTTCATGAGGGTAGAGGGACATGACAGAATGGCCTGTGCCACATATATGTTGAGAGAGGATGCTCGTATGTGGTGGGAGGTGGCATCACAGTCCAGAGATGTTATTGCTTTGACTTGGGAAGGATTCAAGGACTTATTCAGTCAGAAGTACTATAATGTTGCCATCAGGGCAGCGAAAGTAAATGAGTTTGTGGAGTTAGTTTAGGGCTGCATGATAGGTTTGTCAGAGGGATTAATGCTATGATAGCCCGAGATGTGAGGATTACAAGAGATCCTGGGGTGACAACTTATGCCCAGGCAGTAGAGAAGGCTCTTATTGCTGAGGAAGCGGAGAATAAGATATGGAGGGAGAGTGCAAAAAGGTGGGAGGGCCGCAGGGTGGTGCCTCCATATTCTGGGTCTGGTAGGGGCGCAAGCCCCAGTGATCTGAAGAGAAAGAACCCTGATACTTCGACTGCTTCCGGTCCTGATAGGAGGGGTCGAGGTACCCAGGGTGGCCGTCAGGGAGGCGGTGATACATGGAGGACCTATGCTGAGTGCACGAGGTACAGAAGACGCCATCCAAGCGAGTGTCAGGCTAAGGCGTCTTATGTGTGCAAGATCGTAGGACACCTTAAGAAGGACAACCCAGCAGTGAAGAAGGGAGATGCAGGGAAGGTGGACAGCTTGACTCCATCTCGAGTGTTCACCCTGGCGCAGGCAAAGGCCGAGGCTAGTCCCTCGGTAGTGACAGGTCAGCTTTCTAGCACTCACTCTCCTTTTACTATATTGATTGACTCTGGTGTTACACATTCATTTGTTTCTAGTAAGGTAATTGATAGACTGTGTAGACCTAGTTAGTATTATAGTTCAGGGTTTGGGACTATTTTGCCTACAGGGGAACTGGTAGTTTCTAGGAGGTGGATTAGAGCACTGCCAGTGATGGTTGATGTAGGGAGTTTTCTATAGAATTGATTGAGTTGGGTATGGAGGACTTTGATATGATCTTAGGCATGGATTGGCTTGTTAGATACAAAGCTACTATTGACTGCAGGAAGAAGATAGTGACTTTTGAGCCGGAGGGCGAGGATCCCTTTGTCTTTGTGGGAGCGATGCATGGACCCTGCATACCCAGGATTTCAGCGTTGAGAGCTAAGGACCTATTACAGGGAGGATGTATAGGTTTCCTAGCTAGTGTGGTAGGTACCACTGGGGTTTCGCCAACAGGACCGGAGGAGACCAGGATGGTTTTCAAGTTCTTGGATTTGTTACCTGAGGACTCACCTGGATTGCCGCTGCATAGGGAGATTTAGTTTGTTATTGTGTTGGCGCCGGGGACAGAGCCAGTGTCAAGGGCTCCATATAGAAGGGCACCGACAGAACTGAAGGAATTGAAGATACAGCTACAAGAGCTTCTGGATTTTGGGTTCACCAGGCCTAGTTACTCGCCATGGGGTGCTCCAATTTTTTGTGTGAAGAAGAAGGATGGGACGTTGAGGATGTGTATAGACTACCGGGAATTGAACAAGTTAACTATCAAGAATAAGTATCCCCTACCAAGGATTGACGAATTGTTTGATTAGCTGTAGGGTAAGACGGTGTTCTCGGAGATTGATCTTCGATCTAGTTATCACAAGTTGAGGATCAAGGACAAGGACATACCGAAGATGGCCTTCTGAATGAGGTATGGGCACTATGAGTTTCTGGTCATGTCGTTTGGTTTTACCAATGCTCCAACAACCTTTATGGATTTAATGAATAGGCTGTTCAAGGACTTTCTGGATCAGTTCATTATTGTCTTCATCAAAGACATCTTAGTGTACTCTAGTTCAGAAGTAGAGCACGAGACTCATCTTCGACAGGTTTTGCAGAGGTTGAGGGAGCATCAGTTGTACGCCAAGTTTAAGAAATGTGAATTTTGGTTACCAGAAGTGACATTCCTTGGACATATTCTTGGTGCCGATGGGATTAAGGTGGAGGCAGTTAGGGATTGGCCGAGGCCAAGGAATGCCTCGGAGGTGTGGAGTTTTCTTGGTCTAGTGGGTTACTACATACGGTTTGTGGAAGGCTTCTCGAAGATAGCGGCATCGATTACAGAATTGACGCGGAAGAATTTGAAGTTTATCTGGTCAAACAAGTGTGACAACAGTTTCCAAGAATTGAAGCGACGACTTATTACCACGCCTGTGTTAAGTCTTCCTTCGGAGGAAGGGAAGTTTGTTGTCTACTGTGATGCGTCGAGGTTGGGTTTAGGCTGTGTGTTGATGTAGAATAAGAAGGTCATAGATTATGCATCATGACAGCTGAAGGAATATGAGCAATGGTATCCTACCCATGATCTGGAGTTAGCAGTGGTGGTATTCGCACTGAAGGTTTGGTGGCATTATTTATATGGGGAGAAGTGCGAGATATACACCGATCACAAGAGCTTGAAGTACTTTTTCACATAGAAAGACCTGAAAATGAGACAGAGACGTTGGCTAGAGTTGGTGAAAGACTATGATTGTGATATTCTTTACCACCCAGGGAAAGTCAATGTAGTGGCAGATGCATTGACCCGGAGAGGCCCAGGTCAATTATATAGTTCCACCCAGATCTTAAGAGAGTTAGTTGACGAGATGGTCAGAGCGAGGATAGAATTGGTGGTGGGCCTGTTGGCCAATATTACAATGCAGTCGACCCTGCTAGAGCTGATTAAAGAGGGGAAATTGGTAGACGCTCAGTTATAGGAGGTTAGAGAGAATGTCTTAGCGGGATTAGCTAAGGACTATTCTATTTCTGAGGTTGGTTTGCTTCGGTATCAGGGGCGGATTTGTGTTCCAGCTGATGAGGGGATCAGACGAGAGATATTAGATGAGTCACATACGACGCCGTACTCACTTCATTTGGGTACCATGAAGATGTACCAGGATCTACGGATGTTGTATTGGTGCCCGGGATGAAGAAGGATATGGTGGAGTACGTAGCCAGATGTTTAACCTGTTAGCAGTTGAAGGCTGAGCATCAGCGACCAGTGGGGTTGCTTCAACCTTTGGGTATTCTCAAGTGGATATGGGAGGATATTACGATGGATTTTGTGGGAGTTTTACCCAAAATAATAGGGCTTCATGACTCTGTGTGGGTGATAGTGGACAGGTGCACCAAGTCAGCCCATTTTCTTATAGTGAGGTTGACATATGCTGTGGATAAGTATGCAGAGTTGTATGTGAGGGAGATCATACGTCTCCATGGGGTTCCTATGTCTATAGTGTCAGACAGGGATCCTATCTTTACCTCCTAGTTTTGGGGCAGTCTGTAGAACGCTATGAGAACTCGGTTAAAGTTTAGCACAACCTTTCATCCTCAGACTAATGGACAGTCTAAGAGGATTATTCAGGCATTGGAGGATATGCTCAGAGCGTGTGTGATCGACTTTGAGGGGTCATGGAGTAAGTATCTCCCATTGATTGAATTTTCATATAACAATAGTTACCAATCAACGATTGAAGTGGCTCCTTACGAGATGTTATATGGGAGGAAGTGTAGATCACCCATTCATTGGGATAAAATGGGTAAGAGGAAGTATTTGGGACCAGATATGGTTCAGAGGACAGATGAAGCTATTGAGAAGATCCAAGCTAGGATGCTCTCTTCACAGAGCAGACAGAAGAGCTAAACTGATCCCAAGCGTAGGGACGTGGAGTTCCAGGTTAAGGACCACGTATTTCTCCGAGTTTCACCATTGCGAGGGGTGAGGAGGTTTGGGAAGAAGGGCAAGGTAAGCCCTAGGTTCATCGGACCTTTTGAGATCCTGAAAAGGATCGGTCAGGTGGCTTACATGTTAGCCTTGACACCATTGTTGTCAGGAGTCCATGACGTATTCCATGTCTCTATGCTCCGAAAGTATGTCTAGGATGCGACACATGTGTTGAGGAATGAAGACGTGTAATTGCAGACAGATTTAGCTTATGAGGAGCAACTGGTTCAGATTTTGGATCCAAAGGATAAAGTACTACGGAATAAGACGATTCCTCTTGTTAAAGTATTGTGGAGGAGTAGTAGGCTCGAGGAGGAGACCTGGGATTTTGAGACAGTGATGTGGGATCAGTATCCCAAATTATTCAGGTAAATTTCGAGGATGAAATTCTTATTAGGAGGGGATAGTTGTACGGCCCAAATTTAATAATAGGGCTTAAGGGTCTTGATTAGTGTGCCGGGAGGGAATCACTAGATTATATGTGATTTAATGATTAAAATCATGTTATATGATTACTTGGATATCTGTGATGCATGACTATGTGTATTAGTATGCATGTACGACCTGATAAGGTTAGAAGGGCATATTCCTAATTTTTGTCTGTTTAGGGCATAACTGTAAATATTTGTGATAAATTGTTGAGACCACATTATTATGTGGATACATTTGTAGCTTGTGACTCGAGGCGATCCTAATGAGTGGTTTAGCAAAAAAGTCACGGCGGGGATTTATACCCGGCTCGGGGAGAGCCTCGGGTATTTATGGGAATTAAGGAAATATATTGGAGTGTATTTTGATATTGAGGAGTATAATTGGTTATTAGTTGGGTGTGGAGAAGTAAGCAGTAAATATTAGAGACATTTGAGGAATTAGCGGGAATTGGGTGTAATGACTAAAATGCCCTTAGGAGGATTAAAAGCTTAGTTTAAAATGGGAGGGAATTTTGGTCTTTTGGTGTTTAGAATCAGAGATAAGGGTCTTGTTGCTTTATGCCTTA
Organism: Humulus lupulus; assembly: GCF_963169125.1. NCBI lineage: Eukaryota > Viridiplantae > Streptophyta > Magnoliopsida > Rosales > Cannabaceae > Humulus > Humulus lupulus. The sequence goes on from NC_084797.1 coordinate 50,511,001, forward strand.
GTGGATTATGTAGAAAGTTTTAGAAGACTGAAGAAAAGAAAAGAAAAAAAAAAGAAAAAAAAAGGAGAAAAGAAAGAAGGGAAAAGCAAGACACTACTCTCTTGTACGGTTTGGGCTTTTCTTCACCAATTTTTCTAGAAATTTGGAGCTAAAATTCAGAGAAGGCTTAGGCTAAGACTCAACACTAGGGTCCTTGATTTGGCTTGGGGAAATTGGCAGAGGTTATTCATCCATTTGATGTAAGGTTTTGAGGTTGATATTCAGTTCTTTGTTTTTGGTGTTGAACTGGTTTCTAAGCTGAGTTTTTGTGGAAGTTCTAGGGTATTAAGCCTATGGATTTGAGGAGGTGAAGGCTAAGGAAGTGTGGAAGATAACCTAGGTCGAATTCATCTACCAAAGGTAAGAAATTCTAGCTTTAAGTTATGTGATTTCTGTTGTTCTGTTGAGATTTTGAGCTTCAAACTCAACCATGGTGATTTCCTTGCTTTGGGGTGCATGTGCTTAAATTTCATATGGTTAGGTAATTTGGGGTGAGTTGGAGATGTTGGTAGGCTTGTTTTGATGTTTGGAAGAGTTTTGGAAAGGTTTGGCTCGGGGAAAATCGAAAGAAGAAAAAACAAGGTTGGCTGTGCTGTGACTAGCTCTGTAGCTCTAGCCTTTGGGCGATACAGCACTAGGCCTTTTGGTCTGGGGCATTTTTGGCACTAGTTGTAGCACTGTAGCGCCCACTTTAGGGCGCTGTAGCGCTACCTTATTCTCAGAAAGGGATTTTTGGGTTATTTGTTAGGGTTTTTGGCTGGGGGCTCGAGGTTTGATTCCACCACCTCGTTTGGTGGAATTAGGGTTTCCCGAGGGCTCGGATCAGTCTCGAGGCTAGGTTTTGGAATTGAAGTTTGGAGTTGGTTATAACTTTTGACTGTGACTAGGTGTACGCTAGGGCTCGGACGAGATCGTGCTTGAGGTTTGATTTGAACAAAATTATAGGAATCTAAAGGTAAGAAACTGCACCCGGTTATGTGATTCTATTGGGACTAAGAGCTCCCTATATCTGTATGATGTCATAGATGGTATTATGCCATGGGAAATGTGATAAACGGCCTAAGAGTACCATAAATAATATTTTCACACAGGGCGCGGCTCGGCCACTAGTAGCTGAGGATAAGGGCGTTGACCCAGGTTATCATGTATAAATTGATTAAGGGTGTTAACCAGATATCTGAGCTCAATTTAAGCAGGCCGGAGTGAGTGGGATAAATAGAGGGTGCGGTCTAAGGGCATTGACCCTGGTTATCATGTGTGAATTGATTATTGGTGTGAAATGATGTACTTGGTATGCTAAACACTTGATTAATGTGAATATTTGGAATGTTTAGTATATGATTATACTGCATGAGTTATCTGGTTATGTTGCTTGATGATTATGCTCTGTTATTGTGTTTTCTTGCTGGGCCTTGGCTCACAGGTGCTACGTGGTGCAGGTAAAGGCAAGGGCAAAGTGGACCAGTCCTGAGATGGAGAGCTTTGGAGCTGAATGCACATAGTCAACTGATCGACCGCCATGACCGAGGAGTGGTACAGGACGAGATAAGCCTAATTGTCTGTTTTGCCTTTAGAGTGGCTAGTAACTGTACTTTTGTCTAGAAATTTTGTAAACTGTCTTTTAACACTACTACTTTTGGGATCCCATGTAAAAATGTTTGATTATAAGAAATGAAACTTTTGGGACCAAAATATTTTAACCCTAGTTCAACTTTAGGTTCAATAACACGTTTCTAACTAAATGGCTTGATTAGCAAGTCTTGCACCTTTATAAACACGCAGTGTAACTGTCTTGGCTATCAAGGGCGTTACACTCTAATCTGCTCCTAGCTTTAATTTGTCCAACTCCCAACCTCAATTTCTGAGCTTCCTCTTCAAAACATCTATAGCTCCCCCAAAGCCTTAGAGAGAGAGATGAACCGGAGAGAGTATGGGAGAGAAACTGAGTTCTATTTTTGGTTCTAGACTCCTAAGGTACTAAGCCTACGTCTATCCCTTGCCACCAAAATGCCCCTAGATAAATCCCTAGCCCTTTAACGCAACCAAGGGAAAATCCATCATTTGCCACATTCCCGCTAATTCCTCGAGTAGTGCTATAAATCCCCAATTAATCCTGGCATACCCAAATAACCGCTAAATACTCCTAGGCTCACCCCGAGGTGGGTATTTGACCCCATTGTGACTATTTTGCTAATCCGATCGCGAGGACCACCTCAGACCACACATCTCAAATATATCTACACAATATGGTGGTCTTACTCATATCACATACATAACATATATATACCTTCAACGGGTCAAACATTGCAAATATGCTCTTGTCAACCAGAACAGGTCCACATGCATATTCAATACACCTAAACATGCATATCTCGTCATATTACATTATAACTCAATCAATCACATAATGATGCACATATATCATGATTAATCACATAATAATACAATTAAACCATTAATTGCCTTCCCGATACACTAATCAATGCACTATGCCTTATTAGCAAAATGTTCACATTACAATCATCTTCAGCCTTATGCCTACTTGAGAAACTAGTCGACATGGAAAACAAAGAAAGAAGGAAGAAGGAGAAAAATAGGAGTTAGGAAGAGAGAGGAGGAAAAAATATGAAATTTTAAAATTTAAATTAAAATTTTAATTATATTAAATGAATTTTCAATATTTTTTAAAATTTTTATTAAATTTAAATGAGTTTTTTGTGAATTTTTAAAAATTAAATGAAAAATTAATTTAGAACAATGAGAAATTGACACATAGGCAATTACCTAGCACTTAACGGACACGTACCTACGGTTTTCAAGAAATATTGATGGAAGGTATTTGTGGCATCAAAAAAAGTCTTAGGTATCAAACTGCTAATTTTAAAAACCTTAGTATTTTCGCTATTATGTACTCTTAAATACAAGACTAAATAATTATTAATTAAATTAATGTATGCCCAAATTTTATAAAATATCATTATAATAATAATTATATAATACAAAACCAGATTTTTAATAACTATATTAATAAATTCAAATGTTAAAAAATATTATTATTATAATATGTTATCCAAAAAAAAGGCACGGGTGACGTGGCAGACTTTTTTAGCACGTGGCTAACACCTGCAGAAGGTCCGTTCGACCATCGACCAGTGAGATTCCCCTAGCGTAACATTCAAAGCTTTTATATTTTGGTGCTTTCATTGAGAGTTGAACTCAAGATTGTTGAAGCATTAATGGTGAAAACAACAAAGAAGACTGGGCAGGCGACTGGCGCTACACCATCTCAACCGCCTCCTCCCCCAAACATGGCTGAAAATGAGCCGCACTTGGAGTTTGATGAGGAGGAACAGGACTACGAGACGCTGAGAAATACCCTGGGGGTATTGCAAGATGAACTGGGCAATCTGAGGGCCAGTCAAGAAAGTGCTGCGGAGATTATGGCGCGGCAGCAGCAAGAGATAGAGTGACAGCACCAAAAGCTAAGTAAAAGACAGGCGAAGATGGACCGTCATCAAAGGGAGGCCATGGGAGCCCTCGAAGTAGCCCTGCAGTTGGCTAGGAATCAGGCAGCACCTGCCTCACAGCCTGATCAACCCTCAAATGGGCCACCGCAAAGGGGTCCCAATCCTAGCCCCCAATCCAGAAGACGAGCTCTCAAAGGCCTGAGCAGCCACCAATGCCTCAGGATGATGTCCCATAAAGGGATCCTGAGACGCAACCTCCATCCCAGGCTGGTCGAGGCAATCCCCCACAGCCAAGGCAGAATAGGGCCGGGTAGCAGCCCCGTAGTCCTAGACGCCATAGGGGTGAAGAGCCGGACCCACCGAGCAAGGGGCAGCGTCCTTCTGGAAACAGAAGGAACTCAGAGATAAGCTCTGCTGTCCGGGGCCCCCCACGGAATGATAATGCACGGGGACCTACCGACCAACGAAGGCCACCCTCTAATGCTCAGGAAGTTCGAGCCCGAGGAGGCAACCGAGGGGACAGTCGGTCCCACCATGGCCAATCGAGGTTCAGAGATGCTCATGGTTACAATGAGGCCGACTCAGGCAGAGGAAATGCCGGTCGAAGAAATGAAGAGAGAGGTGAGGGTAGAAGCCCACCACCTAGGGAAGACCAACCAGAGAGACATAACGCTGGGGGGCAGCCCAGACAAAACAACGTTTTCAACCGACTCGGAGAAAGTGAGCAACGACGAAGAGACAAAGACTTAAGGGATGTACTCAATGACCGCGGGGAACGGCACGACGAGTACATTCCCCCAGCAGCAGAGGCCCTAGCGATTCCTAACACCGTGCAAGCCCAAATAGATGCGCTGAACCAAGTAGTACAATAGCTGGTCGGGGGAAGAACGTCTCATATCGAGTACGACAGAAGAAGAGGCACTCCTTTCGTTCAAAGGATAGCTGTGGCAGAAACTCCTAGCAAGTTTAAGATACCCACGCTTCCGAACTTTGACGGGTATGGTGACCCGGTATCTCATGTCAACAAATTTGAGATACAGATGAAGATTCAGAAAGTGTCCGAAGACGCTCGGTGCAGGATCTTTCCTGCAACACTTTCTGATGCTGCACAGGAGTGGTTTTTCAAATTCCCTCCTGCAAGTATTGTTTCTTGGGAGATGTTTGTAAATGAATTTTATGGACAATTCTATGCGGGTCGGGTGCACCCAATTGAGTCAAACCAGCTGGTTGAGATACGTCAGCAAGAAGGAGAGCCACTGAAGGATTACGTCCAGCGCTTTATGCGAGCAGCTGCTGGAGCTAAAATAGTGGGTGATGAGGGCAAGATAATGGCCCTAACTGCAGGAGATAGGTGTCGTACGCCTTTGTGGAGTAGCCTCAGAAAGCATAGAGTTAAGACTACCAAAGAATTCTTGGATCGAGATGATCGGTACATCAAGTTCGAAGATGCCATTGCCAGTGAGGGAAAGCCCCCAGGCAAAGATAAGGGGACTACAGAACCCGCCAAAGCCGCCAATGGGTATAAAACCCAACGGCAACTGGAACGGCAATGGCAATGACAAGAATGGGGGGAAGAGACCCCATAATGAACCTTCCACCTCTGAGAACAAGCGCACTAAGGGAAACCATTATGAACCACGGTTCACTAACTACACTGCCCTTATCGAGTCTCGAGGAGAGGTGTATCAGGCCACGAGTTCCAGTGTGCTTTACAAAAGACACGCTCCCATTCGAAAGGATATTTCCAAAATAGATACTACCAAGTTCTGTCATTATCATAACAACTACGGACACGATACAATCGAGTACAACCAGCTGAAAGATGAAATCGAGTTCCTCATCAGACAAGGACACTTGAGGAGATATGTACGAGCCTTGCGAACTTCCCAATGAGAGGCTTCAAGTAGCAACGAGCAAGCACCTGCACGCCAACGCTCGCCACCTTTGCAGCCTGATCCCGTAGCTGGCACTTTACTCACCATCTGTGGTGGCCCAGACCTCGCGGGAAACAGCGGAAAGGCAAGGGAATGATATGCTCAGACCCTATGCCACGATCAGGACATCGAGATGATGACTGTGGAGGACCGAGCATCAAAGAAGGCTCGGTCAGAGGACGATGAAATAACCTTCTCTGATAGCGACGCCCAGCATGTCCGATTCCCGCATTCTGATCTGCTCGTCGTGGATGTTCAAATCGCCAACATGATGGTAAAGAGAGTGTTGGTCGATACAGGAAGTTCAGTAAACATCCTGTATAAATCTTCGCTAGAACGCATGAAGTTTTCCATCAAGGACTTAGCGCCTTGCAACCATACAATATACGACTTCTCTGGTGAGGGACTCGCCCCAACAAGATCAATCAGACTTTCGGTAACAGCAGGTACAACGCCTGCTACCAGGACATTACTCGCTAGTTTCATAGTAGTCGATTGTCCCCTTGCGTACAATGCTGTAATCGGAAGGCCCGTACTGGTTGGCCTTCAGGCCGTCACCTCAGTTTGGCACCTGGCCATGAAATTCCCGACAGACGTAGGGGTAGGACGCTTGTTGGGAAATTAGAGGGAAGCAAGGGAGTGTTACAATGCCTCGATCACGAAGGCAAAGAAGAGAACGTCAAAGAGCACTACCCCAGAGAGGTTACAGATGGCCATTGATACACAAGCCCAATCCGGTGATGGAGTCACCAAATAGGGTGTTGCCCAAAGTGAGGATAGAGATTTAGATCCTCACTTTGGGGATTTTGAGGAAGATGTTGGACCCGTCGAGGACCTTGAAGAGGTCCAACTTGATGAAAAAATTCCGACCAGAGTTGTAAAGGTCGGTAAAAATTTAGAAGCAACAATGAAGCACGCACTGGTGGAATTTTTGAGAAAGAACCAGGAAGTTTTTTCCTGGTCACATAAAGACATGGCTGGGATAGATCCTGCAGTCATTAGACATGTCCTGAACGTTGACAAAAGCTTTCCACCCGTGCAACAGAAAAGACGGATGCTCGATAAGGATAGATCGAAAGCCTTAAAAGAAGAAGTTGAAAGACTGAAGGAGAATGGGTTCATCAAGGTGGCACTTTATCCATCGTGGGTCTCTAATACAGTACTGGTTCCCAAGCCTAATGGCAAATGGCGAACCTGTGTGGATTTCACAGACCTTAATAAAGCCTGCCAAAAAGATTGCTTCCCACTCCCAAGGATCGACCAGCTGGTCGATGCAACTGCAGGACATGAGATCCTCTCTTTCATGGATGCATACTCAGGATACAATCAAATCAGTATGCATCCCCCTGACGAGGATCACACTAGCTTTCAGACCGATACAGGGTTATACTGTTATAAAGTAATGCCCTTCGGACTGAAAAACGCTGGTGCGACTTACCAGTGATTGGTTAACCACATGTTTAAGGAGTTGATCGGAATAAACATGGAGGTGTACGTGGACGACATGCTGGTAAAGTCAAAGAATGTAGAAGGACATGTGAAGGATTTGCAGGAGTGTTTCAATGTTTTGAACAAGTACCAAATGAAGCTAAATCCTCTCAAGTGTTCCTTCGGAGTAGGATCAGGGAAATTTTTGGGATTCATTGTCAATTCGAGGGGAATCGAAGCCAACCCAGAAAATATCAAAGCCCTGATCGACATGAAATCGCCAGTGAAAATCAAAGATGTACAAAGCTTAACTGGAAGGGTAGCCGCACTCAGTAGATTTATTTCAAAGTCGACGGATAAATGCGTCCCTTTCTTTAATCTACTTAGAGGCAACAAGAAGTTCGAATGGACTGGAGACTGCGAACAGGCTTTACAAGCCTTAAAATCCCACATGGCACAACCTCCTGTCTTATCCAAACCTATTGATGGAGAAAGTTTGTTCATTTTCCTGGCGATCACCAAGTATGCTGATAGTGCGGTGCTAGTAAGAGAAGAAGAAGGCATGCAAATGACAGTGTATTATGTAAACAAAAGGTTAATCGCAACAGAATTAAGATATCCTCCCATCGAAAGATTAGCCTATTGCTTAATTTTGGCCGCAAGGAAATTATGTCCTTACTTCCAAGCCCATCCCATCACAGTCTTAACTGATCAGCCCCTTCGGCAAGTTCTACAAAAGCCAGAGGCTGCTGGACGTTTGTTGAAATGGGCAGTCGAACTCGGGCAGTTCGATATAACATATTCACCGCGAGCAGCAGTAAAAGGACAAGTCTTGGCTGATCTTATTTCCGAATTCACTGAGCTTCAGACGATGAGCAGTGCAAAAAACCTAGTGCGCCTGAGCCCCATGTTGAAGCTCCTTCATGGAAGTTATACACGGACAGATCGTCCAACGAATCTCATGCAGGAGCAGCAGTGATATTGATAACACCAGAAGGGCATCGATTTCACTGCGCTATTAGGTTCGATTTCATCGCTTTAAACAATGAGGCCGAGTATGAAGCACTCCTTGCTGGGCTGAGGTTGGCCAAAGACATGAGTATAAAAGTGCTGGATATTTACAGTGATTCACAGCTGGTAGTGAATCAGGTCTTAGGGGAGTATCAAGCACGAGGCCTGAAAATGGTGGCCTACCTTAACAAAACCAATGATCTATTGGCGCAATTCGAGAAATATACCCTCCAGCAAATACCTCAAGATCAGAATTCAAACGCAGATGCCTTAGCCAAACTCGCGAGTGCGAAAGATGATGACACTTTAAATATAGTGCCAGTGGAGAGGCTGCGCGAGCCGAGCATACGAGCAGATGAAGCCAATATGGAGGTACGGTTAGAAGATACATGGATGGCACCGTACTTGGAGTATCTCACTAGTGGCGTACTACCATCATATAGAAACAAAGCCAGGACTCTTCGGCGACAGGCTGCTAGATACATTCTGGTCGATGGTGTTCTATACCGAAGAGGATACTCCATGCCACTGCTCAGATGTATTACACCAGAAAAGGCTAAAGAGCTGATGAGGGAAGTACATGAAGGCTTCTGTGGAGATCATGCTAGGGGGCAGAGCTTATCAAAGAAGATTCTGAGGTAGGGTTATTTCTGGCCGACTATGAACGAAGACTCAATGGAGTTTGTGCAAAAATGTGATAAATGTCAGAGGTTTTCCAAGTTCCTACGCACAGCTCCTAATGAGTTAAAGTAGATGCAAAGTTCGTGGCCCTTCGCAGTATGGGGTATTGATTTAATTGGGTCCTTGCCAATAGGAAAAGGTGGAGTAAAATACGCAATTGTAGCAGTCGACTACTTCACCAAATGGGTCGAAGCCGAGCCACTCACTACCATAACGACAAAGAAGGTGCTTGACTTTGTCATCAATAACATTGTTTGTCCATATGGATTGCCTCGAAAGATCATCTTACATAACGACACGCAATTCGATAGTGACCTATTCACAGACTTCCGCGAGAGGCATGGAATCATCAAAAGCTTTTCTTCAGTCGCGCATCCACAAGCCAATGGGCAAGTCGAAGCGGTAAATAAGATGTTAAAGGATACCCTGAAGAAAAGGCTCGAGTAAGCTAAAGGATCATGGCCAGAACAACTTTCTGAAGTACTCTGGTCGTATAGAACGTCTCATCAAACAGCAACAAGTCATACCCCGTTTTCCTTAGCATATGGGTATGAAGCTATGTTTTCGGTTGAGTTAAATCCGCCCTCACATCGAAGAATCACATACGACCAAGACCAAAATAGCCAACTGTTGATGGAGTCCCTAGACTCGGTTGAGGAGAAACGAGAAAAAGCCCAACTCCGAGTAGCTGCGTAACAGCAAAAATCCGCCCTGTATTTTAACTCTAAAGTGAAAGAAAGAAAGTTCGACGTCGGAGACTTAGTACTTCGACGAGTTTTCTTAAACACCCTCCACTCGGCTACTGGAGTACTCGGACCAAACTAGGAAGGACCTTACCAGATTGAAGAAGTCCTTCACCCAGGCACATACAAACTTGTACGCTTAAATGGAGATCTCGTTCCGCGCTATTGGAACGGAGAACACCTGCGCAAGTATTATCAATAAACAGTCCTTCTTAAAGGACTGGCTTGTATTAATTTTTACTTTTACATGTTTTGAAAAAGGGTTAGTCATGTTGTATGACTAATCGCTTATAAGTGTAAGATCTTTTAAAGATCACTCGTAAAGACATGTTTAGTCCATTTTAATACGAGAATTATAAGGGACTGTGTGCAGCCAGTCCTTCTTGCCAAATTTTGCAAATTTTTTTTTTTGCAAGTATTTGTTCATTACGTGTGTTGTTTTGTTGTATTATAAATTTTGCATGTTATACCGAGTAGTAATGTTCGTACAGGTCGTGGTCAAGGCAAGTGACCAAGGACCTAAAGCTCCTCAGTCACTTGGGGGGCATATAAGGTACATCGATAGCAAAGCATACCAAGAGGTATGTAAACACATGAACAAAATAAGTGAAAGCATGCTATGGTACTTAGAGTATTTTTCAAAATTTATATTTTGTTAAATCAGGCCAAAGTACTATGCTAAGTTCGGTCATGTGAACAGATGTTATAATAAGCAAAAATATTATAATATCTAAGGAAATTCTTTTACACCGCAAGCAGTACTGCTTGGATGTAATTATCTCAAAATAAAAGTAAAATAAGCTGCCCATGCAGCAAAATTAAAGAAAAGAAAAATATGTCTTTACATCACGACCCGTAGGTCGTGTGATTAAAGCAGAGTAAAAGAAATATTTTATGGTGCTTGAGGTGCAGGCGGATCCTGTGGAGCATTCTGGTCGACCACGCCTCCTACAGCTTCTCCTCCCTCCACTCTGGCGCCCGACAGAATGTCTAGGGAAGCAGGGACCCTGGCTCTCTCTTCGGCAGCCAACCGAGCAGTGTAGCGGGCTATCTCAGCCTTCCTGGCGTCCTCTGGAAGGTAGTTGAAGTTGGCACTTTGGTTTTGTTTCCAAAAATCATACAAACACCGAAGTGTCGCGTTCTTATACCTCTCCAAGTCCTTGGCACTAGTGAGCTTAAGCTGCTCCACCTGGCTTTGAAGGACTGCAATGGTCGTGTCCTTAGCAAGATGCTCCTCCTTAAGTTATTTGACTTCACGCCATTGGATTCTGCTAGCATCTTCCTAGTCATCCCTCTGCTTTCTGGTAGTTTCCAGAGAAGCTTGCTTTTCTGCCAGCTCTGCTACCATGGCATCCTTCTGCTGGATGACTACCTCCAGCTCCCCAGCATGCCTAGCCTCCGCGGCTTGAATCTCCTCAATAACCTTCGCCCGAGACTGCTCGATACTGGCACCAGCGCGGGCACGAGCAACAGTCATTGTCAGCATGGCCTGTAATCAAATAACAAAAAGGGAAAAAGTGCTTACACTGGCCACTTCATTAAGGGCCCTGTTGAGGATCTGGTCGACCCCCATGTTTTCAGCCTCAGCCATTGTCTCCATGCAACGTTCATGCTTTAGGATATGGGCAAGTTGATCCTTGGCTGATCGCAGGGAGCGGCTCGAGAATTTGGCCCCAGGAAGTTCGGCTTGCTGGCCTATTCTTTTGGAGCCACGGGCGAAGGATTTGTGGCGGCAGGCGGGGTCTCCTTCTCAGTAGGAGTGGAAGGTTGGGCAGACAATTGGCCAGAGGGCCCGTCTTTTGGGGGATCAGCTGCTCGACTCTTCTTGGCCGAGGGTACTTGGCTGGACTCGCCATCGTGTTTCCTGGCCGACTTCCTCCTTCGGACCAGGGGAACCTCTTCCTCCTCGTGAGTATTATACAGGTCGAAAACGTTGGCGGAGGCCGTGTCTGCAGAAAGAGATAAACATGCAGATAGTAAGCTAAAAATAGATGACAAGTTATGGCACATTAGAAAAAAGACAAAGAAAATTACAAAGACCGATACCCGAGCTATTACTACTTGTCGCTATACTATCGACTCTACTAGTCATACACTCAGTCTCTGGCACGAAGAAGTCTAGCCCTAGATTTGGAGTTTATGTAAAATTGTCGTCCCCGTCAAACAAGTGACAGGGAATTGGCAAGCTATTTAAAATCGAAATAACAGTACCGTTTTCGTCTCAAGACTCATCCAAGTCTACGACAGTCTCTGCTGCCTTTTGTTTCCCCTTCCCTTGGGGGGTAGAAGGCCTTTCTGCTAAGGGGGCGCCAGTAGGTTCCTTGATCGTAACCCAAGTCGGTCTCCTTCGAGGAGGAGACGTTGGGGGTTGCTGCTCGGGATGCCCCTCGGCAGTGGCGTTAACCGTCGTGGGTTCCCTCATTTCCTGATGAGGGGTTAGGAGGCCAAACATCCTCAAGTTTTCATCAGTGACCAGAGACTTAACGCTCTTTTAGCCATCATTCATTCTGGCCAGTGTGTTGGACCTCAACACCATGTCTGGTGTTGGGTTTGGGCGTAACCATGGTCCTGAATAGCACAAGATATTTTAGAGAAGTACAAGGAGAATCGCTAAGTAAAAACAGCGACCAGTAGAAAAAGGACATTTACCTCCTCGAGCGAAGGCCAGGTTGTTTGCAGTCATGTCGTGCGTGAGGAAATACTCCAGACTGTATTTCCCCACATTGGAGATATGAGTGGTGTCACTCAGGAATGTTCGGGTTGTTTCCTGGTGACAAAAATGAAAAACGCCCGTCCCGGACTGTTGGGGGTTGGACTTAAGGTCAAAAAGGAAGTTGACCTCGTGAGGAGTAGGCTCTGGCCATTTTTTAAGTTTGTAAAGGATATAGAGTGCTGCGAGCATTCTATATCCGTTGGGAGTAATTTGAAAGGGGGCGACACTGAAGTAGATCTCCACCCCCTAATAAAAAGGATGAAGAGGAAGGGTAGCCCCCGCCTCTATATGATACCTCAACCAGGCGCTATAAGCGCCTCCAGGCAAGTTAGCCCTCTGATCCGCAGTGGGGATCTTGAGATTGACCCGAGTGAGGGGATACTTCCTGAGATAATTAGCCAGCATTCTGGGGGTCACCTGGCTGAGGGGAGAGAGATATCATTCAACATCAGGAAGGGTTGAGTGCCGAGGGCGAGCCCTGACCTAAATGCAAGGTTCCGGGATAATGTTTTCTCGACCCCTGGTCGAGGGAACCCTAGCCTGCGAATCAGGCTGGGCAGGAAGATTTGGATTGTCTTCGGGATTTGATTTCTTTTGGCCAAGAGATTTGGAACGGGCCATTCTAGATGATGATGGTTGAGGTCTGGAAGAAGAGAGTCTTGAGAATGGAATCTCGTGAACGCGTTGAGTAGGCTTTTCTTCACCTTCAAGCAATTGCGCAAGAAGATCGTCTTCGATAGGCCGCTCACCTCCCCACAAACCTGGGATTAAAATATGCGGACAGAAAAATGGGGAGGTGAGGATGGAGAGTCTAGAAAGATGGTTAGAATAACGCTGGTCGTGTATAAAAGTCAAACTTTTATACAATAGCATTCTAACGAAAACCAAAATTTTCCACATGAACAGTTTGAAAAACGGATCAAAAAGTGAAAGCAAAAAGTTTTTTGAAAAAGCTTTTTTAAATCCTGTAAGGGCGAAAAAAACTCAGTTTTTCAACTAGCATAAAAATCAAATTTTTACTTCGGTTTTACGTCCTAAATTTATGATCTCGACTAACAAAATGATTCACAACTCCTAAATGGCGAAGATACACCATCCTATCTAGCATCACTCGATAAATCCCCTATTTTCATGCATTTCTACTCAAGAATGCAGACAATATCAGAACCTAGAGGTTAACTCACTGCGGCATGCACAACGAAAACAAAGAGTAGAAAAGTTCTGAAACTTACTGAAGCGAAGATTATGGAGGTTGGAAGAAATTCCAACCGTAAGCGAACGAATCGATGGTGGTTCTTGAAATGCTGAAGGATGGTCTTCAGGAAGAATGAAGGTTCTGATTTAGGGTTTCTTGATAGAGAAATGGCTTGCGTAAAAAGAAAAAGGAGGCTCTGAGGAGGCTATATATATTTTGTCTGTGGCATGGAAAAAGAGGTAATCATCAGTTTCCTCTTTTCGAATCATGGGGAAAGGTGATAGCCGCCAATGGATTGCTTGGGAACCGAAAAACCGTGATTAGACAGGGGTAGGTTGCTTTTTCCAAGAATGCACGAACTACTCTGACAGATTGGGTGGGGTAACCGAAGAGTCGTTTGCCTTAAAGTTCATTTATTACTGGTCGTAATAAATTAACTTGGGGGGCAAATGTTATCCAAAAAATAGGAACAGGTGACGTGGCAGACTTTTTTAGCACGTGACTGACACCTGGCAGAAGATCCGTTCAACCATTGATTAGTGAGATTCCCTTGCGTAACATTCGAATCTTTTATACGACCAGCCTAGTCGTATACTCCATATATTTTGAGATAATTTTGTACAATTATAAACATATCCGAGATTATCTCCCATGATCCATGATGATCCGATTATTTAGGAAAGAATATCTGTAACTGATTCATGTAATCCTCCTTGAGCCTATAAATAGAGAGAAATAGCTCAAGGGAGGGACTCTTTGGCTGATTTTTTGTTTACACTTTACAAGAGAATTAAGGCTATTATCTTGTGATTGTATTGTTGATCTCTCTCAGGTCTGTGAAACTCAAAGAACCCTAGTTCTTTGATCACTCCTTTGAGAATTCAAATCAATAATAGCTTAAGTGGACGTAGGTCATTGCCATTTTCGTGGGGCCGAACCACTATAATCTATTGTGTTCTTTACTATTTTTTCTATTAAATCCATTTCAATACATCTAGTCACATCAAGCATTTGACTCCATGTCAGTTGACCAAATCGAGGGTCAACATAATATATAATACATATGTTGACCATTGATATGGTCAATGACACGGAGTCATAAAAATGATATGATTAAGAAAATTAAATTCAAGGATGTATACGGCACAAGGATTTTATAGTGGTTCAGCCTTAAGATTGGTAATGACCTACGTCCACTAATGTATAAGAACTCCAATACGTGCGATCATTGAACAAGGGTTAACTGAGTTTCACAAGTCTTGAAGATAAATACAGATACTATGTATAAAATCACTATTTCTCTCTGAATACAAATTATTGTGTGCCCCCTAAATGAATCCTATGAGTCCTATTTATAGGCTCACAATTGTACATATGGGCCGTCCTTAACTTGCCCTACAAGCACAATAAAATAATAACATAAATTACATCAATTACATTTTAATTAATAAATATCCCTCAAATATCTAACTTATAACCATTTCTAAGCATTTGTCTCGGTCCTATGAGCAGCTCTGATCAGATGCTTCTATTCACCTTTTTTTCCTGCTCCTCAGCATATTCCTTGCATCTATCGAGCAGCTCAATTTCTTTTGATATTCTGGTCATCGGTCGACCGATCCTTCATTAATAATTAGTCATGTGTTGTTCACATGCCTCTTTAACATGCCACATCATCATGCAAATATTTGGGGAAACATTTGTCCCACAAGTTTATTTTAATGTGAATAGCATTTAATAAACTTACTCGACCAGCAAAAGGCTGACCTGTGACATTAGACTATACTTACTTTCTCGAAAAAGTAAGTAATTATGACTTTTTCGATTTTCGAGGAACGATTTGTCGATTATTTCAGTTTCACATACATCGAAATCCCATTATCATCATTACTCATCAATAATACCCCGATCAGTATAAATATAAGTGTCCTCACTCCTTTTCAGTGTTACCCAAACTTTCTCTCTCTTCAAGAACTTTCAAAACTCATCCAAAAACCTTCAAGCGTTTCTTCATGGAACCTGAAACCTTTGGAGCAATTTAGAGCAATCTTTCTACGATTTCTCCAACAATCTTCACTTCAAGTAGGTTTTCGAACAAACCCTTCAGATTTTGTAGCAATTTACTTGCATTTTGGTTTCAATTCTTCTATGTTTGTAACTATTTTTTGATGTTCTTGGCGAGTTTCTGAGTATATATTTTTTAGGAAAAAAGTACATAGAAATAATATGCTAAAATAGTTATTTTTGGTAATTTATTACATATGAAAATGTTTATGAGAAGTATTAGGGTTTAAAGTGAAATTTCGATTTTGGTTTTTCAGAAAAATTAAGATTTTCCAGCCTAGTTTTGAAGTTGAAATGATTTTCTAAAAAAAACTTTTCAGTTTCACTTTTTTATTATGTTTATTCCAACTTGCTCAGAGGGCTTTTGTATTGTTACTGGGATGTTGCTGGTCGGATAAAAGCTAAACTTTTATCCACGAGCAGCATTATCCTTTCCTTTTTTTTCCTTTTTGTTCTTCTTTCTCTATTGTTCTTAGATTCTCACTTCCCCTGTTTCTTCTAAGATATTCATGCACAATCCTTGGGGATGTGAGAGGACAATAGATGAAGATCTTATTAACTTGATGTTTGAAGACACTGAACCGCCTATTTTACCCATTCCACTAAATACAACCCAACCAACACCATTGACCAGCCATCTCTTTTCAAACCTCTCTATGGCGCGAGTTAAACATGTTGCTCAGTGGAGGAAGAAAATCCTTGACCCTCCATTGACCAGCAGGCGACCAATGCTGAAGGACCATCTACTACCAACCAACTTGCAGCAACCTTCACAGATCCTCTTTTCACATGCCTTGGTGAAACAATTATTGAAAAATGATATACCCTGGTACATCACCCCTCCCACCATTATATCGAGAAGGATGGTGGCAAAATATCTAAAAAATACGGCCTCCCTAGGTTACACTGCTCAAGCTGACCCCTGACCAGAAAGCAAACATGCCCGAAGGCGCTTATAGTGCCTGGTCACGGTATGATATCGAGGCAGGGACTACTGTGCCAATGCACGATTATTTTCAAGGAGTGATGAACTACTTCGATATTTCTCCATTCAAAATTACACCAAACAAGTGTAGAGTGTTATCAACACTCTATATTCTTTACCACCACAAAAAATGGCCCATACCAAGTCCTCACAAAATCAACTAACTGTTCGAGTTAAAATCCAACCCAACTGGAATAACCTGGGGTTCTTCCATTTATTCCATCAGGAATCTGCTCGCACCTTCCTGACAAAAATTACCTACAAATCAAATGTGGGAAAATACTTCCAAGAGTATTTTCGCACAACCGATCTTGTAGTGGACAACCTATCCTTTACTTGGGGAGGTATTTTCCTTTTTGAATTTCTTTAAACTTTTGGTCGTTTATTTCCTTTTTGTTCTAAATTTACTCTGTTGAATATAGGCCCATGGTTTCGACAAGAGCCTACCCAGAGTATGATAGAGAGGGTCATTTCCCTATCCAGCATGACTGCTATAGAATAGAGCATGAAGGAGCTGGTTATTGAAAACAACTTAAGGTTGGTTGATCTTCTAGAGCCCCACAAAGAGGTGAACGAAATAACTGCTGGCAGTGCCACAGGAGAAGGTGCTGATGAGGCCTCCCAACCACAAGACATTCCACAACCTCCCAGGCACTGACCGACAACTGGGTTTACCATAAGAGAAGCAGTTTCCATCCCTTGACAAGAATCCATCCCTACTTCCCATGGGAAGGGAAAACAAAAACTACTTGACCAACCTGGTCGATTATACGACTTACCCGATGACGAAAATGGTATGGATTATTCAACTCTTTTAAATATGTTGCCCATTCCTATTAGCATGTTCGACAGAAATGAAAACTTTATCTTTCCAATGAGTAGCTTTAGCCCAGATTTCTTTGAGTAGGATTGTAACGCCCCAAATTTTCTAGTAAAACTTAGTGCCTTGATTAATGTTCCAGGAGGGAAATAATTGATTTAATTGTATTATTACATGATTAATCATGATATATGTGCATCATTATTTGATTGCTTGGGTTATGATATGATATAACTAGGTATGCATGTTTAGGTGTATCAAATACGCATGTGGGTCCGGTCTTATTAATAAGGGCATATTTGTTTTTATGTGTGTGCTATGACTGAGACCACATTGTCATGTTGGTATATTTGCAATATTGGGCTCGAGGCAGTCCTAGGGAGAGGATTAGCAGAATAGTCACAACGAGGTCCAATACCTAGCTCAAGGTGAGCCTAGGGGTATTTTGGCCATTTTGGTATCAAGGGATAGACTTGGACAAACCTTCAAGAAGTGACCAGAACACTAACCTTATACATCCTCTCCTCTCCCACATTCTCTCTCTCTCTCTCTCATTTTGGGTTCTCTTGAGCCTTAGGGAAAGCACTTAAAGTTTGGAGAATTAGCTTAGGCATCTAGGAGGATTTGAGGCTAGGAATTTTGGGAAATCAAGCTAGGAGTAAGTCTGAGGCAGATGGAGGTCAAATTCTTGGATTTAGGTAAGGTTTTACTAAGATTTTTGGTCATTTTTTGCTGTAATTTTGGGGTTTTCTTGAGGTTTAAAACTTTAGGATGATTTTTTATTTTATGAGAATATGGAATAGTTTTTGGGGTAATTATATTGATTAGGTTGTGCTGATATGAGTCATAGCAGTGATTTTTGGTTTAGGATTGGATTAAAGTTAATTTTAGTGGAGTTGGCTTGAGAAAACGCTAGGAAAAATTGGTTAGGGCACGGCGAGGCCCGTGTTCCGCTAGGAGAGAGCCTTAGGGTCTCTGACTTGTAGCACGGTGCGGCCCTAGTGGCTGGGCCGGAACTCTAATTATATGAAATGGCCTAACCATATTTTTAAGCTCAGGAACTCGAACTTAAGGGCTTGGGAAGGATCCTACTACCAGGTTTAGTAGAATTTGACGTCCCGAAGCTAGTATATTATTCGAAGAGCTTTAAGTCGATTTATATGGTGATGGTTATGTATGATTATGTTGTGACTAGGTTTTATCGCTAAGGCTCGAAAATAGGGATCGTTCTCCGGATCGCTTTGCACTATCAGCTCGGAACATAGGTAAGAAAATTGTTTATGCCCATAGAGCAGGGCATGGCCCGATTATCTTTTTTTAGTGTTATGTATAAATTTTTATAATTCTTATCTCATGTTTATGTGTTTATGATTGATCGTCGAAGACCGGGATCATCACAGGGCAGAATCAACAAGGGTCGGAAATGACAATAAGCATGTTGAATGCAGGCCGCCATGGCAATGCCATCTAGGGTGTTGTTCTTAGCCGCTCAGTTAAGACTATGAACCTGGTGCCTGGTAACGCACCTGGATTGGCTTAGGCTGCTGTTGTGAATTTTCTGTCACATCTGTTTAAGTTATGCGTTTATGAAATAAATTGTTATATTCTGTCTTTGCTGAGTTTTCTTCTTGGGCCTTGGTTCATGGATGATCTATGGTGCAGGTAAGGGCAAAGGAAAGGCCAACCAAGCATGAGTTTGAGGGCATGGAGCGATGCGTACATGTTTTGCCTACTTGGCCGTCACGACTTGGGGTAGATTTGAGGAACGTGCTATAACCATTTGATTTTGTCAATTAGGTCAACTGTACACTAATTTTTGAGTTGTAAATAAGTTTCAACACATTATTTTGGGATCCCAATGTAACACTATTATGATTTAAATGAATGTCCAAACTTTTATACTTAATTCTTATTTAAATGAGTCTTAATTTAATTTAATCACTCTTTTTGGTCTAAAGCCTCGATTAGAGAGCTAATGGCACATTTTAAAACCACATGGAAACAGATGTAGGGTAGCAGGGTGTTAAAACTTGGTATCAGAGCGTGCCAAGGTTTATGGTTCATAAAGCTTGACCAAATATGTACACTCAATGCCAGAGACCAGCTCAAATTAAAGTTGCTCAGTATTAAGTGAAATATATGTTTAACTGCTTGTTTGAATTTCCCTGTTTTCCTTATTGATATAAATAGATCATGACAAGTGTATATAATGCCAGGGCATGGACCCTTTGATTTTTATATGATTATGTTGTGTGTGTGCATTGTATTGGTTGATATTTGTGATAGATTGGTTAAACTGGGAGGTGTCTTTCTTTGGATGTTATTATCGTGGCTGATGTGACGCACCATTGATTGCAGGAATATTATAGTTATGCCTCGCTAATCAATTCGATTCTGCAGCAATATGGCTGAAGATAACGACAATATTATAGCAGATGTTTGCAGAAATGCAATCTAGACTTTAGAGAATGGAAGATGAACTCTAAGAGTTGAGATAGTAGACCACTCCCCACAGGTTATGGCACTAGTACTAGCCCAGCCTGTGATGGAAAATAGGTGGTAACTTTTGTATGAGAGGTTCAAAAAGTAGCACCCTCCCACCTTTGAGGGCGATCAAGACCCACTATGGGCAAAAGAGTGGATGAACATGATTTCTTCCATACTAGATTTCATGAGGATGAAAGGAAACGAGATGATGGCTTGTGCCCGCTACATGTTGAGGGAAGATACTCACATCTGGTGGGAAGTTGTGTCTTAGAGGAGAGATGTGAGTACTATGACTTGGGGTGAATTCAGGGATGTCCTTAATGAAAAGTATTACAATGTTGCAGTTCGAGCTACAAAGGTTGAGGAATTCACTAATTTTTCCGGTAGGCTAAGTTCGCCCCGGATCTGGTGCCTAGTGACATGGCAAGGAGAGATCAATTTGTACGAGGGTTGAATGTTATGATAACTCGTGATGTTAAGTTAACATTGGATCCAAGGACAACTACCTATGTTCAAGTGGTGGAAAAAGCCCTTACTACTGAGGGTGTTGAAGACCTGATCTAGAAAGAAGGCGTTGGAAGGCGCGATGCTTGAAGGATGGTGCCTCCCTTCACTGGTTCTAGCTGAGGTAGTGGCCCCAGATTCTAGAAGAGAATGGCCCTTGATTCTTTTGTTCTTCCTGGTTCAAATAGGAGAGGCACGAGGCAGCTTTGGTGGCCGTCAGGGCAGGGGGGAAAACTGGAGGAGCTTCCCACAGTGTCCACGATGTAGGCGACAACATCTAGGGGAATGTAAAGTCAGAGCATGTTTCATCTGTGGGAGTGTTAGCCACTTGAGGGAGGACTGCCCACAAGCCAGAAAAGAGGAACCAAAGATGAGCGACAGCCTCACTCCAGCCAGAGTTTACACCTTGACCCAAACTGAGGTTGAGGCTAGTCCCTCGTTCGTGACACGTTAGATTTCTAGGGTTGGTTCTTCGTTTACTACATTGATTGATTCAAGGACAACTCATTCGTTTGTATCTCTTAAGGTGATATACTGTTTGTGTAGACCTTGTGATCTGTATGCGAAGGGATTTAGAAGTTTTTTGCCAACTGGGGAACTGGTATTCTCTAGGAGGCGAGTTAGGGCATTACCATTAGAGATAAACGGTAGGGAGTTGTGGGTGGATCTGATTGCACTGGTGATGGATGATTTTTATATGATCTTTGGGATTGACTGGTTAGCAATGTATAGGGCAATGATAGACTGCAAGCGTAGGATGGTGTTGACGGCAAGAACTCATCAACGATATATGGATGGAAAACTCAAAGCTTGTTACGAAAACTGAGTAGAAAGAACTTAGGAAAAACTTAAGAAAGAAACATGCGAAACATCAACAATGGAGGAAAATCTCGTATATTACTCTACTATCTCTGTCTACAATGAATTTTCCAACCCTTTGGTTAAAGGGGTTGAAGCCTATTTATAGATGGGCTCTAATGGCCTCTGATACAAGGTGGTCCCAAGGGACAAGATCGTACGTTGGTACCCTGTCAGAGTAGTGGTGCATGGTGTAGAGGAACAAAGGGTTGTGGTGTTGGTTGTTTTTACATGATCAGAGACAGGAAGATCATGCTAACACTCTTCATACGAATTCTTACCACCACTACTTGTTGGATGTTGATGTTAGAATCACGCCTCTGCCTCCCTCAAGGTCGTACCCCTTGTACTTGTCCACATGCCTAATGGTCCTTCTCACGTTTCTACGACATACCTTGGCTCAAGGATTTCTAATAATTTGCTAAGTGTGGGATATTGTTTTTAATCCTCCTTGTATAGTTGGGAGGCCTGCCACTGATAGAATGTGAAAGGCAATGAAGCCTTTACTAAGCGAAACCCTCTTCAATGCCTCAACACCAAGGCCATAAGGCCTTTGCACAGTCTAGTGCATAGGTGACGTAGTTGCGTCCGGAGCAACACAACGAGGTGCTGGGACTTCGCGTGGAGTCTGGGGGTGTGCGAGCCTTCTTGGAAGCCTTCACTAGGCAACAACATGGCTCCTAGCCTTGCTATGCGAGGCTCTCCCTCGCCATGCGCGGCTCTCTTCATGTCGCGCCACCAAGGAACCCAAGCCCTTGGATGGACTTCTGCGCCTAGCCTTGCTATGCAAGGCTATCCCCCTCTTCATGCGCGATTCTTCGCATGTCGTAACACCAAGGAACCCAGACCCTCGCACGACCTTTTGCATGGGCGTACCGTCCTTGACACACACAATCTCATGCATGGGCGACGTAACTGCGCGAGGCGCTTGGATTCCACAAAGGCTGGCATGCCGCTTGTTGGGCCTCGCTATGTGAGGCCTGTTATATTATTTCATATAATATAATATTAGATTAAATAATGTGACAAAATGTGATTTGTCACACCTTGTAACATATTATTGAGAGTCACAAAATTGGACTAATGTGTGTGCCCAAATGTGACATATTTTGGAGTTACAAAATCAGTTACAAATTTGTAACTCCCAAATATTACCCAATAATGTGTATATTATATGTTACTCATTTGAAATTGGATTTCATAAAGGCATGATGATATATGACTGTAGGAGACATGTTTTTAACTCCCAATAGGTGTTTGGACGTTAAAAAATCATGTGGGAAAGGATTTGGGACATTTTGGAACGTTTTGGAAAAATGACTTTTTTGTGCTGAAAATGGCCTGTGGCCGCGGCCTGGGGGACAGAAGCTAGTGGCCGCGGCCAGTGAGGCTGACAGCCTATGTGAATTTTCAATTTTTTCCAAATTGAACGGTTCTAACATCCCAAATAACTCCCAAATCTCCATTTTAATTCCCTAAACATCCAATTAAACATTGGTTATAG
Organism: Humulus lupulus; assembly: GCF_963169125.1. Classification (NCBI taxonomy): domain Eukaryota; kingdom Viridiplantae; phylum Streptophyta; class Magnoliopsida; order Rosales; family Cannabaceae; genus Humulus; species Humulus lupulus. The sequence continues at coordinate 50,533,434 of NC_084797.1, forward strand.
CCATGAGGGTTGGTGGAATTTGAAATTCAAAGGGGTATCTCAAACTCTATAAATAGGAGCCTAATGCTCACTTGTAAGATACACCATTTTCCATCCACAAAGCACTTGGCTGGAAAATACACCAAAATGCTTGATAATTCCAGAGAGCTATTTCCTAGAGAGATCCCTTAGTGCTTAGAGAATAGGGGGAAATAAGCTTTTGGACAAAGGTCTTGAACCTTCTTCAAGTTGGTGATCCCCACTACTCTACACTTTGGTTGTGTGAGAGTTTGTTTGTGTTTTCATTCTTTTGATCTTGTTGATCTTATTTATTTGTATTGTTATAGTATTGAGTTTGTAATCTTCTTCTTCTACATCTTTCTATTTACTTGTATTTTGAGCAATTGAGTTGTAATATTTATTTAATCAATATTATATTGTCCATTGTATTTTTGCATAGAGTTGTATTTGGTTTTTCCATATTTCCATTGAGCAATAATATATATTCTCTAACAAGGCCCTCTACGTATGCGAGGCCCTCTTCTCTGGTGCCTTGCTCCTTTAACGAATTACCTTTATTTACACTTGCCCCCTAGTCTATGAGCATTCTTTCAAGTGTGTTCGTAGACTCTTTCATATGTTCTTTGTATGATTTGAATGGCTTTTATGCTTCATTTTCCTTGAAGGGTCGTGGATGGCTGACCATTTGAATGCTATCTTGGAGTGAATGAGGAAACACAAAATGGATCATGGTGGTGTATTTCTTTGTAATTCATAAAGAAACAGAAAAAGCAACTAATTTTAGTGGTGATCCAAGTATGTCCTTAAGATGTTATGAGGGTCAATTATTTCCAATGGCGGATCCCAAGGTCCCCAAGGCTCTTGATCTCCACCATCCATCTAAATTTGATCCAATGGCTAGAAAGCCTTCACTTTTTGTACTGACCCAAAATTTTCTAATAAGGCTTAAGGGCCTTGATTAGCACGTCAGGAGGGCATAATTGGTTTATGTGTGATTTAATGGTTAAATGAATGATTATGTGGATATGTGAAATGCATGTTTAGAAGTATTAAATATGCATGTGGGCCCTATTTAGCTTATAAGGGCATAAATGTGATTATATGTGATAAATTGTTGAGACCACCTTATTATGTTGATATATCTACAGTATATGGCTCGAGTTGGTCCTAGTGAGCGGATTGGCAAAATAGTCATTTACATGCATGAGAGTTAATAACCATTTATATATATATATATTACCTTTATTAGTATATTCAAAGGTATCATGTAGAGTAATTTATGACCTAATATTACTTCTGTATTCCACAAATACTCTACATGGCAATCTGTCTAAATGGAATTTTAACAAATTTGACCATATATTATAAACAAGGTAGCAGACAAAAGTGAAAGAAAAAAAAATGAATAAACTTATACAATACACAAATAGCAAACATTCAAACTCAGATTTAGAGCATTAATCTCTTTCATATTTATAGAATACCAATAAAGCAACAACAAATGACATGATAACACCAGTTATATACACATATCAAGAAAAATGCTCTGTATGTGCATGTTAAAAAATTCCCATTCAATTCACACAAACCATGTCGTATGGTCGATTCTAAAATATATTCACAAGAACAATGCATCTGTTCTGTTCAAAATTTCCAGGTACGCTTAAAAATAACTATATTTTACGTGTCTTCAAAATCAATATTTTCTTTAAGTTCTATTCGGTTTCAAATAAATTTTAATGTTATGCCATGAATGTTGGCTAACCGTCAATGGCAGTTTTACTTTGTTAGAATAACACCTTGTCAATTTCTTTATAGACCATATACTTCTTTGATTTGCTAGGTCAAAATATTACTCAGCTAAAATATTACATTAATAGATGAATGAAGAAAGGGTAGAGACTCTTACCATAAAATGCTCTCCACTTGCAAATGTAAAAGATAATTCAAATCATCCCACAAGTTAATCCAATCAGAATAGCTATAATTATCACTGCTCTCTTCACCTTAAGATCAGCTCTTGCTTTTCTTAAATAAATTTTTGGAGCAAGAAAAGAAAATATTAATGAATTAAAATAGAAGGAAAGGAATTTGAACTTGATAAGGAACTAAAATTTTCAACCTATAATATGTACCCATTTGTAAAGCTGACAGTCAAACAAATAGATCTTGCCCGCTGGAAGGAAATTGTCGAATAGCATAAAGATCTCCAAACCAGACAACGCAGCCACTGCCTTCACCTCTGATATCTGAGTTTGTATAAGCCGTACAAGAACAATTGATAGATTCATACTCTTGTTCACCCATGTATGTTGAGCATCCAACAATTTCCAACCAGAAAATTTCAAAAAGAAGTGATAATTTGGTTAGTTTTTCATTCTTTTCCAGCAACCAAACAGCTGTTAAAACAAAAATACTCCGAGAAAGTAAACAAAAGAAGAAACTACCTGCTATTTCCGAGGCTCTTCGTCCAGTACCTTCTTTCGTTGTTCCTCATATTCTTGTTCTTCTTCTTCCATCTTCTTCCTGTTCATCTCCATGGCCTCGAGCTAGGCCTTCTCCCTCTCCTCAAACTCCTTCCTCTCCCTCTCGGACCTCTCCGCATCTTCCTTCTTTATAAAGTGTACCTGACTCGTCAAATCGACCACGCCATTCTCCGATTCACCATCGCCACTTCACGTTTGTTGAGCTCTACACTGAGAGTGATTTAGGCAAAGATAGAGGAGAGTGATTTAGGAAAGATAGAGGAGAACACGAGAGAGTAGAAAAAAAATAAAGATATATTTTTAGTTTCCCTCTAAATAAATTCACTCACCCGCCAACACTATAACTCATTTTATATCCCATTCATGTTTTGCCCAGTATAATACACTACCATAATACTTTTTTATTAGTACTATATTCATGTGTTATGGAAATGGGTATGTGGTGTAATGCCTGTCCTCGCACATCTTCAAATCCATATATACGCACCCAGGTATACCTTCTTTCCCCAATGATACGCATGTCTACTTTATCTTTTATATGAAGGTAGGGTAACTGGTTGGTATGTACCCGTTCCTTGGAGGTTTTTTCTCTTTTCTTTTATTCTCAAGCCTCATTAGGAACATATGCATGGGTTCTCTTCTTACACCCCTTATACTTATGTTGTAGATATAGGGTTGTCTTCACGCACACACGTCATCGCGTCTTAGCTGGCCCATGGCGTCTGGGAGGTGTTCTAAAGGTCCACCTTGTGTTAAATTTATCGATTTGTCATCCTCCGACTCTAAGGCCGACATTTGGAAACGCCCAAACAATGGAGGTGTGTGAATGCTCTACCTACAGAGGTTATCCTACCTTAGGCAGAAGGAATGGGGCCTTGAGAATGAACTTGAATTCTTTACTAGTTGTGAGGGTTTAGGTTTCTCCCCATGGCATAAAACATATGTCTCCCAACTAAAATCAACCATTTAGGATTGTATAGCCAAAATCGCTTGCCTAGAGGAAAACTTGCCACCTAAACCTCCTTCTTTCTATGGTGACGAATCCTCAGGCTATGGGGGTCATACCCGTGAGGGTGCTGATTGTGATCCACTTGAACCTGAGTTTCTTTCTATGCTTTTCCCACGTTTCCTCACATGCCCCCAATCGTACGCCATAAGGTCAAGCAATGTGCGGGTAGGCGCAAGACATTTAGAGGGCCTTCTGGGTGTTGATAGAGTCAGTCACCCACAAACCGCTCGTTGTCTCTGTCCAGGTACAAAACATGACGAGGGGGATTTTTGACAATTCTGAGGACGCGGGCATCATGTCCACTCTTACCAGGGTTAAGCTTGCCAACATGCTGATGGCCAACCAACTGTCGCCGGACATCAACCTCATCATTCCATCTAGCGAGGACTGTGCATATGAGCCACCTGAGGGGAATGTTGCTTCCAGTTACTCAATAATCAAGTCTGATGGAGTCTTGCTGCTTCACCCCTTTTTTGTTAAGGTACTCAACTATTTTGAGCTAGCACCCCTCCAACTCTCTCCCAACTCTTGGGTTGTACTTAGTTGCTTATACGTATTATACAAGGAAGTGCACTATAGAGGGCCTTCCATGAGTGAGGTCCACCATCTTTACACCCTTAGGGAGAATCCAACAGCCCCCAGCTTCTATAAGCTCCTGAAAGTCGTGGCTCTTACAGGGTATCCCCTCGTGGAAGGTTCCATTTCCAATAGGGGCACGTGGAAGAGCAACTTTTTCTTCAACAACAGTGTGTCCGATCAACATACATATTTCAACACTTCAAGTAAGTTTACTCCCACCAAGGTGCGTATATAAGAAATTTTTCTTTACCCCCCATTTTAGGTTTATCTAACTATAGTTATTTCATTTTCTTGACCATAGGCTTCGAAGGGGTTGTCGGCCCTACCATGAGTAAGTTAGCCCGCGATCGAGTGGCGAAGATCCTGGGTGTGCCGGCCTCGTGCAAACAGGCCTGTCGCCTTTTAATGGAGGGCAATCTTTATTCATACAAGTTTCTATCTCCAGATAAAGTGGTTTCCTTATGCTCCGTCTCGTCCAAATCTACCATCAACGAGTAGTAGGTGATGATGAAGATGGTTATGATGAGGAAGATGATAAAGATTACAACAACTCATCAAGTGATCATATCGAAATGGGAGATAAGGTCGAGGTGGAGTCCAAGAATTATCCATATTTACCATCCTTGGCCGGCGGGGCTAGGGATGTTGCTGAGGACGGATACACTGACTGTGTTACTTCTCAGTTTCTACCATCAATGCTTGGTGCTAAGTTTGTTTTCAGCACCCATGCTCCCGCCCCTTCTATCCCGAAGAGGAACTTTGCCCTACCTTCTTTTTGTGATGCCCTTCCAACCTTGGGGGGCGTTTGGGGCAGGCATCTTTAGGTGCCTCTCTTCCTAAAGAAGTGACTCCGCACCCGTCTGCCCCTTGTGCCTCTGCTCATGGATCAGGACCTTCTCGGTCTCCTTCCTTGTTTAAGCATGCCTCCCCATGTCGAGCTTATACTTTCGCTTCCGAAGTCCATCCTTTGGCGAGCCAGTACGGAGAGGCCATGAACCGTTACATGGGAAACATTCCTGAAGGTGAGTGGGGGTCTATGTATGACATTCCAGATGCCGAGTAGGGTGACACTTATATGCGAGCCTCTATGCAGGTACTTGTCAAAACACTCAATGTATGTTTTTCAGTTTTGATATCACCTGACCATTGATGTTTTATTTTATTTCTTTGTCCTTACTCAGGCTTCAATCCTAGGTCATTGATTTGTCACCTCAAGCACCTCATCCACACAATGGCTACAACTCAAGCTTAAGGGGGCAATGAAGAATCTCTCAATGGCCCAGGAAAAGATGCATAGTTTGTCCACACGGGTCTGCAATTCGGAGGGCCAGCTTGCTGAAACAATTTGCCAGAGTGATGCTGCATTGGCCAAGGCTTCTTCGACCTCTCACTCCAATACTAGACATGAAGCTACTATCCACACTATAAACGAGAAGATTAATGCGCTTAAGGCTGAACTTGTAAATGTCGAGTACGAGATAATTGAGCGCACGTTGCACGCTGTGTGGAGGACCAATCCTAACGTCGACTTGTCTCCCTTTAGAGAGTATGCGACTGGGAAAATTGCTGAGTGGAAAGTCGTAGAGCCCTCTTCAAGGCTTATTTGTATACTTAAATATTGTTGCCATGTAACCCTCCATGTTGTTTTTTTTTATGGAACTCATCATAAGTCTTTAATGGTATGTGGGACTCTTGATTTCTATGTCCTTGCTTATTTTTTATATCAACTATGTGGATGCATTGGCCTTTCTAGCCTTTTTCATTCATTCTTTATTATCAAGCGTAAGGGACTCTGATAAGTCCCTCTTATTATTATTATTATTTTGATGAATTCTTTATGTCTTCTTGGGTTAATCACAATAGTCTTTTTATGCACCCTGACTATACTTGTAAGGAAATATTTACCATTTAGGTTATTATTATCATTTTTATATTCTTTGTGCGCACTTGTAATTTTGTGCAAGAAGCGTCATTCTCATCATTATGTATAGTACTATTTTTACAAGGGTCTCTTTTAGGACCCTTTTTGGCTAGTCGGCTTAGTGGTCGTTCTAGACTTATTAGGAGACGCCCTCCTTACAGCCTCACCCCTTGTGGGGGTGTCAGCCTTTAGTTCGAGGTCATCTTTGTAAAAAAAAAAAATTATTCCCTTAATAATCATAAGAAACAGCTTGCTGAGTTTATTCTTTTTTGTATATATGCGTACCTCCTGTCCTGCCCCCAAGTGCTTGGTGAAATTTATTCCAACAAGCACTTTGGTGAATGTTTGTAGTTGGATATGTTTTTGATCGTATTCATTGACGATATACTGGTTTACACCTAATCAGAGACAGAACATGGGCATCACCTTCGTTCGGTGTTACAACGGTTAAGGGACCATAGGCTATATGCTAAGTTCAGTAAATGTGAATTTTGGTTACCCCAAGTAATATTTTTGGGCCATATTGTGAGTAAGGAGGGGATTCTAGTGGACCCAACAAAGATAGTGGCAGTGAGAGATTGGCCGAGGCCAAGCAGTGTACAAGACATTAGAAGCATCCTGGGGTTAGCAGGGTACTACTGGCGATATGTTGAGGGATTAACCAAAATGACCACACTGTTGACTAAGCTGACGCGTAAGAAGACCAAGTATGTCTAGACAATTATATGTGAGAATAGTTTCAAAGAGTTGAAGTGGCGACTGATCACAACTAAGGTATTGAGTCTTCCATCAGTTAGGGAAAAGTTTGTGGTGTACTGCGAAGCTTCTAGGCAGCGTTTGGGTAGTGTATTGATGCAAGCTGGAAAGGTGATAGCCTACGAGTCGAGACAACAGAAGGAGTATGAGTAGAGTTATACCATTCATGATCTGGAACTAGCAGCGGTGGTGTTCACACTGAAGGTATGGAGGCATTACCTATATGGAGAGAAGTGCGAAGTATACAATGATCATAAAAGTTTGAAGTATTTATTCACTCGAAAGGATTTGAATATGCGCCAAAGGTGTTGGCTGGAATTGGTGAAGGACTATGATTGTGAGATTTTTTACCATCCAAAAAAGGCAATGTAGTGGCCGATGCATTGAGTAAGAAGGGCCTAGGACAGTTTTTCAGCTCTAGACAGATTTCAAAAACACTAGCTGAAGAAATGACGAGGGCAGGAATTGAACTGGTAGTTGGTCAACTATCCAACATTACTCTTTAGTCCGCACTCATTAAGAGAATCAAAGAAGCACAGAAGGAGGATTCTCAGTTGAGGAAACACATGGAGAATGCCTTAGCTGGACTGGCTTGAGACTTTTCTATTTTCAGAATTAGATCTATTGGGATATAAAAATCAGATTTGTGTTCAGATGGATTGTGGTATCAGACGAGAGATTCTAGATGAGTCTCATACCACTCCTTATTCTCTACATCCAGGTATGACAAAGATGTACCAAGATCTAAAGACTCTGTATTGGTGGCCAGGAATGAAGAGGGACGTGGTGGATTATGTGGCCAAGTGTTTGACCTGTTAGTAGGTGTAGGCTTAACATCAAAGGTCAGTGGGGTTGCTGTAGCCTTTAGGGATTCCAGAGTGGACTTTGTGGGAAGATATTATAATGGACTTTGTGGTCGGATAACTAAGAATAGTGGGGCAATATGATTCTGTGGGGGTGATTGTGGATAGGTACACCAAATCAGCCCACTTTTCGCATGTTAGAACAACTTTCACGGTGGAGCAATATGTTGAGTTGTATGTAAAGGAGATTGTGCATCTCCATGGGGCTCCGAGATCGATAGTGTCCGACAGGGACCCCTTTTTACCTCTAAGTTTTGTGAGAGCCTGCAAAATTCTATGGCCACACAGTTGAGATTTTGTAAAACCTATAATCCTCAAACGAATGGACAGTCTGAGAGGACAATCCAAATACTTGAAGATATGTTGCAGGATTGTGTGCTGGATTTTAGGGGATCTTGGAGTAAGTATCTCCCTTTGATTGAATTTTCTTATAAGAACAGTTACCAGGCGACTATCGGAGTGGCTCCATATGAAGTGTAGATCACCCATTCATTAGGATGAGATGGGTGGGAGGAAGTACATAGGTCCTGAGGCAGTTCAGAGGACTAATGAAGCAATAGAAAACATTAGAGTTTGAATGCTTGCCTCGCAAAGTAGACAGAAGAGTTACTCAGACTTCAAACATAGAAGTGTAGAGTTTCAAGTCAGTGATCATGTGTTTCTTAGAGTTTCTCCTTTGAAAGGAGTGAAACAATTTGGAGTGAATGGAAAATAAAGTCGTAGGTTTGTTGGCCCCTTTGAGATTCTAGAACAGGTTGGAGAGGTGGCTTACAGATTAGCTATGCCTCCAGCCTTATCAGGGGTCCACAACGTATTTTATGTGTCTATGCTCTGGAAGTATGTATCAAATCTTGCATTTGTGTGTTGAGTTATGAAAATCTGGAATTTGACCAAGGTTTGTCTTATGAGTAGAAACTGGTTCATATCCTAGTGAAAATGCTGGATTTTGGGGGATCTTGGAGTAAGTCTTACGCAACAAGATCATTGCCTTAGTGAAAATGCTGTGGAGAAACAACAAGGTAGAAGAGGCAACGTGGGAGCTTGAGTCTAATAATTTTATAAATATAAATTCAAATGTTATAAAATATCATTAGTATAATAATATACAATATACTAAATAAATTATTATTTATATTTAAAAGGAAAACATGTTATTTTTATTATACAATATAAGTTGTATAAATATATATATACATTCATATAAAATAACAACATAGATTATAAATACATTACATATAAGTGTCGTGTGTGTACACATAATGTTATACCAAAAATTGACACTGCCACTTGGTGGCCCGCAAAGTGATGACATATCAAGACGAACTGGTGAGACACAATAGTTACCACTAGTCGCCAAGAAGAGTGGCGCTCGCCACTCTCCCAACATTTAGGAAGAGGCGGATCTCGTAAGAGCTAGCCTACTTCTCTCGTCGCATGAAGCCAAATGATCCTCAGATGGCTACGTTGGCATCAATTGTAAGAAGAAAAGGGCTCTAGCCAGTCGTCCTAGCAAGTTGCCTTAGTTGGTTGCGCTAGCAAAACAAATACACACCACAAGCCCCAACTAGTCACCAGAGGCCCTTGCCGGTCATTGAGGATGCTCGTCACTCAACGGTGGCCCGTGCCACCCTTGTCGTTATTCACACCAGAGCGCACCTCCTACCTTTAAATGAATATGACACATCCTATTACCATTTTTGGTGAGACAAAAACCTACCTTCATCTAAGTCTATCAATAATTATCCTGGTCGTAAAACAAGTTGCAACCGTCAACTCTTCCTATCTCCGCGGTTATAAAAAAGTGCAAATGAGTGTAACAAGGGTCGAAGAACAAGTCAGTAACTGCACAAGAACAAGATCAAACTGGGTGTACTAGTTCTCGAGAGTTCGAAGTTTATAAAAAATAATACTGACTAAAGTGGATGCAGGTCATCTTTATTGGGCTAAACCACTATAAATCTCTATCTCTTTCATTTCTTACTGCATTTATTTATCTTTTCTTTGGCTCACTATTCATCATTAAGTTCTATTTTGAGATTTTATACACAAAACAACTCTTCATTTATTGTTCTGTGCAAGTAGACAAAAAAACAAGTCAACACATAGTATGACTGTGTAAACAAGCCTAATAAACAATATTTTTCTCCAATAATTTACGTGTGATTTGAATAATATCATTAATGTTTTATACTTTGAAAATTGTAGTTTGTGATATAAAAAATTATCATATTATTATTATTTTTTTTTAAAAATCATAGATAATGTTTTGGTGTAATTTTACTTTGAATATGTTTTTGTCATTTTTTTATATAATAAAAATAATTAGTCAATTTTTCAAATAAACGTGCTACTTGCAGCTAATATATATATATATATATAAATATATATTATAGGAGTTGAGATCTTTTTTGTCCTAATCGGTAGAAAATTAGAGATCAATTTTAATCTAATACGCAACTTCATAATTTCACATAACAAAATATGCTGTCATTTAATATTTTTCTTAGCTTGTTTCTGAAAGCCATATTTCTTTTTAAGTTTGGTAATTAATTTTTTAATTATATGAAAATATTAATTAATTCTAAATACAAAAAAAAAAAATTCAAAATTGTCAATATACATAACTTTAGAAAACAAACCTGTATTAATTAAAAGTCAATTGCTTGGTAAAATGACATTAAGTTGAGTACTCTTCCATTAAGCTTCTCAATGACTTTAAGATGTGTTAAACAATAATAATGACTATATAATTGAGAAATTGAATGAACCCATTAAAAATATTTTCTCATAAAATGTAGATCTTGAAGGCCCCATTTGCAAATGATGGGTCAAAAGACAACCAATGCTTTTGGTAGAAAATGAAAGGAATAATTGGTACTATATGTGTAGTGTACTGATCGACATGGCACTCACTTGTGATCATAACAATCACAAGACTACTGTTTGAGGGACATGATCTAAGCTGTTTATTACCTTGTGAAACCCACCACCATCTAATTAGTTCTCAACTTATTAATAATTGGTCATGACAACACCACTGTTAATATTTTTTTAATATCATATTTTGCTATTTATTTTTATGATATCAAAATTAGCAAATTTTACTGCTGTGTTATGTCCTAACCTGTTTTTGTTTAGTTTTTCATTTATATATCATATCTATACTTATATAAGAATAAGTAAGCATGGATCAAGCAACTCATCAACTAATTTTTCTTCCAATATTATCCTCAATGGTTTGACTTCTTCCTCATTTCCAACTTTATGTAATAACATATTTATTTAAGTAAATAATGTCCATTTTGTCATTGCATATTTTATTGTTTTTGGTCTTATTTGATATTTTCTTTTATTGTCTATATTAAATGTGGCCAATGTGTATAGTCTATTTGGGCATTTGGGCTAATTGGATATCTAGGTTACCCAATTTTTCTATATTTTGTGTATTGATTTTTTAATAGGGATAATTGCGGCATAAGTACCAAATGTTTGGGTTTTGTACGCGGCATAGATCCAATGTTTATTTTTAGTGGCAAAAGTACCCAAAGTCAGTAAAACTGTAATTCCGCCAGTCTCCTCCGTTAGGCAGACACGTGTCACGTTTTTATTTGTTCAAATTATAATTATTTTAAAAATATTATTGAGTTGGACCAATCACGAAGTGACACGTGTTGGTCCAATCATCACGAAACGGAACCTAACGGAGGAGGCTGACGGAATTACAGTTTTACTGACTTTGGGTACTTTTGTCACTAAAAATAAACATTGAGTCAATGCTGCGTACAAAACCCAAGCATTGGGTACTTATGCCGCAAATATCCTTTTTTAATATTACTTTGTACAGTATTTTTCTCTGACTACTATTTGACAATTTTAAAATTAATATTATTGCATGTATTCTCAATTATTATTTCAATAATTTTTACTTAAACATAAAAACATGTATAATGACAATCACTTTTAACAAATGAAAGTATAAAATATAATTAAATATTTTAATTAAATCACAATATTATTCATACTAAAATGTATATATAAATGACTAAAAACAAATTTATGTTAAGCCTATAAATATAAGATACTAAAAAATTATAAGTTAATAATACAATTACATTTTTTTGGTTTGTCAACCAATCATTCTATTAAAATTGATATTACGTCTCTAGAATTTGTTTGTTTAGTTAAATTTTAAATACATTTTATGTGTTTCTTGTTTAAGCTATTATATTGTTGAAAGTTCTCAAATTTATATATTTAACTTGCCCTTTTTAATTTCCTTGTAAACAACTTGAATATCACTATTACTGTACATAATCTAAATAAAATATTTATTGGCATTTTAATTCTTATGTATCACGCTTGTTTTAATTGTCTCATTTCTCATATTAAAAATATCACTTATCAAGAATTATATGACTTTTTATGACTCCGGCCAAATGGCACATATTAAAAATAACTTATTTATACAAAATAATCTAATATTTCTGTTGTTTAAATCCCCATATGAGCTGCACACAAAGCAGTTACAACAGATCAACAAGAATAACAGTAATAACAAAATGCCTACTCAAAAAACTTAACCAGTTGGGTTTAATTCTTACAAGGGTTATTATCTTTTTCTTTATTTTAGTTTGTTTCTGAGTTGTTCAAGCTCGGTGAACATATTTTTCACGTAATTTTAGAAGAGAGAAAAACATAGTTGAGAGTTTGATGAAAAGAAACTAAGAGGGAAACACTGAAAGTTGAGGTTGGGATTACAACTCGGATCCTGTGACTTGGAATTGCCATTGTTGTTGTAAAAGGAGCTTCTAAATAGTGCAATACTGAGCAGTCTTTGAGGCGAGCTCGACGAGGATTTAGCCTTGTTTCTTAGCGTGGACCTCCATAAAATTTGTGCACATATTATTCCTATTATATGAATTATTTATGTTTGATTTTGAGTTTGGTATACATATATCTAAGTTTTAAGTTTTATTAGGTGTAAGCAACGTACAATGCACGTTTGCATACGTTGCTTAGTTTTAAGATAATTTTACACAAAGTGCCAAAATTAACATGTCTGTTACATTTATACTAGCACACGACATTTTTTTCTATTTTACTATTTCAATTTATCTGTAATACTATTATATAAGCTTACCTATTTATATAAATATTATTTATATCATACTGCTTACCTTATAACCTTTTTAAACATTTTAATTTTAATTTTTATTTATTTTTTCCTTCCTTACATTGTCTCTCCTCTTTTTCTACTCCTTTCCACAATCAAATCCCATGTCTTACAGCAACTCCAATGGCGGCTACCACATTAGTTGCTTAACATGTTCGAATCATCAAAAAAAATATATTTTTTATTTTCTCTCTCATCCACATCACTTTTGGCAACTTTTTTCATTAAAATGCTACAATGCTAAGTCACTCCAAAAGTTGTCAACTATGGCCCCACACATTATTATTTAATATATTATTTTGTAATTATAAATATTGTCACATTAAATTTTTTAAATCCATATATTAATATAAATAAATATTACATGAAATTTAAATTAGATGAAATTTAAATTAGACGAAATTTAAAGGAGCTTATAAAATGATATAATCATAATTAATCAATCTAACATAATTAAAAAAATGCTAATTAAAATGATTTCCAAATTTTGACCATATGTGCTCTACCAAGTCCGCCTGAAGATTGCGGTGAATGTTTCTATCACGAATTTCAGCATTTCTTTGAAGCATTGTCGGGAAGTCAGAAATAGGTCCACACAATACTTCAACCATTAGGGTGTCAGCGGGGTCGTCATCAGAATTAAAATCAAACAAACTCTCATATGCATCTCTTTCATCCTCGACAATAATGTTGTGCAATATGATGCATGCATACATAATATCTTTGAGAACATCTCTTTCCCAAAAACGTGCTGGTCCTCGTACAATAGCAAAACGATATTGAAGTACTCTGAATGCTCGCTCAACATCTTTGTGTACCGCTTCTTGGCATCGGGCAAATAATTTTCTTTTCTCTCCTTGAGGTAGTGGGATAGTTTTAACATATGTACCCCACTCTGGATAGATACCATCTGCTACATAGGACCCCTTGTTGTATTGTGTGCCATTTATCGTAAACTCAACTCTCGGAGCTTGCCCTTGTAAGATATCAGATAATAATGGGGATTGATTTAACACGTTGAGATCATTATTGGATCCTGGAACACCAAAACGTGCATCCCATATCCAAAGATCTTGTGACGCAACTGCTTCGAGCATGATTGTTGGTCTGCCGTGATCACCTTGCGTGAATTGGCCTTTCCATGCAACTAGGCAATTTTTCCATTCCCAGTGCATACAATCAATGCTTCCCAACATGCCTGGAAAACCACACACATCCCCCATTTGAAGTAAGCGACGAATGTCCCCAGCATTGGGCCGTCTTAAATATTCAGTCTCAAAAATACCATTCACTCCTCAAACGAAATTAACTAGACATTCAATAGCAGTAGTTTCACCAATTCGAACATACTCATCAACATAATCGACAGGCGCTCCATATGCCAACATTTGCATAGCAGCGGTGCAGTTCTGTAATGGCAAAAGCCCCCTTCTACCGACTACATCAAACCTCATATGGAAATACTACGAATGATTTTCTAGAGCTTGCACTATGCGTAGGAATACATGTCTACGCATTCTAAATCTTCTTTGAAATTGATATTCTGTATACACTGGTTCATCAGAAAAGTAGTCATCGAACAAACGTTGGTGTCCTTCTACATGTCCCCTATCAATGGGCTCTCTTTCTTCCTTGTCTTGTTGAGCTACCCCCATCCATGAGCGCTTTGAAATATTGATCATCATGATCGTCATTACACTCTACAATTATGATATCCTCTAGACTCATATTGTCGTATGAATTAAGAGAATTCGGAGAATTCATTGTCGAACTTAGATTATATGATATTAGGTAATGAAAGATGAATGAGAGAGTAAAATGAAGGATTGAATGGAGAGTTGAGAAAAAAAGAATATTGAAATTTGGTATTTATAGACATGGTGACATATAAATGTAGCCGTTAAAATATAGTCGTTAAAATGTAGCCGTTAAAATATAGCTGTTAAAACGTAGCCGTTAAAATATAGCCGTTAAAATGCAGCCGTTACAATGTGGCCATTAAAATATAGCCGTTAAAATGTAGCTGTTAAAATATAGCCATTAAGATATAGACGTTAAAATGTAGCCGTTACAATGTAGTCGTTAAAATAAAGGATAATTTATTTAAATAAAATAAAATACAGAATAATACGGTTGATAAAAATACATAGCAATTATAACTTCAAGATATTATTCTTAATATAAGTACACAAGTTTTCATGATCTTTCTTTTGTTCAGGAGTCATGTGCGACGTGTCCATGATGAGATAATCCATGTATTTTGTCATCCGATTATCTTTTACCTCTTTCTCCTTTATCGCCACCAATTTCTCCAATGTAGATGCTTTCCGTTCACTAATCTCTATAAATCTAGTATGTGTGTCTTTTTTTTCCTTCCCTTTTCTCTTTGCTGCCTTTTGGTGAGTAGGGCGCACTTCACGTACTTCATCATCACTGATGTCTGCATTCTTTTTGTTTTTGTTTTTGTTTTTTTTACCCATATACCCAACCTTAATTTTTAATTCTTCTTCTTCTACATTTTCTTTTACTCTTAGTGTTTAAAGAAGGTCTTCACTTTCTCACATTCTCCATTTCCAAATTGTTGTGCATAAAAAATCTCTTGTTTTGGGGAGGTTAAGTGTAACGCCCTGGATATCCAAGACCGTCACACTGTGTGTTTATAAAGTGCCAGACTTGCTAATCAAGTCATTTAATTAAAATTGTGTTACTGAAACTGTAAATGAACTAGGGTTTAAAATGGTTTGGTCTCAAAAGCCACATTTCCATTAAGAAACATTATCCTTTACATGGGATCCCAAAAATATAAGTTTAAAGTTCGTTTACAAAAGTTATAAGATTCAGATACAATAACCAGCCATACTAAGGCAAAACAAGCGGTTAGGCAATCCCTGTCCTGATCCTCTCCTCGACCATGATGATCGAACGGCTGGCTATGTGCATTCTACCTCGGAGCTCTCCATCTTAGGCTTGGTCCAGCTTGCCTTTGCCTTTACCTGCACCACGTAGCACCCATGAGCCAAGGCCCAGCAAGAAAACACAACAACAAAGCATATGCAATCAACAGACAAATCCATATCCCACGTTGCATCACAAGTTCTCAAACATGTAATCATTCAGCATGACCAAGTATTCAACATACTAAGCATATCAATTCATATCACATATCACTGCACAAATGATAACCAGGGCTAGCGCTCTTAGGCTGCTCCCTGCATTATCCCACTGGCTCCGACCCGCTTAAGCCGAGCTCAGTGAATATTCTCGACTACCAGTGGCCAAGCCGTGCCTTGTGCGCAAGTACTATGTACGACACTCTTAGGCCGCTTTACATGTCCCATGGTGTAATACCATCATTGACACGATACAATTCTCGGGAGCACTTAGTCCCATCACAAAAATATAATCGGGTGCAGTTTTCCTACCTTTCAATTCACTAGCTTTGATCCATTAACTCCTTGAGCACGATCCCCCTCGTGCCCTAGCGCTCACCTAAACACAATCATGGCCAAAGTCATTATCGAACCTCAAGTCCAAAACCCAGCCCCGGGGCCACTCCCGAACCTCCGGGAAGTCCTAGTTCCACCAAACAAGGTGGTGGAATCAAACCCCAAACCTTAGGTCAAGAACCCTTGCAAATAACCCTAAAATCCCCTTCAGAAGGCAGGGTAGCGCTACAACGCTCTTGGGAGGGCGCTACAGCGCTAGAAACAGAAGCCAAACTCCCTTCAGCATCCTGGCCTAGCGCCCAAAGGCTAGCGCTGTAGCGCTAGTCACAGAAAAACCAACACCAATTTTCCTCTTCTGTGATTTTCTCGAACCAACCTCAACCAAAACTCTTCCAACTCCTTCCCAAGCTCAAAAACAACCTTATGACTATACTCCACTCATCCCAAGCATCCCAAATACCTAGAACTCAAGCACATGCATCCCCAAACTCAAAATTCACCATAGCCACTCCTAAGCTCTAAAACACAGTAAAAACCAGCTGAACAACAGAATTATAGTTTAGTCTTTATACCTTTGATAGGATTTCCCCAAAGTTCCCCATCAAACTCAACTTATACACCACCATTCAGAAACCAAACTAGCAACTGAAGAGATTACAGAACCTTACCTCAAGTGATGGCTTAACCTTGCTAAACCTTTGTCAATTCCCCACACTTAGCTTAGAATCTTTGATGCTTAGCTTATCCCAGCTCTCCTCTGAGCTTTACTCCAGAAATCCTCAAGAAACAGGTGAAGAAAACATAAACCGACCTAGAGAACTCTCTCTGTTTTCCCTCCTTTCTTTTCCCTTCCTTTTCCTTCTTTTTCAGACTTCTACATTTCTCTACACTACCCATTAACATAAAGCCTCAGCATATCTATTCCTTACATGCCAAATGACCCTAATGCCCTCCCCTTTATTTCTAACCCTTTAGTCAACTTAAGGGCATTTTAGTCATTTTACCCAATTCCCGCTAACTCCTCGAATGTCTCTAATGTTACTCGCTTAATTCCCGTTACCTATTTAATCGCCAATAATATTCCTCAACGTCAAAATAGACTCCAGTATATTCACTAAATTCCCATTTATACCCCTAGGCTCACCCCGAGCCGGGTATAAATCCCCGCTATGACTCTTTCGCTACTTTGCTCGCTAGGATCGTCTCGAGTCACAGATCACAGATATATCCACATAATAATGTGGTCTCAACAATTATCACATATATCAAAGCAGTTATGCCCATAATGGCAAAAATTACAATTATGCCTTTCTAACCTAGTCAGGGCCTACATGCATACTAATACACATAGTCATGCATCTCAAATACTCAAATAGTCATATAACATGATTTAACTCATAATTTTGCATCTTAATAATTAAAATCACACACATAATTCCCATTATGCCCTCCAGGCACACTAATCAAGGCCCTTAAGCCTCATTAGCGAATTTGGGTCGTTACATTAAGTAGATTTAGAGGTGATCCCTCTATAAAAAAAGAACAAGCTGATTACTATGGGCTTTGAATTGTAGATTGTCTCTTTAACTCAATCTTTATACTTATCTCGATCTCTCTCTTTGGACTTTCTATATCTAGTAGAGTTTGAGCTAATCAACAAGATCTTTGTTGGTATTCTTCTATCTTTGTTGTTTGCATATGTGTGAAAGACCATAAAATGTGTGATTTTAAATAAATAAATAAATGAGGTTTGTGGGGTTTGATTGTCTAATACAGAGATGAGAAGAAAGTATGTTTTTGAATTCTATGTTTTTTTATTGTGAGGAAAATGCACTACATTGGGTTACATACCATTTTAATTATTTATTTTTTTATGCCCATTTTTTAAAATTTGTAATGTTGAATAATATATTTTTAGCATCTGTTTGTTATTTTTCAATTTTTGTTGTATTGTTTGTTAGTTGTCGTACTATGGTTGTTTTCCAGATTATTTTTGTATTGTTCATTGTTGTTTTATTTTTATTTTTTAATATTGTCAATTGTTATTTTTTATTTTATTTTTTGTTGTTTTAATGTTTATGTGTGTTATTTTTTGTGGTCAAAGAAGATGATGATTTTGTTGTTGAATTAACAATTGTTTTTTATTATTTTTTGGTTCATTGTTCTTCAATTTATTTTTGTTAATTAGTTGTTTTAATGTTGCAATAAGGTTGCCATTATATTGCTATTCAAGTCACATATTATTTATATATATATTTACTCCAATTATTTTAATGCCTTACACTCTCTCTCAACTTATTTTCCTACCAAAGGCTCTCTCCATTTATTTTTTTATCTAATCATATGTTACCCTCCATTATTATTATTACAAAATGCATGTTTGGAACACTTGGAGGTTAGAGCACCACATACTTATTATTATTATATGAATTGTGGTAGTGATATGACAATGTACCTATTTATTCTTTCTACAACTTTTAATCATTTTTGTCCTTTTTTTTTTTTTTGCATATTGTCCAATACCCCATACTCACTTAACTTTCTACTCATCTTCTCTATTTTCCCACTTTTTTTTCCACATATCAATATGATACATCGACCATTTATCTTTTTTTTTCTCTAGCCCAACACCTCTCTCTCCATCTCTTTCTATATTCCTTCTTCTTCAAATATTTACGACAATGTTGACATGTTGCTTTGGTGTTGCTCTTTCGTTGACTATACATTTTTTGGATTAGACCATAGTTGTTATGGTGTGTATCTGAGATTCATCTTGTGTTATTTTTCATATTCATTCATTTTGTGTGCCATGCATGTTATTGTGTGACTATTGACTATCTAGAGGTGAAAAATAGATTGCTTGATTGTGTTGCCTTATTTTTAGTGGCGGATAGCATTATTTCACTTGATACTATAGTTAAATAGTTGTTGTTTCTGGGTTATAGTGTAGTTGCTTTGAAATTCTTCAGTTGCTTCAAAATCATCATAATTATTTTTGATCATCCAGTGTCCATTGCCAGAATTGGTTTTGGATTTCATTATCTGAAAGGTAAATAATCTCATTTTTTTTTAAATTATTACAATATTTTTAGTGGAAATTATACATTTTATATCCCAGATTCAATGATATAAACACAAAAACAACCTGAAAACGACACCACATAAACAGGATAAATATAAATTTCAAAATAATATTCTTATGTTCACTATATTTTCTATCTTTGCTTCTAAATCTTATTGGAAATGGTATTTTGGTTTTTTGGTTGAATTTTCATTTATAGCTTAATCGTAGCTGAAGATGGTGATTTTTGGTTCCTGATTACCTGTGATTTCCAAGTTGTTGGTTGATTTCGTGTTGCTATTCGTCGACATTTATGATGATTTGAATAACAAGTTGTCGTTTAAAAATTTTCTTACTCGTTTTTTTTTCTTCCAATTTTTCCTGAAATTGAATGTTGTTTCTTGATTTTTGGAACTAGATCTTGATGTTGTTGCTATGAGATGGAGATTGTCGGCACCTATGGTGCTTTTTTGTTGCTCTGAAATCAATGTTGTGTGTGATATGTGAAGGAGAAGCTTCCTCCGTCTGGGAGAGAATGATGAGGAACCAACCATATTTTTCTTGAAAAAAGTCTTATACCGTATAAAAGTTTTTTTCTCCATGTAGCAATATATTTGTTATTTTTTGCCAATATATGGGTATATGAGAAAAAAGTCCTATTTTTAATTAGAAAATTTATTAATTATTTTTATTATGTTTTTATGATTGTCATATAAATTTTAAATAAATAAAGAATATTATATTTAAAAAATAATAACGTAAAGAAAAATGAAACTAAAACATTATCTATGATTTTAATCATAATAATAATAATAATATGATAACCTTTCCGATCACAAATTACCCTATTTACAAAACAACACATTCACTATATTTGTTCAAAGTGCACATCAATAATTGGAGAATAAAATTATTTATTCTGGATAGAAGAGAAATGTGTTAATCTCATTTCTTATGTAGTCACACAATCATACTATGAGTCACGACACCTATATATAATGTATTTATAATGTTTTTTGTTAGTTGAAATGAATATATATTTATATAAATTACATTAAGTAGTAAAAAAGTAGCATGTTTTCTTTTTAAATATAAATGATAATTTTTTTAATAAAAATTATGATTATGTATTATATATTATTATAATAATGATATTTCATATCATTTAAATTTATATTTATTTTTGTATTAAATTTTATTATAATAATTATATTTTATAAAATTTTAATTTATATTAATATAATTACAAAATATTCATTTTATTGTATTTTTGAATTAGTTCTAACAATATATTCTATAAAATATTTGTAATATTCTATTAAAGTTAAGGAAAATAAAATTGTTACAACAAAGAAAAATTGTTAATTGGACATCTTTTTTTTACATAAAAGAGATATTTTTTTTTCTTTTGAGAGGAAAGTATTTGTATGTTTTTCTAAATAAATATATAAAGTAACCTTCTATAGTGGTGATTAGTCACTACTACAAAATAGGGGTTTCTCCGCGATTTTTTTCTTTAATACACTGCAGTTTTTTAGAGTAATTGGAACCGTAGTGTATTCGACCTTAGAGAAAAGTCTTTCTCTGTGTCTCTTTTAAAAAAAGCGCGGACAAATAATTCTTTCTCTGTGGTTCTCTTAAAATAACTGTAGAGAAAGGTTTTTTTTTAAATATATAATTATTTTTGTTTTATTTTCATGTATAATTTGATTTCAGATTTTCTTTTAATACAAATAAAATTATATTAATAATACTATATTCAATACAAAATTTTATTTAAATATTTTAATATAGAATACCATATTTTATATAAATAAATTTATACAATAATATAAAATATAATATATTTTTATATACATAATTTCATAAATTATTATCTAAAAAAACATAGTGTATAAATTAAAATTAAGAAAAATATTCAGCTATCATTACTAATAAAAATATGTCATTTATATATATATACATAAGTACTTCAATATATATACATAAGAAAAATTAATAAGAACATACGAATCAAGTTAGAAAGTTACACATAAGAAAAATTAGAATTCATAATTAAATGACATCAATCTTGCAAACTAGTCGGTTTGTAGTGGGAGTAGGCCGTCCATGACACTGAATATGTTTTTTTCAAAGCACTACAAAATTGACAAGTAAGTATAGATTAGATGATTAAGTACTATATATAGTTCTTCTTAAACAAAAAAAATTAAAATATATAACATATTTTATTCTTGATAACTTCTGCCGGATTCAGTGCATTTACAAGATCATAAATATATCTTCATACATAAAAACCACATTTTGTGCCCATTCGGCAGACGACGAGCTCATGTGTTAGTGCAACATATTGGACATCCCTGATAACCCATTGTGCTTAACCATGACCCATCACCATATACAAGGAAATCATTAACATTCTACAACAACACAACTTTTAAGTTAAAGACCTCTTTCTTAAAGTCGTCATGCATAATTTCAATCAATATAAAAATCTTTAAAAAAAATGGGCAAATTTTCATCTGTTTGTATAACATATCGCAAATTATTACTTTCTATAAATTTTATTGTCCGTATTTTCACCTCTCGACACATGGAAACTACGACAATAGCTCTCTTCCCTCAGTCTCCCCATAAAGTAGAAACCTTTCAGCACTGGGCTCAATGAATCTCACTTGGATCGTGGTCTCTATTCAATGCAGTCAAATGCATTGAATTTGTATTAGTTCCCCAATATTGAAAAGAATGTGTATTAATTACTGATGATTAATATTAATGACCTCAGCCTGTAAAAATAAGGATGGGAGTGTCATTATAAATGATTCAGTTTTTTAGAGAAAAACACCTTGTACTGAGAGCAATCTAAACGTTGTTTGAGAATATATTATTGGAGCTTGCCTCAACAAGCTTCCAATCATCTTAATACCAGAGACTCGTGGACTAGGGCTCTTTTATGGCAACAATTGATGGCCTTACAGGCTGGCATCCGCGCGGGGTCCCCACTTTGGCACCTCTAATGATGGGGATGCCGATGACTCGATGACTTCCTTCATCGAGCACAAGAATATATCAGCTCAGAAGATGCCCAGATTAGGGCATTCAGAGTATCCACCACTTTCCCTACTTCGACCACGCCTGACCCCGTGGCTTCAGGATCCAATATTCCCCTTACGCTCCCGTCCAACTAGGTTTGGGGGGGGATCCAACCCAGCCAATGTGTTCCACTTTCCAATTTTAGCGCCATGCGCACTCCTCGATTCAGTATGGCTCCAGCGGGATATGGGGCGGCGCCCACTAGATATAGTGTTTTTCAGCCTGCATTCAGTGCTGGAGTTGCTGCTCCATCCCAAGCCGTTGAATCCATTCGAGCTCCCGACAATAGTAGATGTGGGGGTAAGGGCAAGGGCCAAAGGCCTAAGGGAAATGGAACCGCACAGGCTGAACAGGGAGCTACCTATGGCGAAAAGTATGTCTCACAATACTACGAGTATACTAACTTGGTAGACTCCCAAGAAAATATCTTCGTGGCGACGGCGCAACAAGTTCACTATAGGAAGCCACAACCCATCCAAAGAGATAGGGAAAGGTGGGACCCTAACAAATTTTGTTGTTTCCACAACGACATAGGGCACCACACCAATGGGTGCTACCAACTCAAGGATGAGATCAAGAACCACATCAAGTTAGGACATCTCCACCAATATGATAAGGGTGGAGTGCGTTAGGCACAACCCCCTGCAGCAGGACTGCTTGTGCCACCAGTTGCTTTGCAAGTTCTAGCAGCTGCTCCTATGGTCCCACAACATCCGGTGGCCCAAAGACCTTCTCCGGTGAACGGGCGAGTAAGAGCCATCTTGGGAGGACCCCACTTGGG
The DNA here is from genome assembly GCF_963169125.1 of Humulus lupulus. NCBI lineage: Eukaryota > Viridiplantae > Streptophyta > Magnoliopsida > Rosales > Cannabaceae > Humulus > Humulus lupulus. Next base: position 50,556,602 of record NC_084797.1, read on the forward strand.
TGGTACGTCCCGAAGCTCAGAAAATAGTTATGCGCGAGCTTTGAATCATGATGATGAGGCGATGGCTTTGGCTCAACTGGTTGCCTAAATGCCCCAAATGACATGCCAAGTCATAATATTCTCCGAAGACAATGCTCAGAGAGTGCATTCCCGCACCACGACCCGTTTGTAATTGAGAGCCAAATCTCCAACAAATGGTGGCATGGATTCTGGTAGATAACGGAAGTTCGATGAACATCTTTTTTAGGCCAGCCTTCGAGAAAATAGGGTTGACCACGGTAGAATAGTCCCCATGTGCCTCAACTCTCTAATGATTCTTGGGAGTGTCCTTCATCCCGATGGGAAAGATAAAGCTCCCTATAACTCTTGGAGAGGTGCCTCTCCATGCCATCAAATACTTCACCTTTTTAGTGGTTGACTGTTCTTCGACGTATAAAGCCATCTTGGGATGACCTGCACTGGTGGAATTTAGAGCTTTCACCTCTATCCGCCACCTGTGCATGGAGTTTTGCACCAATGTAGGAATTGATACCGTTCGGAGAGACCAGAAATAAATGAGACAGTGTTATAATGGTGGTGGAGGAAAAAGGCCCTGAGAAGCCCGAGGCATCAGAGGTACAAGCTGTCCAGGAGACCGGGCCCGACAGATTGGATCTTGAGGGTTGAAGAGGAAAGGTCCATTGATCCAAAAGAGGAGGTGGACGAGTTAGTTCTTTATACCTCCACCCCCGATAGAAAAATAAAATTTGGGGGAAGCTTGAAGACAGAAGCCCGAGAAGCATTGGTGGACTTCCTTCGAGAAAATAAGGATGTGTTTGCATGGTTCTATTCCGACATGACTGGCATTGATTCAAACATCATATGCCACGCCTTGAATGTCGATCCCAACTTTGCTCCCTCCCAGCAAAACCAAAGAACCTTTGATCAAACTCGAAAGCAGGCTCTCAAGGCTGAGGTAGACAAGCTCTTAACCAACAAATTCATTCGAGAAGCCCAGTACCCCAGATGGCTATCCAATCTTGTTCTCGTGCCAAAGCCAAATGGCACCTGGAGGACATGCATCTTTTACTCGAACCTTAACAAGGCTTGTCTAAAAGTCTGCTTTTCGCTCCCCAAGATAGATCAGATGGTCGACGCCACTTCTGGCTACAAGTTGTTGTTATTCATTGACAAATACTTAGGATATAACTAGATATCCATGCATGTTGTGGACCAAGAGCATACTAGCTTTCAGACCGATAAGGGTGTCTAATGCTACATTGTGATGCCTTTCAGATTAATGAATGTCGCTACCACCTACTAGAGGCTGGTTAACAAGATGTTCAAGAACCATTTGGGGTGAAACATGGAGTTTTATGTGGATGACATGCTGGTCAAGTCTAGATAGCTCCAGACCATCTGGACAACTTGGCAGAGGATTTCATAGTGCTCTGTCAGTTCATAATGAAATTAAAACCCCAAAAGTGAACATTTGGGATTTCTCCTGTAAGTTCATAGGCTTCATTGTTAGTGCTAATCAAGATGCCCAAGAAGATCAAGGCCCTAATCGAGATTCCATCTCCTCAGAAGCATAAATACATGCAAAGCCTAACAGGATGGATAACATCTTTGAGTCTTTTGTCTCCAAGGAAACAGACAAGCGCATCCATTTCTTTAATGTCCACTAGGAAGTCAGAGATTTGAATGGTCGGAAGAGTACAAAAAGGCATTCCAGTAGCTCAAGGCGCTCATGGAAAATCCTCCGATCCTATCTAAGCAGTAGATGGAGAGCCTTTCCTACTCTATATGGTCGTCTTGGACAATGCGATCAGTATTGCATTAGTGCGGGAGGAAGGCCGTGTTCAGCACCCCATCTACTATGTTTGGAAAAGGCTCCTCGGTGCAGAATATAGGTACTCACTCAAGGATAAGTTAACTTTTTGCTTAATGGTGGCTTCTAGAAAGCTAAGACCTTACTGCCAGGCGCATCCAATTAAGGTCTTCACAATCCATCCCCTTAGCCAAGTCCTTCAAAACCCAGAGACGTCGAGAACACTTTTGAAGTGGTTGGTGGAATTGAGTCAATTCGATAACACCTACCATCCGAGGACTGCTATAAAAGGTGAGGCACTCACCGATTTCATCACTAAGTGGACATGGAATCAGGAGAAGACTGATGGTACCCCAGTGGTCGGACCAGCCTGGAAGTTGTTTATGGACAATTCTTCGAACGAAAACGGTGTCAGAGCTGGACTTACTTTGGTTTGCCCCGAGGGCATAGAGTGCATAGTGCCCTCCGCTTTTGGTTCAGTGCCTCTAACAATGAAGCAGAGTACGAAGCCTTAATCATTGGCCTCCACGTGGCACTGGAGCTCAAAGTCGAGGGACTCGAGATTTGTAGCGATTCCTAACTCGTGGTGAACCAAGAACTCGGAGTGCACTAACAAAAATGGCAATGTATCTTGCCAAGGCTCAAGAAATGTTGCATAACTTCAAAAGATTCACTATTTAGCAGGTGCCGCGAGAGCAGAATTCCAATGTTGACGCCCTGGCGCCACAATCAAAGATGCTGAGTTGATCAATGTGGTCCCCGTTGATTACTTGGAGTCTCCGAGCTTCTCAGCTCCCGTTGAGGTAGAAGCTATACAACCCCAAGATGGGTGGATGGAGCCAATACTAAAATATCTTATCTTTGGTGAGCTGCCCCAAGATAAGCAAGTAGCTCGATAGTTGCTCTATCAAGCACCCAGGTACGTAATCATGGAAAATAGGCTTTATTGGTGTGGTTACTCTTTGCCTTTGCTTCAATGTATGTCCAAGAAAGAATCCAGACTGATACTCCGAGAAGTACACGAGGGTTATTGCGGAGATCATGCTTGGGGCATAGCATTTCCAAAAAGATCTTCTGGCAAGGGTGCTTTTGGCCCACCATGAATGGAGATGCGATTGATTATGTCAGGAAGTGCGATAAGTTCCAGTGCCTCGCGAACATCCCCCGAGCAACTCCAAATGTGCTTACACAAACAACCAGCCCATGGCCTTTCGTAGTCTGGGGCATTGACCTTATTGTGTCCCTGCCTACAAGAGAGGTAGGGGTGAAATATGCCATAGTGGTCGTTGACTACTTCACGAAGTGGGTCGAGGTCGTACCACTCGCTCTGATCACCTCAAAAAAAGCCTTGGACTTTGTCATTAATAACATAGTATGCTGATACGAGCTCTCAAGGAAGATATTCAGCGACTATAGTTTGTAGTTTGACAGTGAAGTGTTCCCAAACTTCTATCAACGACATGGAGATATCAAAAGCTTCTCCTCCGTGGCCCATCCGCAGGCAAACAACCAAGTGGAAGCAGTTAACAATACACTCAAGTCCACTTTGAAGAAAAGGCTGGAGCAGGCAAAAGGGGCTTGGTCCGAGGAATTGCCTAGAGCATTGTGGATACGTATGACCCGACCACGAACCATGCTTTACTACGGGAATCCCTGGACCTCATGAAGGAGCTACACGAAGTTTCTTAGCTTCGAGTAGCGTCCTACCAGTAGAAGGTAGCCAGGTATTCCAACTCTAAGGTGAAAGATATAAAGTTTAGGGTCAGAGACTTGGTGTTGCGAAGAGTTTTCTTAGCCACTCGAGACCTCGGTGTAAGAGTGATTGGACCTAACTAGGAAGGCCTATACCAAGTCGAGAGCATTGTACGTCCAGGAACATACAAGTTAACTCGACTAAGTGTGGAATTGACTCCACACACCTGGAATGATGAGCATCTTTGACGGTATTACCTATAATATGAGCAGCAAACCTTATTTATTTCTGTAGTTTCCTTTGTAGCCTTCAGTCAAATTTAATGGAATCCGTGTATGTAAAACACGGTAAGAAATTTATTGTCTGCTTAGATATTTTTTAATTTCCTTTATTCTATTAATGTTATGTAACAGCGCTCGCTCGCCTGGACAACTGATCGCAAACTAGTCTACGATCACTTGGGGGGCATGGCATTAGGGCAGCATCACACCTTGCAGGGAACGACCTAGGAAACTAAACTTAACAAGTTGGGTAAGCCTAGCATCACCATCACGATAATCCTAGGAAACTAGTGGAGTCTAGCCTAGAAGACTAAGCTTGTTCCAGGGAGAACAGGGCTTAGCACCTAAGAGCTAGATAATCTTAGTAGCATGAGAATAGACATTTGTCACCTCCTGTGGACACCGAGCCCGAGGAGCTCTGACCAAGTCTCTTAATCTTGAGATGTGAATGGCAGCTCGAGTACCTCGTACTTAGTCCTAGGAAATCAGTGACATGGGGAGCTTTGCTAGTCGACGAGCGAGGCACCCCTACTGTCGCTAGAGAAAACCCAGTGTAAAAATTCCAGTAACGTGAACATCGAGATTTAGATTACCTTCCGAGAACAGCGCGCACCCGAGCAGTAATAACCCAATCCTAATCGTCGAGATGTGAAAGGATGCCCAAGTCATTTTTACTTGGACACCTCATTAACATCACCTCTCAAGGACATCGAGCCCAAGGAGTTGTGAGAAGATATTGCATACTCCGGGGCAGCTGATTTGATGTGCAAGGACTCCTTAAAGCACGAGTCTTTGGATTGCGAGGACATAGGAGGATGCCAAGTTAATTTGAGGTCTTTGAGAACATTAAATGTCTAAAGGTTTGGGCACAACAGGTCGACTGTGTTAAACCAATGCTAAATTTCGCGTTAAAGTTATTTCTAGGAAAACGAACCTATAAGAGACACTAAACACTGGAATCACCTGTATAATGGTTTGAATTCTAATTCTCATGGCAGTGATGCTACATTGAATTTATAGAACCAAGGGTTTAAAATGGTTTGAGTTTTTATTCTCGTGGTAGTTGTTTTACGTTTAATTTATAGAACCAAATCAAGTATTTAAAACGGTTTGAGTTCTTGTTCTCGTGGCAATCGTGTTACATTGAATTTATAGAACCAAGTTTTTAAAATTTTTTGAGTTCTTGTTCTCGTGGCAGTGATGGTATGTTGAATTTATAGAACAATTTTTTTAAACTGGTTTCAGTGCTTATTCTCGTGGTAGTTGTTTTACATTGAATTTATAGGACCAAATCAAGTATTTAAAATGGTTTGATTTCTTGTTCTCATGGCAGTCATGTTACGTTGAATTTATAGAACCATGTTTTTAAAATGGTTTGAGTTCTTGTTCTCGTGGCAATTAGGTTACGTTGAATTCATAGAAGCAAACCAAACAAAGCAGGACTTGAGGCTTTGGTTGTCGTGAATGCAATATTACGATGAACTAAAAAAATCAAAGGAGTCTAAAAGTAATGCCAGCTGCATAGTTCTTAATTGAGAAAATAATTACAACTATGCTCGGGGTCTCGAGCATTGTTTTTTTATACCCCAATAAGCTATGGAACGTAGGCCTACTGAGTTTAAAAAGACAAAAAATATTATGAATAGCCCTCGGGGACCTCCTCCACCAGGTTGATGATCGGTTCTGTTCTCGGGGCACTCTCTGCCTGGTGGACCACAGCTTGGGCCGCTTCGGTAGCTGGGGTTGCCTCGGGAGCTTGAGCCACCTCGGTAGGGTTGGTCACCTTAGTAGATTGGATGGCCTCGGTATACTGGGTTGCCTTAGTCGTTCGAACCACTTGGGTTGCCTCAACAATTAAAGCAGCTTCCGCAGCCTGGGTTACTCGGAGATGCTCTTCGAAGAGGTGTCTATACTTCTCGGGCTCTCTAATGAAATCAAAGCTCATGTCTGTGTTATGGAACCAGGCCACGTAGAAGGCATCCTCGACGATTGTCTCAACTTCCTTCTTCAGCTTATCCACCTAATGTTGAGAGGACCTATTCATCTCCATGGCTTGGAGAGCCTTTCTCTCCCCAAGTGCAGCCTGGTCACTAGCCTCCTTAGTATGCTCTTAAAGCTGAGAGTTTTCAAGAACCCTTCTGGCAACCTTAGATGTGGCCTTCTCTGCCTCTTATTTTGCCTGTTGCTTACCCTCGGTTGTCATGTTCACTTCCTCTTGGGCCCGTTGCATGTCCTCGATGACCTTTTGGACAACCTCTTCAAGCTCCTTAGAGTGTTTTTGCTCAGCTTCCAAAGCAGCCTGAACTTGAGCGAGCTCTTCTTGAGGGCCTTGGAGATTTTCCTTGAGGGAGGCTACCTTATCTTGGGATTGCTGGAGTTGATATGAATTCTCCATGAAAATGTCTCCCAAGCGTTGGCAAGCCAAGGAGGACTATAGAAAAGGAAAAGGTTAGCCCAAGAATTCCTGAATTAAATTAGAACGTTGAGAATGAATGGCTTACCCGAACAGAGGCATACTGACACGAGGCCACAAGAGAAGCCTCATTGTTGTTGCTCAGTTGGGCAAAACATCGGGCGATCAGTTTGCACATAGTGGAGCTAACCACTGAAGGAGCTCGACGGCGAGAGGGGAGACAATCTCCCTTAGCTTGGCATAGAATAAGGTCTCCAACACAACACGACCTATCAGAGGAATGGCTGGTCTCTCTTGGGGTGGCTTCAATTGGCGAAGGACCTCTGCTGTCTCATGGAGAGCATTATTGCCTTGATCCAGCTTTGGTTTGAAATGTTGAAGCATCTTCTCGTATTGCTCCAACAAGGCCTGCTCATAATTCTCGGGGTACACCACAAGATGGACATGGGGTGGCACCGCCTCTTCAACCGAGTCTTAGACCACCTCTTCTGGCCCGGGTGAGGAAGGGACCTCCAAGACCAGGGGCAAGTCAACTGCAGGAATTGCCGCAGGGGGAGTAGGAACTCTCTGCCTCTTGGCTGGTGGAGAGGGTTCTGGGTGCTCCCAAGGATGTGATGACCCCTCTCCCTCCGAGGAGCTTGGGGTGCTCCTAGCTTCAAGACGGACAAGGTAATATCAACTAATCCCATATGAGCTACAAGAACAAATCAACAGTTAGTGTATATTCAACAATGTGGTAACGCGATAACATAAGCTCCTCGGCGGCCCACCGTGAGTTGAGCCTCGATGCAGGGATTGAGGATGTCTTATCCTATCTCTAATCTCACAACTCATGTTGGTGCCATATTGGCAAAACTAGTTAGAGTTAAAATATGTCACTTGGTTTAAGGGTACGAACCCCGAAGAAGGTGACTATCTCCTCAGGCGGTGGAGGTACACGTCTATCAGATCCAACTATTCCCGAAATTCTTCCCTAGTCCAGTGCCGATGTGTAATCTGAACACAATGAAGGATATCAAGGGTAGCCCAAACATGCTCGGGAATTATCCTGTCCTCTACTTTGGAAGCATAGTTTAGGGTGAGAGGTAGTTTACCTGGAGCAAGGTGAGAGGCCTCCATCCCTGCCTGAAGCTCTTCCTAAAGCTCTCGATCCTCTTGGGCTTCTAAGGCTTATTTTGCGGCGTGCATATTCTCTAGTTGTTCCTCTGCAAGCTGCTTCTGTAAAGTCCTCAGAGCTAGCCCATCAATGTAAGTTATATGATAGGATGTTAATTCCGGAGACTTCTTGGACTAGCAATACTTATCAGCTCTAGGTTGCTGATTCTTTGTTCCACGCTGAGCAGCCCCGAGCTAATGAGATTGGTTTCCGTCACCATAAGGATAAGGTCCAGATAGTCGGGGAAAGACTTCATCGCCTAAAAATGATCCTCAAAGAGTTGGAGGTAATGGGTTTGACAGAAGGGGCACATTCATAAGAATGACTGAGTACAGAACACAAAAGAGCTCTGAAAACATGAAAAATAAAATGATTAGGACGATACTCACCAACCCTGGCAAAGTCATTGCTACGAGTCAGAAAGTCGTTCGTGAAGAAGAAGGCATCTTTGTAGTCCTAAGAATGATTTTCGTTGTGGTGAGGAGCCTTGTAGTCAAGAGACAAGGCTGCATACTTCATCAGAGCATAGTAACTGTCTCGGTTTGTTTTCTTCTTCCTTAGAGTGGTGCGGAAGCGGTAGAAATACAGGATCTCCATCGGCGAAGGCTCGAGCCATTTCTACTTCCAATATAAAATGTACATCCCTGCGAGCACCCTGTAGGCATTGGGGGAAAGTTGGAAAAGGGTTATCCCCATGATGCGCTCTTTTGGACTCCCAACAAAGACGGATGAGACACTTGTCCCTGATCGAGTAGTGCCTCATGATGGCCTCTATGGCGTCGGTGTGTTGGAGTAGAGTATGATAATCCTCCACTTCAAACCCATCACCCTTGTACGTCTCGATAGGGTGTGGAATTAGGGCTCTATTGACTTCTTCCAAAGTCAACCCCCTGCCTTCGGGTGTTTCAGGCCTCTCCGCCATTTGGTTGCCAGAACGAACGATCAACTCCCGGGTTGGTTCTTGGGCTCCCACCCTTCCACTGTCCCCGAAGGCACCTTGTTCACGAGCCATGTCAGAAATCTCCTAGTCAAAGAGGTGGAATTCTTGTTCATGTAGTTGTCGAAGTTCCTCGGACATCTGAGACAAACACCAAGAAATTAGTATTCTGACATAAGGAAAAATGTCCAAAACACAGATGATTCTAAGGATACTGCTGTTAGGAAAAGCTTATACATGATCTTTATTTACTTTCATGTATATATAATATTACACAAATTAATACGAGATAGCCTAAAACATGTGTTCTAAAATTGAATTCAAAGAGAAACAAAGAATAGAATGCTTACAGTATGCGCAACGGAATTAAATAGTCCTTCCTTCAGTTTCTCTAACTCTTGTATCCTCTATGTCGCAGAGTATTATCAAGAAACTAAACTTATCTTCTATTTTCTTCACAGTCTTCCAATGTATCCTTAGAATCACCTAGACTAGTGTGAGCAATTCTTAACACATCAGATAGATATAGAGAGATGAAGAGAAAATAACAAAGAGGCTTAGAAAAGGACTTGTGTTTAGAGAGAATCTAAAACTATCAGAAAACCAGTGATTAAGGTTATCTGTCGTCTCAGAAATCTAAACTTGTGACTTCTCTCTAAGCACTCCTTTTATAGAATCAATTAGACAATTTAATTTAATTAAAAAATCAATAAAATAATAGCCATTTCAAAGCCCTAGGTCGAAATTATCATGGGCTTTAGGCCCGTCAAATATCCCATTTGATTATAAGCCCATTGGACTTAAAATCAAGACCTGTATTATTTTCTATTGATTTAATTAATTAAATAATTATTTAAATCCTTTATCAAATTAATTATTTATAATTTGAACCTTGATTTAAACTTATTTATTAATTTAGATACCAATTTATCTTAATTAATAATTCTGCCATAATTTCTCTTTTCTTCTCAAAATTACACAACTCTGTGAAACTATCCAAAATTGACCTAGTCAACTTTGATAATTCTAATTGATTATTGAATCAATTTATTGAGACTATCTAGATGATTTTATCCAAGGTACAATGGGGACCATGGGCCTATGAAATCAAGCTCCAATAAGTTATCATAAATCTAACAAATAAATTTACTAACTTATTAATTCCTCGTGACTCCACTATAGACTCGGAATTGCACTCTTGAATTCATAGAACGCTCTATAACAAATATAGATATGCTATTAATTATCCATTGTTACAACAATAATTGTCACTCAATCCTCTATAGACGGTCTACAATGAGATAGAACTAAAATATCGTTTTACCCCTCATTGTATTTTATCCTTAAAACACTTAGTTCCTGGTAAATGATATTTCACTAAACTAATTTATTTACTGAAATGAGATCTTTATCATTTAACACCTTGAACCAAACTAAAAGGAAACCACCGTTTCACTTCTTCATCAGAAGCTATAGATGTTCATATCTATGATTAACACTCCCACTCAATTATACTACCGAGTTCCCAAGATGTAAGTATGGGCTAGCCCGTAGGGTAAGCTGGTAACGAACAAGTCAAGGAACTCAAATAATACAATCAATTAGAATACTAACCACTCAGAATTGAGATTGAATTGACCTATGGTCAACTATATGATATGACTAGAATAGATAATAACGATATGTTTACTTATCTTATCAACTGTCAATATCGGTCTTGTCCGATGTAACAAATACATCCGATCTTATATACTTTTCTAATGTTCTAGAAAGAACATAACACTATAATGTGTAAGTAAATCATATCGTAGATTGGCAAGTCAGTGTAAATCCGGTGCACTGACCAATCTTAGGACTAACTTATTTTGAACATATAATCATATGTATATTCCATTGTGATTACGTCATTATAAATAAGATTAGCTATATGCTCGGGATTTAATAGAACTTTATTTTAAAAAAATAATCATGAAAATAAAACAAGTGAGCAAAGTGATTAACCAAGTCAAAAAAATGATTTCTATTCTTTTATTGATAATAAAATGAGATTACAAATATAGCTTCTGGTAATGTCTTTGTAAACGGATCCGCAAAATTGTCTTCAATTGCAATCTTCAGAACCTTCATATCCCCCCTGGCCACATATTCTCGAATAATGTGATACTTCCTTTCTATATGCTTACTCTTGTTGTGACTTCGAGGTTCTTTCGAGTTGGCTATCGCTTTTGTATTTCACAAAACAACACAAGCAGTATATCCATTTTTGGAATAACACCAACATCTGAATAGAACTTCTTTAGCCAGACTATTTCCTTAGCTGCTTCTGACGCGGCTATGTACTCAGTCTCCATGGTGGAATATGAGATTGTAGATTGCTTTACGCTTCTCCAAATCATAGCTCCACGCCCAAGAGTAAACACCATTCCAGAAGTAGACTTCCTGTCATCGACATCAGTCTGAAAATCTGAATCGGTGTAGCCTACAGGGTTTAGAACACCACCCTTGTAGACTAACATATAATCCCTAGTCCGTCTAAAATACTTCAGGATATGCTTAACTGCTATCCAATGTTCCTGTCCTAGGTTTGACTGATACCTAATGACTACTCCCACTGTGTAGCAGATATCTGGGCTATTACACAACATGGCATACATCAGACTTCCAACTGCAGATGTGTAAGGAACTTTTTTAATTGCATCTTCCTCTTCAGGAGTCTGGGGAGACTACTTCTGATGAGTTCCATGGCGGGACGGTAGACACCCTTTCTTGGAATTTGTCATTGAGAAATGTTCAAGCACTTTATCTATGTAAGCTGCTTGAGATAGAGTTAACAGTCTGTTCTTTCTATCCCTGATGATCTGGATACCTAGCACATAACTTGCTTCACCCAAATCCTTCCTCTGGAATTGAGTTCTCAGCCAATTCTTCACATCTGATAATTTGTTAGCATTGTTTCCAATGAGTGAGATCTTGTCTACATAAAGAACTAAGAATACCACTATTTGATTTTCCTTTAGTTGGTAAACACAGGGCTCATCAATATTTTGTTCAAAGCCATAGGTTTTGATTATTTCATCAAACCTAAGATTCCGGGAACGAGAAGCTAGCTTAAGTCCATACATGGACTTATTCAACTTGCAAACTTTTCCTTCTTGTCCATATACTTTAAATCCTTCTGGATGATCCATATAAATGACTTCGTCAAGCTTTCCATTAAGAAAAGTTGTCTTGATGTCCACTTTCCAGATCTCATAGTCGAGAGCGGCTGCTGTGGATAGGAGGATGCGAATGGATTTGAGCATGGCTTCCGGACTAAAAGTTTCCTCATAGTCCATTCCTTCTCTTTGGGTATAACCCTTTGCCACTATTCGAGCTTTACAAGTCTCGATATTTCCATCAACACCTCGTTTCTTCTTATAGATCCACTTACACCCAATGGCCCTAAAGTCACTAGGTGCTTCCACAAGATCCTAGACGACATTTGAGTACATGGACTCCATTTCCTGTTTCATGGCTTCGACCCATAGTTCCTTTTCGGAGCTAGCCATTTCCTGTTTGAAAGACAATGGATCATCATCACTAGTGTCACCATCCAAACCATAGCGAACTGGGTTCCTAGAAACCCTCCCACTACGATGAGGCTCCGTGACTGTTTGCTCAGGAACAGTGGTACTTTCTTCATTTAAATCGACTTGCGTCGGTTGGACGTGAAGAGTGGGAATTTCATCATCAACTCGCGTTGATGATGATGGAACATTGGTTGGAGTCAATTCTTTTACCATCTCTTCTAAAACTACTTTGCAGCGAGGTTTAAAGTTCTGGACATAGTCATTTTCCAGAAAAGTAGCATTTTTAGAAGTAAACACTTTCTTCTTTTACCATCTCTTCTAAAACTACTTTGCTGCGAGGTTTAAAGTTCTGGACATGGTCATTTTCCAGAAAATTAGCATTTTTAGAAGTAAACACTTTCTTTTCTGAATGATTATAGAAAAGTACACCTCAAGTACCTTTAGGATAGCCAACAAATATGCAAACTTCAGTTCGCAGTTCTAGCTTTCCCTCCTTTTTTCTCTGGACGTGAGCGGGACACCCCCAGATTCTATAATGGCGTAAACTAGGTTCACGACCATTCCAGAGTTCTAAAGGTGTTTTGGGTATTGATTTTGACGACACGACATTGAGAATGTCATTCGAGGTTTCAATTGCATGTCCCCAGAATGAAGTTGGTAGAGTTGAGTAACTAAGCATGCATCTTACCATTTCCAATAAAGTTTTGTTCCGGCATTTCGCTACACCAATTTGTTGCGGAGTACCTGGGGCAATCATTTGTGATAAAATCCCAAGTTCAGTTAAATGATCTTGGAACTGCATATCCAAATATTCTCCACCCCTATCAGATCACAAGATCTTTAACGTTTTATCTAATTGGTTCTCAGCCATTGCTAGGAATTCCTGAAACTTTGAAAATGTTTCTGATTTCCTATGCATTAGGTAAAGACATGAGTATCTAGAGTAATCTTCAATGAAAGTGAAAAAATACTCAAAACTACCCCTGGCTTGTACATTCAAAGGTCCATAAACATCTGAATGCACAAGACCAAGTGGTTCTTTGGCCCTATCACCCTTTGCAGAGAATGGACGCTTGGTCAGTTTGCCTTCTAGACAAGATTCACAGACAGGGAATTCACCTAAGGTGAGTTCCCTTAAAGTTCCTTCCTTTGTAAGTCTTTGAATCATATAATAGCCAATGTGACCTAGTCTCAAGTGCCATAAATACGTCATATTATCGTTATCGATCTTTTGACGTTTATTGGTCCTAGGTTTAGCTACTTTGAATAAATCATTATTAAGAGCGAGGGGTTCATTAGGTTGCAGAATATAAATTCTATTTTCCAAACATGCAATACACAATTGTGATCCATTGAAAGAAATAGATATATTAAAACTTGTGAATGTTATAACAAATTGTTCTAATTGCAACATGGAAACTGAAATTAAATTTTTACTAAAATTCGGAATAAAAAATACATCTTTTAAAATTAAGTATTTATTTCTGAACTTCAGACGAGCTATTCCTCTAGCTTGGACCTTAACAAACGCTCTGTTCCCAACTCTAAGCTTTAAGCCTCCTTCGTCCACTTCCTCCCATGATTCAAGAAGTTGTAAAGAATTACAAACATCGTTAGTAGATCCAGAATCAATAATCCAAACAGATTTATCATTCTCTAAAACACATGTTTCCAAGATAAATGAACTATAATCATTTCCTTTGTTTTAGCTGCTAGAAACTTGGGGCAATCACGTTTCCAATGCCCCTTCTCTTTGCAGTGAAAACATTTATCTTTACCTTTCTTGTTTTTCTTGTTTTCACCCTTAGGCTTCTGTGCACTTGGTTGTGCACTCGCCTTTGCAACCTTTGTAGGCTTGGGGTTGTTTATTTGTCCACCTTTCCTCTTGTTTCCATCTTTCGAAGACGAAGCTGGATGAGCTTCCACCTTAGCTAGATCAGCAACCACATCAGTAGTCTTATTTTCACCTCCTTTACTAGGTCCACCCATGACAGGTTTAATAATTTGAAGCTCATTCATCAGCTGCGTCAGACCATAGTTGAGTTGAGCACGAATGTGCAGACACAGTGCCATCCGTGAATTTACGGTGCCATCACGAACGTGCAGAGACGGTGCTATCCTAGCATTTACGGTACCATCACGAGCATTCACGGTGCCATCACTAACGTGTGGACACGGTGCCCGTTTTAGGGATTCCTCAATCATGACGAATTCAGAGTTATCACTATTAGGGAAATATAATTTTGCCTCAATGGAAATAGTAAGAAATTACAACTCTATGCAATATATTACAAATAATAATGATTGATTAAAAGGAGTTACAACTCTATAACTGAGAATTACAAATAAACAAAGGAAGTGAAGAAGATGATGAAGAAGAAGAGAATAGTAAAATACAACTCTAAGCAAAAGTTTACAAATAAAGTAAAGTGTTTGAAACAAAAGAAAAGAAAGATTACAACTCTTGAACAAGAAATACAAGTAAAAAGAACAAGAGAATAAGAAGAAAACAATACAATAGAATGGAGAACAGAAATACAAGAAAACTCTCACTTACACAACCTAAGTGAAGAGGGTTGGGGATCACCAACTTGAACAAGGTTTAAAACCTTTGTCCAAAAGCTTATTTCTACCTAACTCAAGCACTAAGGGATCTCTCTCAGATATTGGAAAAGCTTTCGGGAATTATCAAGCCTCAAGGTGTTTCTAGCCAAGTGCTCTAATGGATAGAAATGGTGTACCTTACAAGTGAGCATTAGGCTCCTATTTATAGAGTTTTGAGACACCCTTTGAATTTCAAATTCTTCAACCCCCATGGTTGTTACCAATGATTAATTGGATGTTTTATGGAATTAAAATAGAGATTTGGGAGTTACTTGGTTGTTGGAAATGTTCAAAATTGGATAAAAACCGAATTTGTATGAAGCTGTCAACCACTAGGGCCGCGGCGCTTGTTTCAAGTGCCGCAGCCCTTGGTCATTTTCAGCGACCAATTTTTTTAGTTTTTTTCAAAACGTTCCAATTTATTCCCACTTGATTTTGTAACTACCATACACAATATGGGAGTTAAAATCTCATCTCTATCAGCCATTTCTCATATGGCTTTAAGAAATTTATCTCAATATTGTGTAACAACAAATCTACACAATAATGGATGATATTTAGGAGTTAAAAATTTGTGATGAATTTGTAACACCAAATATGTTACATGTTTGGATATTTCACATATATCCAAATAATGTAACTCTCTATTATATGTTACAATATGTGACACTCTATGTCACATTTATTTAATCTAAAACATTATATTATAAAATAATATAATATTACATTATATTATAAAATAATATAACAGTCACCAATCAACTCTATGTTCATTTTCTGCTTCCAATTAAGGAAGTTTTCTCCAGTGAGTTTCTCCATCAAAAGTTGAGAAAGGATGGGAATAGACACAGACACTACTTAGCTTAAAACTAAAAATTATCAATAAAATAGAAATTAATCACATTTTCTCAATAAAACTTCTATTCAAACAAATTTCAAGAAATAGCACAACATATACCAAAAATATGTAAGATATGAGAAAAAATACCAAAAACAATCATATCTCTATTTCTTTAGGTTTTTAACTAATATATGATATCCTTGTCCGGGTTGGCGAGAGTCAAAAATACCACTAGTTAAATAGAGTTGTAAACTCATTTAATAATGGACACCACTATTAACAACCAACTATTCAATCAAAATAAGAAAATAAAATCTCTTATTTTAAGAGCTAGACCCACGGTTTCAATAATCATACATTGAGTCCTAGTAGTCACCGTAGGGGTGAGTCTAGTAGAATTTGACCTATAATTATCTATCTTTCAAAATCTAAACTTGTCAAAATAACTAATGAACACCTTCCACAGGGGGACGAATCAAAGCGCCTCGAGGCCCCATTAAGCTATTGACTATGTTAAACCAACGGTGGAGATCGAATAAAGTCCTTAAAATAAGCTCAATATAAAATTAAAAATAGTATTTTTATTATTTATTTTTAGAAAATTAATGACTATGGTTTGCTAAAAAAAAAAAAAAATTAAATTTTTAAAACCAAAGTCCTATAATTTCTTATTAATTCTAAAGTATCACATTGAAACAAATTCAATTAACAATTTGTTTCAATGTGATACTTTAGAATTAATAAGAAATTATAGGACTTTGGTTCATTAGAATTAATTTGTTGCTAATCAATATTTAGGTTTAACTAATATAATGAACCTATACAATTAAGTCCAACTCAGGTAAATAGGCCTTAACAATTGGGCTTGTATGGAGGAGGGCTGGGTCCTGTATGTCGTTGCCACTACAAAGGCCCCCTATCTTCCATACAAGGTCCAAAAGAAAGGAATTTAAACCTTTGTTTTATTAATTGTTATTAATTGATTTGGCCCGTTATAGTCATGCAAAGCAAATGGGCCTTCACAAGTGGAATCACCCACAAGAGATGAATTTAAACTTTACATTTTCTAATGGGCCCAAATAAAACCTATCATTTCATGAATATTTTATTTGGTAAAATACCATATATCTAACAAACATATGGGCCACTATATGCATCTAAGCCCAATTGCAAAAATATCACATATAGTGCAAACAGACATGCTATAATTGGATGGGCCTAATCATTTTACTATAAGAGCAATTCTATGAATTTATGCGAAAATATCACAATTTATTTCATTTGCAAAAATACCACAATTAATTATCTATAATTTATCAAAAAATTCAAATTAATTAAATTTTTACAAAAAATAAGTCAATTTAAATGAAATTTATCAACAACTAACAATAGTTATTTAAATTTCATTTATCAACAATCAACTTGGTTTAACTTAAGTTGAAAAAAAATATCAATTTAATTTAAATATGATTTATCAACCATTAACCAAAGTTAATTTAAATCTTATTTATTAAAAAAAATATTTTATTAATTAACTGAAGAAAATGATATTTCTCAAAATTTAACCAATTTTAAATTTTAAAATCAATATCTTAACTATTTTCCAAAAATATCTTGTTTTGTTACAACTATTAGCTAATGTTTTAATCATTTAAAAGAAATAGTTATAACAACCATAAAATATCTCAAAATAGTTAAACAAATTCAAATATCTATAAAAATATCTAACTAACAATGTTCAAATTTCAAATAATTTAAATATTAAAAACTATAGAATAAAAAGATATTTATATTTTCAAATAAAGATTTAATAAAAATATTAAGAATTTAAATGAAAATATCTTAAATATCTGATATCATAATTCTAATATTTTAATATATTAAAATATTTAAAATTAAGTTGTTTGTCTATTTTTAAATTTGAATTTGAATGTTTGTAGAAAATATCTAATTATTTAAATCTCAAGTAACAAAAATATCTTATTTAAAAAAATTAAATGATCAAACAAAAAAAAGATATTTTTGGTTTTGATAAAAAATAATGTATTTTCATAATTTTAATTTTTTTTATTTCTCAAAAAAAAATAAACTGGATGAATAGAACCAATTTCGAGTACTGTTCACCCGAGCATGCTAGCTGGGCTGGCGCGCGCACGAGGCGCGCGCGCTGGGGCGTGGTGCGCGCGCACGCATGGCAGCCAATGCAAAAAAAAAAATTTAGCAATTTTTCAAACAAAAACAATTTTCTAATTAATTTTTAACATGGTTTACACAAAATAAAGCATATATAAAAATTAATAGCATAGAAAACACAACAAAATAACCTAAAAATTGTTAAAATTCACATAAAATCAATATACTTCATGAAAACATGAAAATCATCCAATTATTCAAACATATCAAATAATTCAATTTTAAACATGTTCATGCATGAAAATCAAGATTACCAAAGGCTCTGATACCAGTTGTTAGATAACGCTTATACGGGATCTTTATTTACTTTCATGTATATATAATATTAAACAAATTAATACGAGATAGCCTAAAACATGTGTTCTAAAATTGAATTCAAAGAGAAACAAAGAATAGAATACTTACAGTATGCACAACGGAATTAAATAGTCCTTCCTTCAGTTTCTCTAACTCTTGTATCCTCTATGTCGCAGAGTATTATCAAGAAACTAAACTTATCTTCTACTTTCTTCACAGTCTTCCAATGTATCCTTAGAATCACCTAGACTAGTGCGGGCAATTCTCAACACATGAGATAGATATAGAGAGAAGAAGAGAAAATAACAAAGAGGCTTAGAAAATGACTTATGTTTAGAGAGAATCTAAAACTATCAGAAAACCAGTGATTAAACTTATCTGTCGTCTCAGAAATCTAAAATTGTCCAAATTATCATGGCCTTAAAATCAAGGCCTGTATTTTTTTCTATTGATTTAATTAATTAAATAATTATTTAAATCCTTTATCAAATTAATTATTTATAATTTGAACCTTGATTTAAACTTATTTATTAATTTAGATACAAATTTATCTTAATTAATAAATCTGCCATAATTTTTCTTTTCTTCTCAAAATTACATAACTCTGTGAAACTATCCAAAATTGACCTGGTCAACTTTGATAATTCTAATTGATTATTAAATCGATTAATTAAGACTATCTAGATGATTTTATCCAAGTTACAATGGGGACTATGGGCCTATGAAATCAAGCTCCAATAAGTTATCATAAAT
This sequence comes from Humulus lupulus, assembly GCF_963169125.1. Classification (NCBI taxonomy): domain Eukaryota; kingdom Viridiplantae; phylum Streptophyta; class Magnoliopsida; order Rosales; family Cannabaceae; genus Humulus; species Humulus lupulus. The sequence goes on from NC_084797.1 coordinate 50,575,149, forward strand.
CTAACAAATAAATTTACTAACTTATTAATTCCTCGTGACTCCACTATAGAATCGGAATTCCACTCTTGAATTCATAGAACGCTCTATAATAAATATAGATACGCTATTAATTATCCATTGTTACAACCATAATTGTCACTCAATCCTCTATAGACGGTCTACAATGAGATAGGACTAAAATACTGTTTTACCCCTCATTGTATTTTATCCTTAAAACACTTAGTTCCTTGTAAATGATATTTCAGTAAACTAATTTAATTACTGAAATGAGATCTCTATCATTTAACACCTTGAACCAAACTAAAAGGAAACCATCGTTTCACTTCTTCATCAGAAGCTATAGATGTTCATATCTATGATTAACACTCCCACTCAATTATACTACCGAGTTCGCAAGATGTAAGTATGTGCTCGTTCATAGGGTAAGCTGGTAACGAACAAGTCAAAGAACTCAAATAATACAATCAGTTAGAATACTAACCACTCAGAATTGAGATTGAATTGACCTATGGTAAACTATATGATATTACTAGAATAGATAATAATTGTATGTTTACTTATCTTATCAACTGTCAATATTGGTCCTGGTTGATGTAACAAATACATCCGATCTTATCTACTTTGCTAATGTTCTGGAAAGAACATAACACATTAATGTGTAAGTAGATCATATCGTAGATTGGCAAGTCAGTGTAAATTTGGTGCACTGACTAATCTTAGGATTAACTTATTTTGGACATATAATCATATTTATATTCCACTGTGATTACGTCACTATAAATAAGATTAGCTATATAGGACTAACTTATGTTTACCTAATGCTTAAGAAGTCATAAACTTTTGATAGGTTTAAAGACTTCAAAGCCTTAGCTGAGAAGCAATTAGGTAAATCTTTAAAGACACTCAGATCTGACCATGGTGGTGAATATTTGGATTCTGAATTCAAAGATTTCTTGCTGGAGCATGGTATTCTATCCCAACTCACAGCACCTGGAACAGCACAACAAAACGGAGTTTCAGATAGAAGAAACTAGACCTTGTTGGACATGGTCAGGTCTATATTAAGCTACTCTTTTCTTCCCTTAATGTTATGGGGATATGAACTTCAAACAGCTAATTACATTTTAAATGTAGTTCCGTCCAAAGCTGTGGCAAAGACACCACTAGAATTATGGAATGGAAATAAACCTAGTTTACGACATTTCTGTATTTGGGGTTGTCCTGCTCATGTACTAAGACCTAAATCTAGAAAATTGGATTCAAGGTCTGAGGTGTGTATATTTGTGAGCTATGCTCCCGAAATAAGAGGTGGATATTTCTATAGCCCACGTGATCAAAAGGTATTTGTCTCGACGAATGCAAAATTTTTAGAACACGACTATATGAATGATTTTAAACCCCGAAGCAAAGTAGTTTTAGAGGAAGTAATGACAGATAAAGTTTCATTTCCATCTTCTTCATCAGTTAATGATAAAAAAACCAAAGAAACTCGTTGACGGTGTTTTTCGCCAACAGTGAATTATATGAATAAATAGGATGGATTAGTGCTGGAGGATAAATTGTAATCAGAAAATGATAATAATCAAGAATGTGGAAACTAATTTTAGAGAAAGATGGTCACTCCCTTTTTACGTGGTTCGGAGGTTAAAATCATCCTAATCCACGAGTCAATATTATTGATCTATCCTTACTATTTCTTATAGAGTATTTTCATTACAAGAAGAATCCCACCCCTTGCATTATCTAGGGTTTTGGTATTTATAGGAGATTGATCCCTGAGTAGGTATTGGGGTCATCCCGTGATCTCTTCATCCATCATGTCATTTACATGACACCAATGATTAATATCTAAACCTTACAGTGAAGTGTGGTCTCGTCAATATGTAAAGATGGGTAATGGGCCGCATGGCCCAAATTAGGTGTGGGATGTCTAATCACGCACGTTTATATTGCGTACCCAAGAATTCAGGAATAAAACAGACATGTGATGTTTGGTATACACACGTTTATATCACATGGTTGACTTTATAAAGATCCAGGGGTATGTCAGGCCTCTATTACACCACGCGCTTAATGTGGCGTTAGCTCATGGCTTCTTCTATGTCGACACAATGGCTCCAAGTGATGAGCAGCTAGATGATCCATCAGCTCGAGCTATTGTTTAGGGGACTGTAACAAACAGCTTTCGGATGAACGGTGGACACGTGGCAGATCGGTTAGGCCATTTTCTAGCTCGACAAAGTATGTGTGGATATTCAGGGCGTACATTTGCCCCCCAAGCCCCTACTCGTGACCTATGGCGCCATCTTTGATCTTCACAGTGGGGGCTTTTGAACTTCCTTTTTGACTCCTCATGTCCTGCCCACCACTTGTGTATCGGACACATGGAACACCATGGTTAGCATCTGTTTGGATTTCAAGGATTGTATTAAATGGCCTAGCCACCATTTTGCTGTCGTTTCATCTCTTCGAGTTATGTCCCTCGTATCTCGCACTAATTTGATCGAACGGTCCTCGTTTCCTCATGCCTCTTACGTATATATAAGGTTGGCAGTTTTCAGTACTAGTCACCCTTCATTCGAAATTTTCCTTTATTTTCTCTCTTTCGAGTTTTAGAAGCTCTTCTTCTTCTTCTGGTCATAATCCCAGAAATCCCCACATTCTTGCCACAAGAGCCTTACAAAATTCCAGTCTTAAGGATTGCACCAGGACTCCTACTCATACGCTTCCTGCAACTTTCGTTCGGAATATACATTGTAAGTTCCCTGTCCGCTGTATGTTTTGATTTCCCTATTTCTTCGTTATGCAAAACTACGTCTCATAGTTGTAAACAATAGGTTGTTTTTGGCTGGTTTTTGGGGCATAGGTTCTAATTCTAGGCATACTGATTATACCTAAAAACATGTATAGGAATGCGATGTTCATAACTAGGTAATTTATGGGTAACTTTCTGGGTAAATTTAGAAAACACCCATTCGGAATATGGAAGGTGAGAGGTTTTTAAGGTGTAAAACCGGGTAGCTTAGGGGTCATGCTTCCTAGGTGGTTTTCTTCTCAAAATCTCTCTTCCAAGGCAAGTAATAATCTAACCCTCCTGACACAAGGATCCCTGGATATTAGGGATCCATTGGAACACATGGGCGCGTGGCTTTGGCAGCGCGTGGCATCACACCCTGCAGGCTGAGATTACCTTAGCTCGTGTATAAAAAACCCTTCTTCTCACGTTGTTTGTCCATTCTTAGCTTTTAGGTCACCTACTAAGTTTTTTCTCGTTCTTGTTCGCTAGGCAATTAGATGAGGCCCAAAAAGAATGTGTCCAAGAAAAGCGTGGTCGGCTCGTCGTCCCAGCAATCCAGCAAAGGGAAGGAGGTCGCGATGGAGTCTCCCATCCCCCAGTTCGGTCCCATGGTGGAGAAGGAGATCGAGGTGGGACCTGATGCTTTCTTTGAGGCGGAGAGGATAGTCTCAAAGATCACGACCCAAGGGAGTGTAAACAAGATACTACTATCCCACAACATCAAGGTTGGGACCAGCACTCTTATTGCCCGACCTCCCTTCGAGGGTGAGAGGAGCTGCGCGCCCCTTGATGAAGACTTCGCAGCCTGGAGCGATGAGAATCATAAGGTCGGGGCCTTCCTCCCTCTTGATGAGTACTTCGCCGACTTTCTTAACTACGTAAAGTTAGCACCATTTCAACTGCCTCCAAATTCTTACCGTCTGTTGGCGGGGCTAAGGTATCTCTTCTTGAAGCACGAGTAGGAAGTCCCTACCTCGGCGGACATCCTCTACTTCTTCTGCCTCAAAGCCAGCCCGAATCAAAGGGGACGAGGTGATGGGTTCTACTACCTGACCTGCTTCCTGAACTCATCCATGGTGATTGAACTTCCCAGCCATCTCAATGACTTCAAAGATCAATTCTGTATGTTGAATGGGTTTCGCAACTGCGAGTACCACTACTTCAACCATTCTCGTAAGCCTTCTATCTTCAGCTCGAGTAACATTTTTTTTTCTGTCTTTTTGCGTGTATAATAACTGAGGCATCACCATGCAGCCATTTTTATAAGGACGACCAAGTCTGTGACCCTTGGGGGTCAATACGATACCCTGGCGGGGCTTCCGCCCAGTGAGAATGACTACCGCCAGCTCGTGTCAGACGACACGTTGTTGGTGTGTAATTTGATCTCTAAAGGCCAAACTCTGGCCTTGCAGAGGACGCGGGTCAATCATCTAGCAGCCCGTGTGCTGGCGACTATTCCCAAGGTCGATGTTGCGGCTGGCGACTATTCCCGAGCCCGAGGTGCCGCTCGTGCTGAAGAGACAAGCTCTAAAGGATGCTCGGGATCCCGACTTGGACTGAACTCAGTCAAGGGCAGCAGCCGACCCCTCCGAACAAGGTAACCCATATCCCTTTTGGGACCTAGACAGGGAAGCCCAGACCTTACGCTAGTTAGGTTTATCCCATGCTAGCTCGTGCATCGCCATCGAAACGATCTAGACTATAACATAACCCTACTCCAATGTGTAGATCAATTAGTGCTGTATAATGATGTGGGCCATCTTAGGGGCACTGTAGTAGTAGACAACAATTTTTCCTTTAGGTTGGCCTTTTTGTAGGAGTATGGGACCAACCTTAGGTTGTGGCCCTCCCTTCTCAAGGGCATAGTTGCTCTTGGACATAGGCAATACGTGGAGGAATCCAGTCCCGAGGTAGAGACTAACCTGGAACCTCCCCTAATCCAAGAAGTGGTTGCTTTAGACTTTCCTTCCCCTGTAGCAGCTCTGAGGCCTGAGGTCGTGGAAATAGACTCTTCCTCTAGCTCGGAGGGTAGGAATTTTTCTACTTCGTGTATATTTATCATTAATAATTTTCCTTTTACAACGTATATGCATTCTTAACAACTTTTCCATTCTTCTTTTCAGGCGAGGAGATGGCACAGAGGGGGGAACTGGACATCCACTCGATGTTCCGATGAGGGAAATCAATCGAGGGTCAACTTGTCATGAGGCTTCGGCCTACTTCTAATAAAATGCCGCCCTCGGCTGCGACTCTCTCCCAATCCCCAACTAAGGGGAAAGGCTCTGCCCACCGCAACCCTGACTGCGACTTCTCCTTTCTTTGTTTGTAAATATTCAGCATGAGGTTTTTCTCCTCGAAACAATATTTTGATTTTAGTTATCTCAAAGTTTTACTTCGATCTTTTTCTTATATGATGTCTTTGGTAAAGACTTAGTTCGTGCTAGTTTTATTGACCATTTTTCTTTTAGAGGAAGCAAAACAATGCTAGCCGACTTCTGAGTTTTGGAACCTGGTCGTGTCCAGGATACTTAATTTTAAAAACTTAGTTCGCGTAAGTTTTATCGACACATCGTGCTTTTTAGAAAAACACTGAATCAATTTAACATACTTCTAAGTTTTAGAATCTGGTCTTGTCCAGGATATTTAATTTTAAAAACTTAGTTCGCGTTAGTTTTATCGAAACCTCGTGCTTTTTAGAAAAAACACTGAATCAATTTAACCAACTTCTAAGTTTTAGAACCTGGTCATGTCCAGCATATTTAATTTTAAAAACGTAGTTCGCATCAGTATTATCGACACCTCGTGATTTTTAGAAAAAACACTGAATCAATTTAACCAACTTCTAAGTTTTAGAACCTGTTCGTGTTCAGAATATTTAATTTTAAAAACTTAGTTTGCTTTAGTTTTATTGACACCTCGTGCTTTTTAGAAAAAACACTGAATCAATTTAACCAACTTCTAAGTTTTAGAATCTGGTCGAGTGATCTGCCCCCCCAGTAATTAGGAAGTGGAATTGCGTGGTTACTTGAACTCTCCGACCTCCTTCATGAAGGCAAGGTCCGGGCGTGTGAACTCTTAGGAGATGATCAGTCTACATCGGAGTGGTCCAATAAAAAATATGATCAGTGGGAGCTCGTGCCTCTGCCAACCGGCAACCTTCCTTCAAGGAGAGATGCGAGTCCTCCACCTCTAGTTCGTCATAGGAGTCCACAATTGGGGAATGAGGCCAACGACGAGGCCTCAAGCTCGGGCTTGGATGATCAAAGTATAGTCATCCTTAGCTCGAATATGTGGTCCCCCTCCCTATTAAACCATAAACCTAATAGGTTAATATTGTGTGAGGACGATTGGAACCATTTTTATGCATGGTCTTGGGTAGATGAACGGGTTCATAGGTTCGATAACTAGCTCAGGAAATATGACACCATGTATAGCCTGAACGATGTATGGAACAGAATAGCTGTCCAATATGGGACAAACGACTATAGGGACCTTTCGAGGTTGATGTCCACCTATAGGGAAGGTACTCCCCCCGCCTCTTCTAAAGATGGGGGAATTTCATGGTCGCCGAGCACAAGCTCGGGGGAGAGTTCCAGTTAGGTTTCTCTTCACTTGTCTTTTTATCCCATGTATGTTTGTATTATGCTGAGTTACTTTATTTTTCGATAACTCATATTGTGGTGTAACTATGCAAGCGAGATGGACTCTGATCTTGACAACATCCTTGAGAGTTGCGGGGCCAAAAGAAGCAAACACCCGAGAGGCTCACGGAAGTCTAAGCGTCCCGCCAAAGTCCTTAAGAGGACTGAAAAGACACCTCCTCCACCAGCCCTGCCTGACACGAGCTCGGCTGTGGAGCTGACTCCTCAGGTCAGGGCATCCACTATGGTCGAGCTCCAACCTCCCATCATGGTTCACTCAATGCTCGGTCCACCTCCAAAAAAACCCTCGGCTTCCATAACACGCAAGTTGTAAGTTTCTACTCACGTTGATGAGTATGTAGTTGACAATGCTGCTGGACCCATGGGGCAACGTTGGGCTCAGACATTCTGTCTTGAGTGGGCCAGAGCTTTAGTGGTTTTAACGCTCCTCATTAGTAGTTTTTGAACAACGCCCGAGACTGCAACACACTTTACAAGAAGAGTGTCGAGCTTACTGCCGTGGTAACTTTTCTTTTCTCGCTACTAGCTGTATTTATAGACGGTCCATATGCTAATGTTGATTTCTTTGTATGCCATGCTCTTGCTGTCTCTACTCAGCTCAACTATAAACTGAACAATGAGATCCACTCGAGCAAGTCCTATGCTTAGGAGGCGAAGGATCTTCAGCTCAAACTGAGTGATGACCTCAAGGCAACAAAGGCAAAGATGGAGGCAGGGGCTGAGGAGCTAAAGGCCAAGTCTTCCAAACTTGAAAAGCTGAGTGCCTGGCTCGTGAAGCTTGAACAAGAGAATGTCCGGGTCAAGGAGACCAATGCTAAGCTTGAAGAAGAGAAGGCCGCCACTTTCGAGATCATAGAAGGTGAAAAGAGTCATCTTCTCAAGGAGTTTAAGGAGAAGAAGGACCGGGCAGTCGACATGGCCATGTATAGAATCTGGGCCAACAATGTGGACTTCGACACCAACTTCTTAGGCCATCTTGAAGCGAAGCTCGTGGCCCAATGGTAGGCTCGGCTGGATGATGAGGTTACTGCCCGAGACGAGGCGGAGAGAGCCAGACAGAACGCTGATGCTGAGAAGTCCAAGGAGAATGCTCCTTCTTAATTCTTGCCTCGGGGCTGTGTCCCTTTGAATCTTTTGTAAAAGTCCTTTTATATATTTTGCTTTTTATGCCCATGGGGCCGAGACAATTTTATAGCTCGTGAAGGAGCTGGTATTACTTTTTTGAACATACTTTAATTTATTTGCTTTACATTTCTTGGCCCGAAATATTTTGCGCAATTTAAATTAAAGTGTCATATATGCATGTTTATTCATACAAACATAATTCGGATTTAAGCTCGAGGTTCAATGCATTCATGCACAGTTTGCTCAAATTATCCACTTCCGATCTCGTTATTTGTCAAGGTTGGATATTACTTTTACCATGCACCCGAAAGTACTTATATGGCGTGTAATGCAGATGGTTTAGTTGTATCTTATTTTTTAGTTGCTTTTTCTTATCCTCGGTTAGCTCTCCGAGGATGTGAGGTCGAAACTATTGTTTTGCAAGATACTCCAGCCTCGATCTCGACATAGCACGAAGTGGGTTATGTTCGAACTTACTGCCGATTAGTTTTTAGCTGGTTTGTTCCAAACCTATTAAGGTCGTGTTAGGTTTGTAATTTATACATTTATATTTTTAATCTAGTTTTCATATTTGGTTACATCCAAACTGTAAATGTGGAAATTTTTCCTTGTGAATTCTATTCACGAGTGAAGCTCTATACTACGAGACATCCTAAAAGGGCGTCACATGATGGTGAAGGAGTTGGGATAAGAGAGTCACCCTCACTAGGCGAGGGCCTTCGGCCGCTTGCCAATCCAAACTTCACCCTCACTATGCGAGGGTCCCCAGCTGGTCGCCCGCGTGCACCCCATTCCATCAAGCATCAAGCCTCGCCTGCACTCGGGAGAAGAAGGTCAGCCTCGCTAAGCGAGGCATCCTCGCTATGCGAGGGTGAGGCTTTGTTGTGGCATCCGTGCCCCTAGCCACGCGACGCCTGCACCCGGGGGGAGGAGAGGCAGCCTCGCTATGCAAGGGTGCTGCCTTGTTGCGACGCCCGTATCCCGAGCCATGCCGACACCTGAGGGAAAAGGGCCAGCCTCGCTACGCGAGGTACCCTCGCTATGCGAGAGTGTGGCCTTGCCACGACGCTCATGCTGCGAGCCTCGTGTCTATGCGATCAGCATAAGCCAGCCCTGACCCCTGGTGCCTTGGCTTCTCAGGACATGCATAGGTTGAAGCCTCCTTGACATAGGCACGGGATTACTTGGAGGAACCTTGTTGATATGTCAAACGAACATGGAGCATTGAACGGGGGTTGATGAGGACGACCGAGTACGGGACACGTGCGCTGACACGGGGCATACGGTTGTGGAGAGAATAGAGGCATGACCCTGTGATCTGCGTCTGAGGAGTAGTGGAGGTACGGACCTGTACGAAGAGTAGTGGTACCACTTGGACACCCCCGACCATACGCCATAGCCGACAGTACTTTGTCCTAGGCCATGACTCTGACACCATTAGGGTAGACACCACTACGCCCTGAGCCACTACACTATCAGAGTACCTGTGTACGTCCATGTTGTCTGGGACTTGTTTGTATCCTGGGCCAATAGAGCCCCCCCTATAAATAGGCTCCAACCCCTCAGGCTATGGGGTTGGAAAAACTGAGTGTATAAAAGAGACTTAAGAAATATATGTTTCTGGTTTTCATGGTTGCCTGAGTTTTCTTCTGTTGATTAGAGTTCTTTCTATCTGATTCAAAACTTTCTATAGTATAGAGATTGTAGTTTTCTAACCATCAATCGTTGACGAGTTCTTACCGTCAACAGTTTGGCGCCGTCTGTGGGAAGGTAAACACCATGCTACTGTTCTGCCATTACTTCTGGCAAGGAGAAATGCCAAGACGTTCGAAGCGACTCAGGGAGCCTCGAGAGGTGGAGGTCCACCTTACCGGAGTCCAGCTGAAGGCCTCCATGAAGGATCCACCTCCACCGTGAGACGTAGAGCCCCCAAGGGACCCTGAGGTTCATGATAATGACAGAGAGGCCTCGTCACCGGCCATCCCGCTCGGTGAGAATCCTCCAAGGACAACTATTGCACGACCCGGGAATGCCAACGAGTTCCCTCCTCCCAAACCACCACAGGTACCGAACTTCGGCCGGCAAGACCCGGGCCCCTTGATGCGTAGACAAGATAAGCAACCCCGGGTCCATTCCGTGAGCTCGAGTTCTAAGTCTCGTTTCTATGAAGAGGAGATTCGTGAGCTGCACCGTAAAAACCAAAGACTGGAGACTACCTTGGAGAACATGCAGGAGGTGTTGAATGGCCTGTTACAAAGTAAGTCAAACGTGACCCTGCCCAAGAGGAAAGAGAAGGGTCGGGAAACCACTGTCCCAGTAGACGATGGGAGGACCAGACACTCCACCAGTAACACCCCCAGGGAGAAGCCGCATGAGCGTCCCGGACCGTCGAGGCCACCCCAGGGGCCAAGGCAAGGGAACAATGGTGGCTCTCGCAACGACATCGAGGTCACCTCAAAGAGGACGCCCTCAGATCTACGAGTGGAGCTCAACAAGAAGAGGGCGGATAAGAGGACTACCCCTCCTACTGTCCCCGCGTGAGCTCGAGGCCACCCCAGGGGCCAAGGCAAGGGAACAATGGTGGTGAAGGAAAGGAAGGTGTCAACCCGTCCTTGTTGAGAGACTCCTTGAAGAAGAGAAGGCAAGACCTCGATACGGAGATGAAGAGCCTGCGGAGTAAGATTGTCACCGCGTCTGGAGGGCAAAGCCTTGAGGAGGAGTTCGACTATGAATCACCCTTCACCAAAGAGATCCAAGCCATCCGACTATCAGCCAACTTCAAGGAGCCTGATATGACCCCATATGAAGGAAGCACTGACCCCAAATACCACCTAGACGTATTCAATGAATTAATGAAGTTGAGGGGGATAAGTAGCGGGGCTAGATGCCACTGTTTTGCAGTCACGCTGAAAGGACCCGCATACAAATGGTTTAAGAGACTTCGACCGGGATCCGTCAGGTCTTGGCAACAGTTTTCAAATGAGTTTCTCCAACAACATCATGCCGTGCGTGATTATACAATGTCGGGCACCAGCCTCGCCAATGTAAAACAGGGCGAAAATGAGAGTCTAAAAAGCTACATCCACAGGTTCAACATGGAAACAGCCAAAGTGGGGAGCTTGACCCGCAGAGAGTTAAAAATGGCCATCACTGCCGGAGTGCTTCTGGGAAGCAAATTGTGGGATAATATGATCAAAAGGGAAGTCACAGACTTAGATGACTTCTACGAGAGAGCGCAGAAGTATATTCGTGTAGAGGATGGCCACGCGAACTTAAAGGCGGGAAAGTGTGAGTCCCCTACAAAGCCCCCAACTAATGAAGGGACGAATGGTGCAAAGAAGAAGAAGGCGTACGAAGGGCCGAGGGATGATCAACATAGAAAGCCCAAGCGGGGAAGCGACCATAGGCAAACGACTTATACCTTCTATACAGACCTAGCGGATACAAGGGAGCATATCTACCTCACCGACGAGAGGCGAGTTCCCTTCAAGAAGCCCCCACCAATGAGGAAGGATCGGTCCTAGAGGGATCCCAATATATACTGCCAATACCACAAGGATATTGGTCACACCACAGCAGAGTGTATTCATTTGAAAGAAGAAATTGAGGAGCTCATCCGCAGGGGCACCTAGCCCGATATGTCAGGAGAGAAAGGCCGAAGTCAGAGGATGAACCAGTAATATCTAAGACGCATAGAGAAGCTCCAGAGATCCAGGGAGAAGTGAGAACTATTTTCTTAGGTCTGGAGCTTGGGGGAGACTCCCGGAAAGGACGAGATAGGTACGCTAGAGAAGCCAGGAGAAGTCCACCACCCTATGTCATGAGTTTAGAACAGCGCCCCCCTAAAAGCTTTAAAGGAGAAAATGACTCAATCACTTTTACAGAGGAGGATGCGCGAGGGGTGCACTTTCCCCATAATGATCCTTTGGTGTTGACAATTCAGTTGCCCAACCTGCGGGTGCATCGGGTCCTCGTAGACAATGGAAGCTCCGTAGATATCTTATATCGCCCTGCCTTGGAGAAGATGGGCTTGGGCATCAGGCACTTGAAGCCTTGTCAATCCTCCTTATACAGGTTCGCGGGGGACTCGATACAACCATTAGGGATGATCGAATTAGCATTCACCATGGGAGAACAACCACGACAGACCACGATCATGGCAAACTTTATCGTAGTAGATTGTGCTTCGGCTTTCAATGCGGTATTGGGGAGGCCATCCCTAAGAGAATTGAAAGCAATCACTTCAATATATCACCTCACCTTCAAGTTCCCAACTCCTGGTGGGATAGCAGGCATGAAGGGAGAACAAAGAGAGGCTAGAGAGTGTTATAACCCCACCCTTCACACATCTGTGAAATTGCGAGAACCAATGGCGATGGTGGTGCATGGGGGCACAGACCCACAGGAACTAGACCCCAGAATCATGAAGGGCTCAACCGGGTAAGACTAGCAGTAAGACTCCCACGCCTGATGCAGGTAGTAGCTGTGTTTAGTTTGTTGCAGGTTGTGCTATTTTAGTAGATGAGAATCAATGAGGTTACCTAGATAACCTCCCAAGTAGATGTAAGCCTTTTATCTATTTTATATATCGTTGTAATATCTGACTACTATGAATGAAACTGTTTTCCACTTCGTATGTTATTTACTTCTTTGTGCAAGCATCAACTAAAGTCCCCGCCAAGATAAATCTCACCAGGTACTTGGGGGGGTAGGACGACAAAAGTAAACAAAAAAAAATCTCTTATATTCAAAAGGATTAGCAACCCTTATGAATATCAAGGGAGCAGTTTAAAAGGATAACCTCCAACGAAAGGCCGACACCCCAAGAGGTGAGGCTGTAAGGAGGGAATCAACCGATAAGTCTAGATCGGTCATTAAGCCGGCTAGCCCAAAAAGGGTCTTACAAGGGACCCTTAGAAAAAAAAAATAGTACTATGTATAAGGATGAGAAGGACGCTTCTCGCAAAAAAGTAATAAGCGCGCGCAAAGAACATAAAAGGTTATCTTCATCAAGGTGCACCAGAAAGGTTATCTTCGTCAAATCAAAGAAAAACATATAGCCCACGAACAACAGTAATAAGAGGGACTTTCCAGAGCCCTTAAGTTTGATAAAAAAAAAAGAGAAGAAGTGGTGCGAGGGATTACACACCCAAAGCATACATAGACTGAGTACAAGGGGACCTACAAATCTCCACCTTGTCCCTGCCACTCAGAAATCCTCACGACGGCATAGTCCCCAAAAGAAGATAAGTCAACGGTGGGGTTAGTCCTCCAGACAGCATGCAACATTTTCTCGATTATGCGATCCTCAACGGTCATAAGCTCAGCTTCGAGCACAGCGATCCTCCCGTTCAGAGTTTTGACGGTAGCCTCCAGCTGAATGTTGGCATGAGAGGTTGATGCAGCCCGGGCCAAGGCGGTATCCCTCTGGCATACTTCCTCGGCCAATTGACTTGACAAGGCATCCTTTGCAGTCTGAGCCACCGATAGGTTCCCCAGTGCCTCCTCAAGCTCTTGTTGCAACCGTTGGGTCGATGAAGAGTGGGAGGCGAGCAGTCGATGGTTCAAAATGGAAGCCTGTGTGAGGGCGAGAATATAAAGCAAAGCCTGAAGGGTTAGACGATATGCCAGAAATAATATTAAAAGTATATATATATGGCCAGCACAAATGAATAAACCAAGCATCGCGACAGTTACCTGCAGGGAGGCTCGCATTTAGGCGTTCTCTAGCTGAGCCTTAGGGACATCGTGTAGCGTCCCCCATTCACCTTTGGGAAAGTTTCCCAAGTGATGGATCATGGGTTCCCCATATTGGCTCGCCAGAGGATGATCTTCAGGAATAGAAACATGAGCTGGGCCGGGAGAGGTGTGAGTACCTGTCGAGGCCCGCCTTGGCAAGGAGGGGGACTGGGAAGGCCCCGACCCATCTGCAGTGGTGCGGGGAGCAGAAGAGTGCGGAGTTGCTTCCTGGGGTAAAGAGACGCCTCTGGATGCCCACCTAGGATGCCCCCTCGGGGGTGAAGGAGCCCCATCGAAAGAAGGAATGACAAAATTCATTCTAGGCACCGAGGGGCAAGGGGCAGGAGCATCGAAGGCAAACTCACCGCCAGGCGTTAATGGTGACATCCGAGAGGTAGCACCGCCAGTGTGACTGTCATCGGCTATACCCTTAGCCCTGCCAGCAACAGAGTACAAGCAGGAGTAGTTCTCAGACACCACGGTCTCCTCAACGTCCATATGGTCACCCGGGGAGTAGACATAATCCCTATCAGCCGCTTCATCATAATTCCTTTCATCGTGACCATATACCCACGGACTCTCAAGTATGGGTGCCGCTGGGGGTAAATCAACAGAGTCGGGTGACGTGGGGCGTGGATCCTCAGATTCAGGGGAAATGGAGCATAAGGTAACTTTCTGGTCCGGGGTCAGCAGCCCACACGAGTGGAGATTTCTTTCTGTGAAAAGGGCGCTGGCTTGTTTGCATGCCTTCGGCATAGCCAGGATTTGTATTACCCGGTCATGAGTCGACCTCTTCAAGTTGGGACCAACAACACCTAAGAGACCTGCCATCGAACGAAAGGAAATAACCACAGTTACATGAACTATAAATAAAAAAGAGAGGTCGAATAATAAGAGAAATTTCTGGTATAAGGGATCAAGGTGAGGATAGCCTTACGTGGGGTGTTGAAGCTAGAATATCGGGTCTGCCCACCATAAGTATAGAAGTAGTCTGACTTCCACGCCCCCTATTGGAAATAGATCCCTCCAAGAGGGAACTCCCTTTAAGGGCCGCGACTTTCTGGAGTTGGTAGAACCCGGGGGCCGATGTATTCTCCCTCACGGTGAAGAAGTAATGAACCTCGCTTGTCGAAGGCCCCCTAGAGTACACCTGATGGTACAACACATACAAATAGCTGAGCATCACCCAGGAGTTGGGGGACAATTGTAGTGGCGCCAATTCAAATTAGTCCAGCACTTTGATGAAGAAAGAGTGGAGTGGCAGAGCTCCACCAGATCGGATTATGGCATCGCTGAATCCCACGAACCCCTTTTGCGGTGCGGACGCGCGTTCCTTGCGCTCTGGTATAACGAACTTGAGGTTCAAGGGTAACTTATGGGCTTTCAGCATGTTGCCCAATTTCTTCAGGGTAACGGTAGATCTTCCAGCTTCATCAAAAATGTCCAAGACTCTCTTCGGCATCTCGGGTACCTGGACAAAGTAAGGCAGTTTATGAGCGACAGACTTTCTCAGGGTCCTAGAAGATTCCCCACATGTCCTATGTCTACCAGCTCTTTGCTTGACCCTAGGGCGCAAGACATGGGATAGGAGAGGGAATACGGGCTGCACCATGGAAAGGAACTCCGGTTCAACCAATTCATGTCTACCGCCGTCAAAGGAGGAATCCACGTAATCGGGAGACTCGTCACGACAAAAGGAAAAAGGCTCAGGGGGCAAGTTTTCTTCTAGGCAAGCAATTTCGGAAAGGCAATCCCGGAGGACTGATTGTAGTTGGGAAATGTATGTCGCTTGCCCGGGCAAGAGATCAGAACCCGTGTCCCCGGGATGGGATTCTAGCTCCCTCTCCAGACAGTACGCCTTATGTCTAAGGTAAGATAGTCTCCTGAGGTAGAGCGCCCGCACACCCCCGCGGTTAGAGGGTTTACGTGCGTCAACCCCCGAGTCGGAGGAGGACAACTCAATAAATTCAACATTAGACGGACCTTCGGGACATCGCCTAGATGCCATGGACAAGCTAAGACTCGAGGGCATGTACGCATAAGGGCGACTCAATATCTACAACACGAGTGTGAGGGTATAAGAAAAGGGCTTGTGTATGGAGACTGGAGAGGCTATGCGAAGAAAATGTTAATCCTTTAAGAATGAGTATCGTGCAACCAACAATTCTACCCTTGCGTAATCAATGCAAAACAAAAGGGAGAAGAGATGAAGTAGACATACCTGTGGGAATACGAAGTTGAGGGGGCACGAGGATAGACTTGCGAAGGAGCAGGAGCAAGACCACAGGAGCAAGGGAATGCCCAGCGTCACCACGAGGCTAAAGAAGAAAAGGAAATAAAAAATTTATGTAAAAAAAAAAAGAGGAAGAAAATGAATAACGAAAATAAAAGAAAAAATACCTCAAGAATGCGTTGAAGGAGAATAGAACCCTTGAACTCTTGAAAATAAGTGGTTTCAAACCTTGGAGTATTTATAGGGAAAGTCAATGCTCCCTAGCCATTGGATCAATTTCCTTGTGAATGGTGGAGATCAAGAGTATGGGTAATCTTCGGATCCGCGATGGAGGATGATTGGTCCTTATGCAATCTTAGGAACTTTCATGGATCCCCAAAGTATTAGGTGGCTATTGTGTTTCTTTGGACACTAAAAAGAAACACAACTCCAAGCCACACCTTGTGCTTCTTCGAGGGACGTTGGAAAAATTTCCAAGGCTAAGTCCCCCAAGGTTGGCCGTACGTGTCAAGCAAAAGAAATGGAGAAAGTCTACAAACACACTTAAAAGTGTACTTATAGACTCGGGGGGAAGTGTAAATGTGGAAATTTTTCCTTGTGAATTCTATTCACGAGTGAAGCTCTATACTACGAGACATCCTAAAATGGCGTCACATGATGGTAAGGGAGTTGGGATAAGAGAGTCACCCTCACTAGGCGAGGGCCTTCGTCCGCTTGCCAATCCAAACTTCACCCTCGCTATGCGAGGGTCCCCAGCTGGTCGCCCGTGTGCACCCCGTTCCATCAGGCATCAAGCCTCGCCTACACCCGAGAGAAGAAGGTCAGCCTCGCTACGCGAGGCATCCTCGCTATGCGAGGGTGAGGCTTTGTTGTGGCATCCGTGTCCCTAGCCTCGTGACGCCTGCACCCGGGGGGAGGAGAGGCAGCCTCGCTATGCGAGGGTGCTGCCTTGTTGCGACGCCCGTATCCCAAGCCATGCCTACACCTGAGGGAAAAGGGCCAGCCTCGCTACGTGAGGTACCCTAGCTATGCGAGGGTGTGGCCTTGCCACGGCGCTCATGCTGCGAGCCTCGTGTCTATGCGATCCGTATAAGCTAGCCCTGACCCCTAGTGCCTTGACTTCTCAGGACATGCATAGGTTGAAGCCTCCTTGACATAGGCACGGGATCACTTGGAGGAACCTTGTTTATATGTCAAAAGAACATGGAGCATTGAACGGGGGTTGATGAGGACGACCGAGTACGGGACACGTGCGCTGACACGGGGCGTACGGTTGTGGAGAGAACAGAGGCATGACCCTGTGATCTGCGTTTGAGGAGTAGTGGCGGTACAGAGCTGTACGAAGAGTAGTGGTACCACTTGGACACCCCCGACCATACGCCAGAGCCGACAGTACTTTGTCCTGGGCCATGACTCTGACACCATCAGGGTAGACACCACTACGCCCTGAGCCACTACACTATCAGAGTACCTGTGTACGTCCCTGTGGTCTGGGACTTGTTTGTATCCTGGGCCAATAGAGCCCCCCTATAAATAGGCTCCAACCCCTCAGGCTAAGGGGTTGGAAAAACTGAGTGTATGAAAGAGACATAAGAAATATATGTTTCTGGTTCTCATGGTTGCCTGAGTTTTCTTCTGTTGATTAGAGTTCTTTCTATCTGATTCAAAACTTTCTATAGTATAGAGATTGCAGTTTTCTAACCATCAATCGTTGACGAGTTCTTACCTTCAACACAAACATTTTTATCTTTTTGGCAGTTTGGTTATATCCAAACATGTGTCATTTCGCGCATTTGGTTATATCCAAATACTTTTATTTTTTTGACAGTTTGGTTATATCCAAACAGTTATATGCGTTTCGTATATGCTATTTTATTTTTTCAAGCTGGTGGTATATGTACCACTGATGCCCCCTTAATATCCTATGAGTGTGACCATAGGTTATTAAATTAAGAGAGATTGCAAAAAATACAGCATGTTAAATGAAAGCAACCTTTATTTGAAAAAATCCATAAATAGAAAAACAATACAGATAAACAAGCATGGTTATAGGCAACATCCTTCCTATACTATTGATAGTAAGGTTGTAGGTGTTCGCCATTCCATGCTGGTGGTACTAGACTTCCATCCAATCTTTCCAACTTGTATACGCCAGGTCGGATGACCGACTCTATCTGATAGGGTCCTTCCCAATTTTTCCCAAGCACGCAAGTTGCTGGATCCTGCGTTGCCAAGAATACACGCCTTAGCACCAAGTCTCCCATGCCAAATTTTCGATCCCGAGCTCTTTTGTTAAAGTACCAGGTATCTCGCTGTTGGTATGCTGCATTTTTTAATTAAGCGTCGTTCCTTCTTTCTTCGATCAGGTCAAGAGTTTCTTCGAGCTGAGAGTGGTTCGAGGTTTGATCATAAGCGGGGGCTCGAATTGTGGGAATTTCGACCTTGATTGGCAACATAGCCTCGTAACCGTACACTAGAGAGAATGGGGTATGTCCTGTTGATGTACGGGTCGTGATCCTATATCCCCATAGGACTTGGGGTAATTCTTCAGGCCATCTTCCCTTAGCTTCTTCCAACTTTTTCTTCAGCGAACTTTTTTAGAGTCTTGTTTACAACTTCGACCTGGCCATTCGACTGGGGATGGGCCACTAACGAGAAGCTTTTTATTATTCCATTTTTTTCACAAAAGTTGGTAAATAGATCGCTATCAATCTGGGTTCTGTTATCGAACTGGGTTCCGTTATCGAACAAAATCTTCCTCGGCATCCCATATCGACACATGATGTTTTTCACCACAAAGTCAAGGAATATTTTGGAGGTTATTGTTGCCAAAGGTTTGGCTTCTGTCCACTTTGTGAAGTAATCTATGGCGACTACCGCGTATTTTACCCCTCCCTTGCCTGTCGGAAGGGAACCTATGAGGTCGATTCCTCATACCGCAAATGGCCAAGGGGAGGTCATCATAGTTAGTTCGGACGGTGGAGCTGGAGGAATTATGGCGATTCATTAGCACTTATCACACCTTTTTATGTATTCGAATGAGTCGGATTTGATGGTAGGCCAAAAGTATCCCTGGCATATGATTTTCTTGGACAGGCTATGCCCCCCAGTATGGTCTCCACAGAACCCTTCATGAATTTCTTCTATGATTTTTTTTAGCTTTGGGTGGAGTCACACATCAGAGTAGTGGCATGGAATATCCTCTTCTATACAGCCTTCCATCTATAATGGATAACGAGGGATTTAATACATCAACTTTCGAGCCTTGTCCCGTTCTCGAGATATTCAACTATCGGAGTCATCCAGGTAGGCTCAGAATTGATCATACATACGTCCTCCTGTTCTGGCTCATCAATACTGGGCGCCGAGAGATCTTCTATTGGTACGACTTTAAGTTTGTCATTCTCGGTAGAGGTAGCGAGCCTAACTAAAGCGTCCGCATTTGAGTTCTGTTCTCGGGGGACCTATTATATCGCATAGAACTCGAAATGCTCCAATGCTGATTTTGCCTTTTCTAAGTATGCTGCCATTCTCGTACCACGAACCTGGTACTCTCCCAAGATTTGGTTAACCAGTAGCTGGGAGTCGCTGTAGCAATGTATTGCTTTAGCTTTGAGCTCCTTGGCTATATGAAGTCCCACCAGTAAAGCCTCGTACTCGGCCTCGTTATTTGACGTACTGAACTCAAATCTTAAGGCAGAGTGAAATCTGCTTCCTGTAGGAGTGATCAAAATGACTCCTACCCCCGATCCATTTTCATTAGATGATCCATCAACGTAAAGTTTCCACAGCCTTTGCACTTGAAAATAGGGTCAGTTTATTAGATGAGTGAATTTGGCTGAGAGCTAGCTTCTCCATCAAGGGATATCTTGATTCTGCCCCCAGTAACCTTTTACTAATGTAATACACGGGCCTTTGCACTTTTTCTTCCTCCCATACGAGTACTGCACTTATGGTGTGCTCGGTCGTAGCAAGATACAAGTACAGTACTTCTCCCGTAATAGGTTTTGACAAGATAGGCGGTTCTGCGAGGTGTTTCTTGAGTTCCTGAAAAGCCAATTCGCATTCCTCTATCCATTCAAATATCTTGCCTCCCCTCAACAGGTTGAAAAATGGAAGACTTTTGATATAAACCTACTTAGTGCCGCCATCCTTCTAGTCAAACTCTGGACATCTTTGTGTTTTCAAGGTGAAGGCATATCGATCAGGGCCTGGATCTTGTCTGGATTAGCTTCTATTCCTCGAGCATTTACAATGAAACCCAGGAATTTTCCTGAAGATACCCCGAAAGAGCACTTCTGAGGGTTAAGCTTCAAGTTATATTTCCGGAGCATGGCAAAGCATTCTTCGAGGTCATCAACATGGTTATTGTGAAGTTGGGATTTGACTAACATATCGTCAACATAAACTTCCATGTTGTTCCCTATTTGCTCGGAGAACATCATGTTCACGAGCCGCTAGCAAGTGGCTCCAGCATTCTTGAGCCCGAATGGCATGACGTTATAACAATATAACCCTTTATCTGTTATGAAGCTCGTATGTTCCTGGTTAGGGGCATGCATGGCAATCTGGTTATATCCAGAATAGGCATCCATGAATGACATTAGTCCATGCCCTGCCGTGGCATCCACGAGCTGACCAATCCGTGTTAATGGAAAGCAGTCCTTAGGGCAGGCCTTATTGAGGTCCAAGTAATTAATGTAGGTTCGCCACGTCCCATTAGGCTTCGGGACCAGGACCGTATTGGCTACCCAATCAAGGTAAAAAGCATCCCTGATGAATTGGTTTGCTTTTAACCTGTCGACTTCCTCCTTCAGGGCCTTTTTTCTATCATCATCCAGTTGTCTTTGCTTTTGTTGCTTCGGCCGGAAGATTTTATCGATATTTAGCGCATGGCTCACTACATTTGGACTTATTCCTACCATGTCCGAATGTGACCATGCGAAGACATCCTGATTCATCTTTAAAAGGAAAATTAATTGCTATTTAGTTTCTTCGTGGAGGTTTTTCCCGACCTTTACCGTTTTTAGGGGGTCTGATTCTTTGAGCCTGATTTCTTCGAGCTCTTCCAATGGTTCGAGATCAGCTCTTTCCTCCACTCTTGGATCAATTTCTTCATCTATCTCTAGGATCGTCCCGTCCTTAGTCTGAATAACGACGAGTGCTTGTGCGCTCGTCTGCTTCTTTCCCCTTATTGAAAGGTTATAGCATTCCCTCCCGGCTAACTAGTCTCCCTTCAACATCCCTATTCCACTAGAAGTCGAGAGCTTGATGGACAAATGCCTTACAGACGAGACAGCCCCCAGCCCTACTAGGGCAGGTCTCCCGAGCAGCACGTTGTAGGTTGATGATAGGTCCACTACCACACACTCCATCATCTTGGTTGCTGAGACTGAATAGTCTCCCAAGGTCACAGGGAGTTCAATGGACCCCATATAGGCAATCCACTCTCCTGAAAAACCATACAATGTCATTGCATAAGCTTTCAGGTCTCGAAGCATGAGTCCCATCTTTTCTATGGTGGCTTTATAGAGAATATTCACTGAGCTCCCATTATCAATGAGAACTCGGTGAACTCTCATATTCGCGAGCTGGAGAGTGATGACCAGTGGGTCATTATGAGGAAACTGAACATGGGACGCATCCTCCTCAGTAAAGGTTATTGGCTAAGACTCCATCTTTTGGTATTTTGGAGCTCTAGGTTCGGGTTCATAAGGAGACATGTCCCTAGTTTTTAGCTCGTTTACTTATCGCTTTTGGTCATTCTTGCCCGATCCTGCGAGATGAGGCCCGCCTGAGATGGTTACCACATCTTCTCCATCAATCGGAGGGGGCCTATCTTCTTCTCTAGCTCAAGAATAATCGTTTTGAGCAAGCGACGGCGCAGCTGCCCTCTGGCAAGTAGAAGCCTGATTATTATTCTGGCTCCTGATATACAATCTGAAGTATCCTTTCGAGATCAGTCCTTCGATCTTGTCCTTCAACTTCCTGCATTCATCAATAGTGTGTCCAGTATCTCTGTGAAATCGACAGTACTTGCTGGAGTCTCTCTTGCACTTCTGATTTCTCATGGGGTCTGGACGCCTGAAAGGGACCTAGTTTTCATTAGCCAGGTATATATTCTCCCGAGACTCATTGAGCTCTGTGTACACTTTATACATAGAGAAATACCTTTCCCCTTTCTTCTTCTTTCCCCCTTCCGCCTCAGGGTTACTTCCTCTATTCTTCTTCCTTTTGGAAGGGTTTTCTACTAGGGGTTTCGAGGCTGATGGATCCGCCAAGGTCGAGGCAGAGTTTACGTTTATTGTTGTAGTTGTGGGTTGAGAGGTCATATTCAGCGTAGACCTCGCCTCTTCTACATTGACAAACCTCTGAGCTCGTCTATTAAACTCGGTTAAGGACCTCACAGGCTTTCTCTACATATCATCCCAGAGGGGACTTCCCGGCATTACCCCAGCTTGGACGGCCATTAGATGACCGCTGTTGTCTACATCCCGAGCTCGGGCAGCCTCCTGATTAAACCTTGTAAGGTAGCTCTTCAACGTTTCATTTGGCTGTTGCCGAACGTTGGTCAAGGTCGATGCCTCGGGGCTTACCCCGATCATGGCTCTAAACTGCTTCTTGAAATCTTTTGATAACTGATCCCAAGAAGTGATTGAATGTCTCTTATATTTTTCGAACCAATTTTTCGCTGGTCCGGTAAGCGATGCTGGAAGAAACCTGCATCTGAGATCGTAACCCACATTACTTGCTCTCATTATGGTGTTAAACATACTCAAATGACTATACAGGTCGGATTTTCCTTCAAAAGGTGGGAAATGAGGAATTTTAAACCCTTGAGGAAATGGAGTGTTGGAAATATGGGGAGCGAATGGCTCGATCTCCTCATCAGAATCCTCATCCCGACTTCGACCTCGTTCATTTTGCAAAAGTCTAAATGCCCTTTCCAGTTGATCAATTCAATCCTGAATTGGGTCTACTGAGGGTCTTGCCTGAAATTGGCAATCATTAATGACAATCCCAGGCTCGCATCTTCGTAGTGGATTTTTGTGCCTGTTTAGGCGATCTCTCAGGTCTGGATTCGAGGGATTATCACTACCCCGATTCTAATTCAGGTGGTCCCGCAGGTCTGGGTGGTCACTTTGGTTTCTAGTGTTTCTATGTCTCTGATCATACATGCTGACTGATCTGGTGTCCCTTGAGTCGTCGCTAGCGAGGCATGTCGCATGGTTGTACCGAGATGGATTTCTATCATGCCGCCTCATCTCTGTAGTGCGAGACCGAGACATCTAGCTTCTCGTAGGCTGGGTGCCTCTCTGTTCCCTGGTAGCCTCTCTATTCCCCTGTTTCTGTCCTGCCCTCCTTTTCTCATTACCTTGAGTTGGTTGAGCATTCCTTCGAGATGGTGAGGGATATCATATAGGTGACGGAGGGAAACGTATGGGTGATGGCGGCTGCCACCCATTTCTAGGCCTGGATGGCCCCTAGTTCGCACGTGCTGACTCGGTAACATTTTGTTTGTTACCAGGAATCTGAATCCGAGCCTCTACAGGGGCTCAATTATTCCCAGTTTCAGCTGGTAACTCTGCAGTTGAGTTGACCGGAGCCCTTGCCCGAGTGTTTCTTGGGGGCCTCGAGGGAGCAGGTTATTCTGCTGGTGGCGGAGGTTGCTCCATTCTTCTTGTGGCAGCGGGGAGGAACGTGAACGTCCCACGGAGGTGGGGCTTGGTTCTCCTGAAGAGGTTGAGGCTGAGCCGCCTCCGCCTCCATGGCTAACCTGGCCAACTCCTCGTTGTGCTTCTTGGCGTCAGCCAACTTTTTTCTTAACTTTCGGTTTTCAAGTTCCACAATGGGGATGTACCGCTCTGGATTATAGTGCATGTCTTCATCATCCCTGGGAGTCGGAGGTGCTAGAGGTCCTCGAGACTCGGAGGATTCCCTTCTCTCTTTAGGTTCATGATTCTTCATCGGCTGCTTCCGAGGGCGTAGTGGATAGTTTTCTTCACGAATATTCTGATCATTTGCGACCATAGCTAATTGGGGATTGTATTTCTTAAGGCTCTCAATGAAAGCACCAAACTGTTGACGTCGTTTTTCGTCAACTTAAAACGTAGAGCAACTAAACAACAGGAACTATGGCGCAGATGAATAATACAGAAAAAACAACAAGAATTTTACGTAGTTCAGCAATTTACTCTGCCTAGTCCACGAGTCAATTTTATTAAGACTTTGGAAATTTCAGGAAATTCTTCAGGGATGAATTCTCCAGAAATTCTCTCAAGATATCTAAAATCCGTCCCTTTACAAATGTTCATGACCTCTCTATTTATATAGGGTTTTTAGAGT
This sequence comes from Humulus lupulus, assembly GCF_963169125.1. NCBI lineage: Eukaryota > Viridiplantae > Streptophyta > Magnoliopsida > Rosales > Cannabaceae > Humulus > Humulus lupulus. The sequence continues at coordinate 50,599,051 of NC_084797.1, forward strand.
TCATTCCCACGTATTTTTGGAGGATACTCCAATTCATTAATTGAAATAATAACATTAAATTATGTAACTCCTATATACAAGGAAACGTCCCCTGAAGACCAGGGGGCGTATAACAGACTAGTTAATATTCCTTTAATGTAGGGAAGTTACAACAATAAATATCTTTTGAATGCATGGACTGCGTCTCATCAGATGACCCACTAAGTTGTTCAAGGTCGGCTATCAACATCATGCTGGTCCAGGTCTATAGACAAGTTATAAGCTAGGTACCTTTCCCAAAGATCAGCTTGGAGCGGGCAAGTACCACCGAAGTTGTCACGCTCCGAGCTTATAATCATACCAAGCTCGGTCTCCTTGATCCGCAGACACCCGACATCGGGAATATCCCGATGCTAACTCTTTTGAGCTCCTGAAAAAGCACCAAGGTTAAGAAGTCTTCGAGGTTGCCATCTTGACTCTAGGGTTCGACATCTGGGTCATGCACATGCAGTTCCTGTATTTCGAGCTCGCAATTGACGAGTCCAGCTTTCGAGAGCACAATCTCGGGTCTCGAAATCTGGGTGTAACACAGAGAAAGATGGTCACTCCCTTTTTACGTTGTTCGGAGGTTAAAATCCCCTTAGTCAACGAGTCAATATTATTAATCTATCCTTACTATTTCTTACAGAGTATTTTCATTACAAGAAGAATCCAACCCCTTGCATTATCCAGGGTTTTGGTATTTATAGGAGATTGATCCCTGAGTAGGTATTGGGGTCATCCCGTGATCTCTTCATCCATCATGTCATTTACGTGACACCGATGATTAATATCTAAACCTTACAGTGAAGTGTGGTTTAATCAATAGGTAAAGATGGGTAATGGGCTGCATGGGCCAAATCAGGTGTGGGATGTCTGATCACGCACGTTATATTGCGTACCCGGGAATTCGAGAATAAAACAGACACATGATGTCTGGTATATGCACGTTTATATCACGTGGTTGACTTTATAAAGATCCGGGGGTATGCCAGGCCTCTGTTGCACCACGAGCTTAATGTGGCGCTAACTTGTGGCTTCTTCTATGTCGATACAATGGCTCCAAGTGATGAGCAGCTAAATGATCCATCAACTCGAGCTATTTCTTAAGGGACCGTAACAAACAGCTCTGGATGAACAGTGGACACGTGGCAGATCAGTTAGGCCCTTTTCTAGCTCGACAAAGTACGTGCGGATATTCAGGGCGTACAAAACCACAATTCTCAAAAAGGAAAAACCAGTGCAACGTCGTAGTGGGAGGATTGTGAGACAACCTATTCGCTACGAACATGAGGCACACATTCTTGTATCAGATACTGAAAAGGATGATCTATTGACTTATAAAGAAGCAATGGAAGACCCTAATGTTGATAACTGGCAAGCTGCCATGAATCAAGAAATGGAATCAATGTATTCCAATTCAGTCTGGGAACTTGTAGATTTGCCTAACAATGTTAACGCCATTGGATGTAAATGGATCTACAAGAAGAAAAGGGGTATAGATGGAAAGGTAGAGACTTATCAAGCAAGGCTTGTGGCCGAAGGCTACACATAGAGAGAAGGCGTAGACTATGAAGAAACATTTTCTCCTGTGGCCATGCTTAAGTCCATTAACATACTTTTATCCATAGCTGCCATCTTTGATTACGAGATCTGGCAAATGTAAAAAAATGGTTGGCTGACAAATTCCAAATGAAAGATTTGGGAGAAGCGAGCTATGTTCTAGGCATTAAAATTCTACGAGATAGAAAGAACAAGCTCCAAGCACTTTCACAAGAAAATTATATTGATAAAATGATTGAAAGATTCTCTATGGAAAATTCCAAAAAGGGTCAATTTCCAACCAGACATGGAATTACTCTTTGCAAAGATCAGTGTCCAAAGACACCACAAGAGCAAGAGGACATGAGAAAGTATCCCTATGCATCAACTGTACGGAGCCTAATGTATGCAATGTTAAGTACTAGACCTGACATATGTTTTGCAATAGGGATTGTCAGTCGTTATCATTCAAATCTAGGTTTGGAACACTGGATTGCGGTGAAACATATTCTCAAGTATATCAGGAGAATGAGGAACTATATGCTAGTATATTCGAGTAGTGACCTTGAACCTACTAGATACACTGACTTAGATTTTCAATCTGACAGAGATAGTAGAAAGTCTACTTCTGGGTCAGTTTTCACTCTTGGTGGTGGAGCAGTTGTCTGGAGAAGCATTAAGTAATCCAGTATAGCTGATTCAACCATGGAAGCTGAATACATAGCAACTTGTGATGCAACTAACGAAACAGTTTGGCTAAAAAAGTTCTACACGATTCTGGAAGTGGTTCCAGAAGTCGAGAAACCACTTGTTCTTTACTGTGACAACAGTGGAGCAGTGGCTAATTCTAAAGAAATAAGAAGCCACAAGAGGGGAAAGCTTATAGAGCGCAAATACCACTTAGTCAGAGAAATCGTACATAGAGGAGATGTGGGATTGAGAGAAATCGTACATTCAGAAAATCGCATCAAAACACAACCTGGCACACCCGTTCACGAAGACGCTTCCTGCAAATTAATTCGAGGGTCATGTACATAATATGGGATTGAGAGAAATGCCTCACTTGCTTTAAGTAAATGTGGGAGATTGTTAAGAGTATGTCCTAAAAGCATGTAAAAGACATTTGTTATTTCTATGAATAAATAAATGAAATGATTTATTATTTTTATATTTAGATTATTAAAAAATTGTTAGAATAATTTTGTAAATATCAGAAAAATTCCATATTCATTATTGAGGATGTGATCTTGTATTAGTACGAGAGAATTAAGATCACATGAATGAATAAAAATAGTCAACAACAACAAATTGATGTTATGGAATTATTTAATTGGGGTTGTAATTCCAGTTTGCTGAGTATCATGTTGATACAAATAATCTAGATTCAGATTATTGATGTGGTAAGACATCTCGGTAGAGGTGCTTTATATAATATGATTATATATGACATGGACCGATATGAATAAAAGTCTTTATCCAAAAAAAAAAAATCATTTAACAATAAAGACTTGTAATTCATATCATAACTGATGATCATTTATAGATCAACCTAAATCCTGAGTGTTCATGAACTCCCTTTCATGTTTATTAAATCTTTTGATTCATTTGTTAAGGTCTCTTCATAGAATGAGGCTAATGACTTTTGTTTTGGAGATTTAATATCATGGATGGCTGGGAACATGTATCAACAATACGGATTTAATCTTTCCTAAGAGATCGTATATTAGTTCCCTTCAGGGTTAATTCTGGAACTGAATGATTTTGAGCTCAAATCTATAATTGGATTATAGATTAATTATTCACTAGTGAATTAATGGTACTTAAGGAATAAGAAGTAAATTAGAAAGGTAAAATGGTAATTCTTCTATTCTAATTTATGAACTAATTAATTAGAGGGTTGAACTATTGTAAGATGGTTACATCAATGGACAACTTAGAATAAGATTTCTATAAAAGTATATCTATAACATAAAGAGTGCAATTATGAAATTATAGTGAGAAATATCAGAATTAATAAATTAACTATTATAATTAAAGAGTTTAATTATTTAGTTTTAATTTATTGGAGCTTAATGTTATAGGTCCATGGTCTCCGAAATGGCTCAAACAAACACTGACAAAGGTAAATACAAAAATGGGTAAAATGACTTATTTGATAAGTAAAATATTTTTCTATGCACTAAACATAATTATTGTATAATTATGTGTAATTAATTAATTATGAATTAATAAATTATATGATTTAACAAAAATATAATTAATTTTTGAATTAATTTATTTTTGGGATTTTTGGTATTTAAAAATTAAGAAAAAAATTGGGAAAAATCACATGCCTTCCTTGGCATGTGGTACACGTGTAGCACAGTGCACAGTCACTGTGCTACACGCATAAGAAGCTCATGGAAGTTTCTTGGTTCCACAATTTTAGTTATTTAAATATTAAATAAATAATGAGATATTGTAATATGATTAAAATATTATTATTTAAACAAAATCTAAAGACTGATTAGTTATTTTCAAATTGTTTAAAATAACTAATATTTTATTTTTAATATATTGGATATATTAAATATAGGATATCGGTTTTTTAGAACGATACTTTTCAGGGATAGAAAATATATCGTGAAATCTCTCTGAGAGAAAGAGAATAGTGATACAAGCATAAGTCACTATTCTTCACAAACTTTGGTCCAAACTTTATCTGATCTCGTGTGTTGAGAAATCTGATAAATAAAATTTGCCTATTATTTTGTATAGCGAGCCCACACTCGTTCTTTTTGTACTGAGAACATTTTGGAAGATCTTTGTGTGAGATCTCAAGGATTTTTGCCATACAAAAAGATAACAGCAAGGAAGGACTTGAGGTAATTTTCTATTTATATCTTTCATTAATAATTTTGTGGGGTTAAATTAATAATTTTGATTGTTGTTCCGCTGCGTATAATATCTGATTTGATCTATAAATACCAACATATTAGGCTTTAGATTGTTTCGACAATGGAGTTTATTTGCAAGTTCGGCAGCGTTTTGCTTACAAGAGAAAATATTGGATCCCATCTACATTGCACAACCAACCCTATTTGTAGGAAGTCATGTCACTTGGGCCAGATTAATCTGGGCCCACTAGGGATATAATTTCAATTGCTCGCTAATGAAGCCATAATACAAGAGAGGTAACATAATTAAGGGTTGTTAATCTGAGCTATCCTTTATACGTTAGCACGGACTAATCCGCATGGGCCATCGAGGTCATCCTGGGGACATGATCTATTAGAGTAGTGGCAGTACTGTTTCTTAGGAATAATGTACATTCTGTGCGTACCCTATTCTGCAGGTTAGGTAGAGAGACCAACTTCCAAATTTCTCGGGGACACTTCAAAATTGGGGAAGACTAGGCTTGTATTATCCAGACGAATGCTTCAGATTCATTTACCAATGTCTTTGTTCCTTTACCAAAGTATTGGTTTGTTTACGAGGACCCAGGTTCATTTGTCAAGGAGGACATCTTGATGGTGGAGACCTCACCTGGATTCTTGATAGGATCCGTCTCGTGGAAACAATTATTCTGCGACCATAATTTGTATCCCAGAGGATGTGGGTTGGCTGTGATCAGGATGGTTATTTGGGCCTGCCTATTAGACCTAGTCCTTATATAATGCTCCTGCCATTCGCTCGTCATTGGGCCCGGTATGGTCTGGGTTGTTAGGGTTTCCTCATTCCTTATTCACTGGGCCCGGGTTAGGCCCAGGCCTCTTTTGAAGGCCCATGGATCCGTTTGGCAATGCCGCATGTCAAAGGTGGAAAATATGGATAACATTTACCCCCAAGTCTTCATCTGTGCTCACACAGTGAAGACTTGCCTTCTTCGTCCTTGATCTATCACATATATCCTGATTCATTTACTTTAGTCCCGGTTCTCTTACCAGGATCCGGGTTTGTTTACCTGGGGGACATTTGGTCGATCCTTGTTGTTTCATATTCCCAAGGTTCTAGACACGTGTCTCCAAGCTAATGGTGCGTCGCTACCACTTGCACCCTAAAAATATGGAGAGAATCTTTTGATGACCTATGTAACGACCCAAATTCAATAATAAGGCTTAAGGGCCTTGATTGGTGTGCCTGGAGGGCATAATGGGAATTATGTGTGGTTTTAATGATTAAGATGCATGATTATGATTTCAAGCATGTTATATGATTATTTGAGTATTTGAGATGCGTGACTATGTGTGTTAGTATGCATGTAGGCCCTGCTTAGGTTAGAAGGGCATAATCGTAATGTGGTCATTATGGGCATAATTGCTTTGATATATGTGATAATTGTCGAGACCACATTATTATGTGGATATATCTGTGATCTGTGACTAGAGACGATCCTAGTGAGCAAAGTAGCGGAAAAGTCATAGCGGGGATTTATACCCGACTCGAGGTGAGCTTAGGGGTATAAATGGGAATTTAGCGGATATAATGGAGTTTATTTTGACGTTGAGGAATATTATTAGTGATTAATTAGGTATCAGGAACTAAGCGAGAAATAATAAAGAAACTCGAGGAATTAGCGGGAATTGAGTGAAATGACTAAAATGTGTTAAGTGGACTAAAGGGTTAGAATTAATAGGGAGGGCATAATGGTCATTTTCTTTACATAAGTTAAATTATACTGAGGCTTTATGTTAGTGGAATTTGTAGAATATCAAAGAAGTCTGAAAAAGAAGGAAAAGAAAGGGAAAAGAAAGAGGAAAAACAGAGAGAGTTTTCTCTAACTCGGTTAAGGCTTTCTTCACCAATTCCTTGAGGATTTCTGGAGTAAAACTCAGGGGGAAGCTAGCCCAATTAAGCCACAAGGTTACTGAGCTAAGGTTGAGGGTTTGACAAGGGTTTAGCAAGATTAGGCCATCACTTGAGGTAAGGTTCTATAATCTCTTCAGTTGCTGGTTTGGTTTATGAACTATGGTGTATGGGTAGAATTTGATGGGGACTTTGGGAAATTCAGGGAAAAGGTTAAGGAGGAGCAAACAAAAGGAGTCTAGAGGCAGCTTGTAGTCGAAATTCCATCAAAGGTATATGGTCTAAACTCTAAACTTTGATGATCAGCTGGTTTTTACTGAGTTTTAGAGCTTAGGAATGGCTATGGTGAAATCTGAGTTTATGGATGCATGTGCTTGGGTTTTAGGTGTTTGGGGTGCTTGGGATGAATGAAGTGTGTTCATGAGGTTGTTTTTAAGTTTGGGTAAGAGTTGGAAGAGGTTTGGTTGAGGTTGGTTCGAGAAAATCGCAGAAGAGAAATTTTGGTGCTGGGCTGTCTGTGACTAGCGCTACAGCGCTAGCCTTTGGTCGCTGTAGCGCTAGACCATTTTGCTAAGGGGAATTTGGCTTCTGTCTGTAGCGCTGTAGCGCCCTCCCAAGAGCGTTGTAGCGCTACCATGCCTTCTGAAGGGGATTTTAGGGTTATTTGCTAGGGTTTTTGACCTAAGGTTTGGGGTTTGGTTCCACCACCTTGTTTGGTGGAACTAGGACTTCCTGGGGGCTCGGGATTGGCCCCGGGGCTAGGTTTTGAACTTGAGGGTTGATGATGACTTTGGCCATGATTGTGTTTAGGTGAGCGCTAGGGCTCGAGGGGGGATCGTGCTCAAGGAGTCAAGGGGTCAAAGCTTGTGAATTGAAAGGTAAGAAAACTGCACCTGGTTATATGATTGTGACGGGACTAAGTGCTCCCGAGAATTGCATCGTGTCAGTGTTGGTATTACGCCATGGGACATGTAAAAGCGGCCTAAGAGTGTCGTACATACTATTAGCGGACAGAGCGCGATTTGGCCACTGGGAGCCATGAACACTGGGGTAACAGAGGGAGCAGCCTGTGAGCGCTAGCCCTGGTTACCGTTTATAAACCATGCATGTTATGAACTGATATGCTTAGTATGTGGAATACTTGACTATATTGAATGGTTATTTGACTGAGGCTATGTGATGCAACGTGAGATATTGACTTGTCTAATAATTTCCTGTGCTCTGTTGATATTGTGTTTTCTTGCTGGGCCTTGGCTCACGGGTGCTACGTGGTGCAGGTAAAGGCAAGGGCAAGTTGGACAAAGCTTGAGGTGGAGAACTCCGAGGTGAAATGTACATAGCCAGCTGTTCGATCACCACGATCGAGAAGTGGACGAGGACAGGGATTACCTAACTGCTTATTTTGCCTTAGTATGGCTGGTTATTGTATCTGAGTCTTTAACGATCTTTAAACTTGTATTTTTGGGATCCCGTGTAACCAGATAATGTTTCTTAATGAAAAGTGTGGCTTTTGAGACCGAAACGCTTTAAACCCTAGTTCCTATGTAGCTTTTGCAACACGATTTTAATTAAATGACTTGATTAGCAAGTCTGGCACTTTATAAACACATAGTGTAACGGTCTTGGCTTTCCAGGGCGTTACGACCTAGGTGATTGATGGGTGTCACCACGTTTCTCAAAGCATCCCATCTATTCGAAAATGTGATTTTGGGCACTCAAGTGGGCTTTTTAATGCTTCTGCACTGTCCAGAGTCGTCGGATGGGGATAATTTTTGTATTTTGAATGTGGACTATTGGATGCGGTAGGCGTGGATCGTGGATTGACGAATCCACGATTTAGAACTCGATTGGGATTGTTAATGCCTTTGCACCGTCCTGGATTGTGGGATGGGGATAATCTTGGGATCCTCATCATGAACCAGTGGATTGAATTGAACTTTTCTTTCCTATAAATACCTCAACAACCTAATTCCCACATATTTACTGATCCCAAATTCTCAATCTTGAGAGCAGAGAGCTAAAGCTTCGTATGTCCGAAGTTGTTGACGAAATTCTCCGGCGGTTAGTGTATCTTCATGCCCAGTTGTTTCCGATGAAGCCTTTACTCGTTCAGCAAGCAGATAATTCTCTCCTAGTTCATCCATCTGGGAGAGTCGATGAGCTGCTACATCGCCTCCTCAAGTTCAAGACCGAAATCCTCCCGACATTTTAGCCTAAGTTTGAATGAATTCCAGATCCACTATCCAACAGTAAGTTTTTTGGCCTTTCCTTATTTCTTTTAGTCATTTTTATTTCCATGTTATTTCTGCGACCATATTGCCGCTAGAGTTGTGGCCACTGTGTAGGGTGGGTCTAGGTAGTGGTAGTGGTAGAGCTTGAATACTGGGTGAGGGTAGATGGTCGATGGGGACTATGTTGGGGTTTTATGCCCTAATTAAAACCCAAATTCTTTGTAATCTGATTTTATTATCAATAAAAGAATAGAAATCATTTTTTGACTTGGTAAATCACTTTGCTCACATGTTTTATTTTCATGATTATTTGTTTAATATAAGCTTCTATTAAATCCCGAGCATATAGCTAATCTTATTTATAGTGACGTCATCACAGTGGAATATAAATATGATTATATGTTCAAAAATAACTTAATCCTAAGATTAGTCAGTGCACCGGATTTACACTGACTTGCCAATCTACGATATGATCTACTTACACATTACAGTGTTATGTTCTTTCCAAAACATTAGCAAAGTAGATAAGATCGGATGTATTTGTTACATCGGACAGGACCAATATTGACAGTTGATAAGATAAGTAAACATACCGTTATTATCTATTCTAGTCATATCATATAGTTGACCATAGGTCAATTCAATCTCAATTCTGAGTGGTTAGTATTCTAACTGATTGTATTATTTGAGTTCTTTGACTTGTTCGTTACCAGCTTACCCTACAGACTAGCCCATACTTACATCTTGGGAACTCGGTAGTATAATTGAGTGGGAGTGTTAATCATAGATATGAACATCTATAGCTTCTGATGAAGAAGTGAAACGATGGTTTCCTTTTAGTTTGGCTCAAGGTGTTAAATGATAGAGATCTCATTTCAGTAATTAAATTAGTTTACTGAAATATCATTTACAAGGAACTAAGTGTTTTAAGGATAAAATACAATGAGGGGTAAAACAGTATTTTAGTCCTATCTCATTGTAGACCGTCTATATAGGATTGAGTGACAATTATGGTTGTAACAATGGATAATTAATAGCGTATCTATATTTGTTATAGAGCGTTCTATGAATTCAAGAGTGCAATTCCGAGTCTATAGTGGAGTCACGAGGAATTAATAATGTAACACCCCAAACTCCAGGGACCGTTACGGTGTGCCTTGTAAACAGTGCTAAACTCACTAATCGAGTCATTTGGTCAAAATCGTGAACTAAGTATGATTAACGGTTTAGGGATTAAAAACTTTGGTTAGGATGTAACGTTTCACTAGAACGTTTAATATACACATTGGGATCCCAAAAACATAAATTTCAGAGTTTATTATAGAAAATATTTACAACAGGCCGTTCTAAGTGGCAAAACAGGGTTCAACCCTAGTTCCACTTTAAACCTCGGTCGCGGCGGACGAGCAGCTGCATATGTACACATCATCACCTAAGCTCTCCAACTCAAGGATGGTCTAGCTTCCTCTTGCCTTTACCTACACCACATAGCACCCGTGAGCCGAAGGCTAGCAAGAAAACATAATACTTTATAAACATTATCAAATGATTATCATTATAATCACACTTAGCGTAAAGCTTTAAAACCAATGAGTGAACATCACATGATTCAAGAGGGAGAGTGGCTGCTAGGTAAACCACTAGCCTCCAAGTTCTTATTTCATTCATCGACCCTCACGGTCGGTCTGGCATTAATGCTCTTTGAGTCATTCAATGCCGATGGTCGATTAGATCTAATCTCCGTTGGCTTGCGTGATCCACGCTATGGCCATTCTGACTAATGAGTCAGTGCAACGTGACCAGTGCCCAGTACCACTGCCGAACCTGACTCATAAGTCACAGCTTCACAGCTGATACCAACACCTTTGCCAATTTTGACTGATGAGTCAGTGCAACGTGACCAGTGCTCAGTACCACCGCCGAACCTGACTCATAAGTCACAGCTTCACAGTTGATCCTAGCATCTTTGCCAAATCTGACTAATTAGTCAGTACCATACACAAGTAAGCAATGCTATCAATATGTATCATATGCCAGTTATCCAAGAATAGGGCATTCAGCATGCTTACTAAACAGTTGCTAGCATAATCATGATCATGCACAAACCCAGAGACTCAAGCACTTGCCAATCTCATATTCATCATTCATGGCATGCCCTAATCAAATGTTTCTCGTACATCACATGCATCACACTTAATCATCCAGCATGCCTCATTAATAATCATATGCAAAACATCCAGCAATCCAACATGCACCGATAACAGCCATGCATGTCACGTTTAATAGTCAACCAACATGCATCAAGAATAGCCATGCATGTCATACTTAATAATCAACCAACATGCATCATAATAGCCATGCATGCCACATGTACACAGGGTGCAGTTTTCTTACCTCAGATTCGAGCTAGAACCAATATAAGAACGACCCTTGAGAACGATCAACCTTTAAGCCCTTAGCGGTCACCTAATCATAACCAAATATGGAACACCATCAATAACATGATAATCAAAGGTTTCCACACCAATATCTAGCCACTAAGAGACAAATCCAAACTAATCCAAGTAGTAGGGACACTCCCGAGGCCCATAGCTAAGTTCCCGGGGTCAAAACGAGAAAACGGGGTGAAAATAGGGCAAGGGCTGCGGCCCTAGCACCTTGGGCCGCGGCCCCTAGGGTTCTCTGAGGCAAGGGCTGTGGCGCCCTCCATCAAGGGCCGCGGCGCCCAGCAAGGCCAATCTCCTGACACCTGCTTCATCGAACTAGGGCCACGGCGCTCAAGAACAGGGCCGCGGCCCCCAACCCTGGGGCATTCCCAAACGTGTTTTAAGCACTCCAAATCCTCCTAAAAGATACCCAAACATTCCCCAATCGTCAAATCAAAGTTCCCAAGCTTCCCAATACTCCAAAACCCACAAAACCCAAGACTCAAACTGACCAAAAACTCAACAATTAACAAAGTCCAATTCTAAGCTTAGAAACTTTAAAAACATAAAGCTTCAAACTTAGATTACCTTTGATTGGGTTGTTTTCCGTTAAATCCTTCGGTTAAGAAGCTCCTAATATTTCCTAGGATCGCTATGCCTCGACCTTCGCTTGATTCCGACTCCTAGAACTCAAGATTTCCTCAAAAATGCTCAAACGGTATAACAGGCCGTCAGAGAGAGAGCGAGAGGTTTTCTAACGTACATTCTTATCTGACAAGCTACTTCAAGCTTAAGTAACCTCATATAAAACCTAGTGCTCGGGGTCCTGAAAACACCCCCGGGGACACTATAGTCAAAACTTCCAGAATTTCACCCTGATCTCAAATATTCCCAATCTATCACCAAATAAACATTTCTATTACCCCAAAATTGACCCTGTTATGACGAAACGGCTAATCCATTATATATGACCGTCTCATGCTGAATATCTCGAATATATCTCCATAATAATGAAATCTCATTCACAAATTACAGTATGCACCCAATTTACAAATATGCCCTCAACAGGCCAAATGACCAAAATGCCCTTATAAGTATAAATACATCCATATGCATGCATTCACCATCATATACTAATATAATTCACGTAAACATGCATATAATCATTAAATATCATAATAAATCAATTATGGTCCTCCCAGCCTCCTAATCAAGGTCCTAAACCTTATTAGGAAATTTGGGGCATTACAAATAAGTTAGTAAATTTATTTGTTAGATTTATGATAACTTATTGGAGCTTGATTTCATAGGCCCATGGTCCCCATTGTACCTTGGATATAATCATCTAGATAGTCTCAATTAAATGATTTAATTATCAATTAGAATTATCAAAGCTGACCAGGTCAATTTTGGATAGTTTCACAGAGTTGTGTAATTTTGAGAAGAAAAGAGAAATTATGGCAGATTTATTAATTAAGATAAATTGGTATCTAAATTAATAAATAAATTTAAATCAAGGTTCAAATTATAAATAATTAATTTGATAAAGGATTTAAATAATTATTTAATTAATTAAGTCAATAGAAAATAATATAGGCCTTGATTTTAAGTCCAATGGGCTTATAATCAAATGGGAAATTTCACGGGCCTATAGCCCTTGATAATTTCGACCTAGGGCTTCAAAATGGCTGTTATTTTATTGATTTCTTAATTAAATTAAATGGCTTAATTGAGTCTATAAAAAGAGTGCTTAGAGAGAAGATTTCAGAGACGACAGATAAGTCACAAGTCAGATTTTTTGATAGTTTTATATTCTCTCTAAACATAAGTCCTTTTCTAAGCTACTTTGTTATTTTCTCTTCCTCTCTCTATATCTATCTCATGTGTTGAGAATTGCCCACACTAGTTGTTTACCGAGTTTTTCGGAAACGAATAACTAACAGAATAATAAAAAGATAAGAACTGTAGAAATACTGAAATGTAACTAAACAAACAGTGTTTTTACGTGGTTCAGGCGTTAACAAGCCCTAGTCCACGAGTCGATGCTATTATACTTGGAAAAGGTTACAGTAAGATGGCTGGTGCATAAGAACTTCACACCCTCACAATGTTTCTCTCGGGTTCTCTTGAAGAAGATGAAGCTAGAGAGATTTTTGTAGAGTTTTTGCTATGTGATCTCTCGGTCCCCCCTCTTCTTGTAAAATGAAGGGGCCTTTATAGCTAGGGTTTCGGATTAGGGTTTTTCTCCACGTACATGGGTCTTAATTACACCAGCCATAAATAGGGGATACAATTACTGTAGTCGCATGGCTACAAGACTCTATGTGGATATATTTACGTGAAAGTATGGGGAACACACAAAGTCAGCCGTCTTTTCCAAGTTGTCAGCGGAACAGTAGGCGAAAAGGTACCTTTAGGCGTGCTGGGATGTGTGCGGCTTTGTCCTGACGGGCGTGTCAGGCGGGATACTGTGTCAGACGGATATCATTCCAAATATGCCCTCTCCCGGACTCGACAGTTCGGTTTTGTTCTGTGCGAGGCACGGAACTGTTTCCGCGGAGACCACTCGAAGGGCCTCTCCTGGAAGGGGCCTCCCCGAGGGGTATCCTTCGGGAGTCCGGGAGAGTCAACGAGTTTCCGTGTTGTGCTTGCTTGGAAGAGTAATCCGGATATCAAACAGGGGAGGCGAAGCCTTTCTGTCCATCCGCGAGCTCTGGTCACCTACCGTGAAAGACATCGATAATTCTGCTTCCCCGAAGTCATCAATCTAAACGCTATCCGGAAATCTGGATAACATTTACCCCCCAAGGTCGCGGAGCTTTGAGAGATCCGGGAGCTTGTACAATCAGTTTCTTAGACTAGGCGAGCGGGCACCTTCTGTGTTCCCGAAAAGGTTCCTTTTTCCCGCCTGAGTATTAGTATGAAAGAGAAAAGGAATTTCTTCTGTTTGAGACCAAGTACTCAAGTGCGGCAAGGATCACGTGTCATTCTGGGAATGGTTCTGCGACCAAGACGTGTGCGTGAGGCGACTGGTTGAGGATGCGTGCGTCAGTCATCTGACCAATGATTTGACGGTTTTTAATGGTACTCAGGGCCCGAGGTGGTGTAATGATGGGAAATAAATACTTTATTCCCATCCGAGGAGTCATAAATAGGATCGTCGCTTCCTCTCCAGCCGTTGGATCTGATGCACACGAAACGGGAAGAACGGGACCGTCCATTTGAGGAATTCGAAACGGCCTCTTCCCTGCTATAAAAACGAGGGAAAGGACCTTTCTTCCTCTTTACGCTTTCAGATTCTCCATCTTTAGGATTTTCAGATTTCCAAACCTTCGAACTCTCAGGCTTCCCAGCTTACGTTCCTCCGAACTTGCCATTTCTTTTGGTAAGTATCTGGAAACTTTTCTTTTTGATTTGGCAGTGGGTTTATTCCCCGAAGTTCCTGGTTTGAATCGCCGTTCATCTTTGCAGCTTTTACTTCTCGCGATCGTGCTGTGCAGTGATCCAGTTACTCCTTCAACCTCCACCTACCCGAATATCAGTAAGTATTTCTACTTTGCTCTTTCCTCCCAAACCTTAGGTTGTTGGTAGTTGTTAGAGTAGAGGTTTCTGCCATTATTGCTTATGTGCATGTGTGAATAGGGCTTTGGTAGGCATGTGATTGATTGTGAGTCGATAAGTAGCCTTTTCTGCGTGTTTTGGCGATTTGCGTTTGGAAAGTCGTCCCTTGTTTTGCTGTTTTAGGGCATAAGCATGAACGCCTTTAGGGTGTCTTTCTCTGGAAAAACACTTCTTTTGGTGGGCTTAGGCTCGGGGTCTGAGTCTGGTTCCTTGCTGTCCTTCGGGTGGCATGGTGCCAATCCCTCGGCAAGCTCGGTGGGAGCCTCTCCAAGCAGTTTTCGGGGAGGGTCTCCCCGACGCCTTTGATACCACTAGGGTATGACAAGGGTGCTGACTGCTTAGAGTGTTTTCTTCTTTCTTTTCTTTTGTCCAGTGATGAACATCTCGAAGGAACAACTCCTTGCTGCGGGGGAGGCTGAATCTGCCCAAGAGAAGGGCTCTCCTGTCGCTGGTGGAAAGGGGAAAGGAAAGGCGAAAGCGGTCGCGGCTAGCCCACCAACCTCCAATAGTTCCATCTGGGAGATGGACCAAAAACCGAACCTTTTCAGGAATTATGGCATGCTGGAGCTGTATTCCTCTGAGGCAGGCCTGAAGAACATCCCAGGTCTGATGTGGCACCGTCTGTCGGTGCTGGGCGAGTCAGCTAGCCAGAGCCACGAGGGCTTTGGTGCCTGGAGCTGGGCACACATAGTGTGCGGAGCGCACTTTCCCCTAAGGAGTTACTTCGCCAATTTCTGTGTGAAGGCGGGGATTGCCCCCTTCCTGTTAATTCCTCCCAGCTACAAGCTCTTAGCGGGGTGGTTCATCTTTTGCAAGTCCCGGAGACTGGAAGCTCCTACCCCGGAGGAGGTGCTGTACTTTTATGGGTTGAAGTCTCAGCCTATGAGGGGTCACTCAGACAAGGTGGGGTTTTACAGGCTAGAAAGGCACCCGGATGTGATGTGCCCCACTTGTCATACCGCGAGGGTTCCAGACCTCCGGGAATACTGGTTCCTGACGACTGGCTTCCCGCTGAAGAGGGTGCCAGCCCTATCTTTGGACTTCAAAATCCCTGGTAAGTGTTCCTTCTTTTCCTTTTCAACTTTGTTTCTTTGCGTTTGATTTGCCTTTTGGGAGGATCTCTAACGCTTGTATTTGATTTTTGCAGAAGTCGTTCCGCGGACACCTCGCTGCGCGGAGATGATAAGGAGGTCCAAGTTCTACGAAGGGCTTTCTGAGGAAGAGTTGAGAGTGGAGGGACTTGTGACCTCTGAATCGTTGAGGGAGTATGGGTTACTCGCCTCCTTCCAAAATATCGAGCCAGTAAGTGGTAGGGGGCAGACTCAGGTGTCGGCTGACATCCGGGAGCAGATTGCCCTGGAGCTGTCTAAGGTGATCACCCAAGCCGCTCGGGACGAAAATACTCTATCTCCTAGTTGGGCGGAGAGGTTCCCCGACCCCCAGCCGGAGGGAGAGGAGATCGAGGCTCGCCACGCCGCGGCTTACCCTAACGAAGGGGCTCCGGGGGCTAGTTCCTCCGGGAGAGGTAAGACTAGTTTTCGATTGATCCACACCCCCAGCCTGTCTGAGGTTTCCCAGACCTCTCAGATGGGGTTTGATCCCCGTTTCCTTAGGCTAGATCCGCGTAGGATACCTTTCGACAGGTACTGTGATAGGGTAGATGAGCTCCTCTGGTGTCTGAGTGATGGTAGTCTGCCAGAAGGTGTCATCATGGTTGACCCTTCTTCTCTCAGCATGTTCTTCCCGGACTTCAAGGAGTACGGGAGCTTCCTGGAGCAGGAAGCGATGTTTTGTTTTGCTCGGGGAAGGCCATCCACGTTTCTCGTGCATGGTCGTCCCTTTCAAACTTTTCTTTTTCTTGTTTCTTGTTCCCTGCTGGCGGGCTTGCTTGTACTTTTATGTTGCTTATTGTCTTGTCTTCCGCTTATCTTCTTTCTCATTTCTTGTTGGTTCGTTAACCTTGCTTTGTACGTTTCTTGCAGAGTATCCCGAAGCCAAGATGTTGGGGAGGGTTACTTTGCTTATTAAGAAGGCTGCCACCAGCCAAGACCCGCCCACGGGGAAAGGACGGAAGACCAAGGCTGGTAGGGGAGGTAAGGCTGCCTCCCCCAAGAAGACAAGTGGCGAGGCGCAAGCGTCTCCGAGGGTAGAGAAGTCCCCTGCTGAAGGGCCTTCCGAGACTATGATGGTCTCGAGTAGCAGTAGCGACGGGGAAGGGCTTGTGTTCCCCGTGAGGACAACTGGGGTGAGCAAGCGTCCCGGAGAAGATGCTGAGGGTGCTAAGAACAAACGCCTTAGACACTCTTCTCCCGGTCGAAGGAAACAACAACAGCAACGACAGCAATCACAACTACAACAACAGCAGCAACAGGAACAAGAGAGACAATCACCCACGCCGCAGCAGCAGCAACAGCAACATCCAAACCAGCAGCGGCAACAAGGGCAATTACTTCTGCTACCGCAGCAGCAAAAGCAACAGACCGGGGCCTTAATACCCCGGCTGCCTCCTCCTCCAGCCCAAAGGGGGTCCACCCTTCCGGGGTCTCCGTCTTCTAAGACAACCAATCTTCCCCTGCCTGGCCTGAAGTTCCACTTTCCGCAGAAGCCAACCAGTTTTCCCGCTGCCCTCCTGGAGGGTGTAAGACGGGCCGATAGTTTTTTGAAGAGGCGGCTAGAGGCGGAGAAGGCCGTTACTCAGGGAAGGGCAGATAACTTGTCTGCCGTGAAGAGGGCTGAGCTGGCCGAGGGGGTGAGATCTCCTCACCCGGCCGGAGCGGTTCTGGATGGTCCAGCCTTGGAGAAGAGGCTGGTGCCTAGGCTCGGACGTGCATTGGCGCCGTTCGGAGCTGAGATGATGGAGGACATGGCCCTGAGCTTATGGGGGTCAATTCTGAGAAATGGGCCATCAGCAGCAGCAAGGATCCGCTGTTGCTGACACACGCTGTGAAGGAGCAACTGTCCGGGGTAAGCCGTCAGTTGTTATTATTATTTTTTTTGGGACCACCTGTCTTTTGGTCCTGCTTTAGCTCATTCTGTTGTCTTTCCTTGCAGGCCTCTATGATCGCGGAACGCTCGTTCCGGGAGGTTGGTGCAGCTCTGGTTCAGCTGGAGGAGAGCCAACTGGCTCGCCAGGCCTTGGAAGCGGAGAAACAGAAACTGACCCAACAGGCCTTGGGGGCTTCGGAGAAGATTGATCAGGCCCGGCGCACGGCTGAAGAAGAGGCGGAGAAGAAATATCTTGCCAAATATCAAGAGTACCGGGCCAAGGCAGAGAATGAGTTTAGACAGCTGTCGGATGGGATTAAGACCGAAAACTCCAAGCTCCGGGAAAAGCTGTCCCAAGCCAAGGTGGAGAAAGATACCCTGGAAGCCCGCTTGCAATCAAAGAACGATCTCCTCCTTAAGCGGCAAGAGGAATATTCCACTCTTCAGAGTAAGCTGCACGACGAGGAGCAACTCCATAAGAGGAGCAGGGATCTCGTGTCTATGCTTCAGTTGGGGCTCGCCGAGAAGGATAAAGAGATCGGGGCTTTGCAATTCATTGCCAGGGGGCATGTGACCGAGAAGTAATCCGTGCTGAACCAAAATAGGGAGCAGCGCAAGGCGATTGATTCTCTTAAGGGGGAGCGGGATGCCTCCAAGGCCGAAATGGAAAAATTGAGGGCCCAACTAACTGCCGCGGAAGCACAGCTGGCAACCTCCGAGGCGGAGCGGTTGAAGGAGAAGGAGGATGCTGAGGTGATACTGAACAGGACTATTAATATATCGCATGTGGTCCTCATGCATCAACTCTGGAAAGTGAACCCGGAGGTGTTAGGCTATCTGGGAGATGATGCCGAAGCCATGAGGGAGAAGCTACTCGTGTGGGATCAGGGCCCAGAGGCGTACGTCCAAACTTATAACATTGACGAACGTGCTGAAGCTCCTGAGGCGGGAGATCCCGGAGAGGCGGGGACCTCTGAACCTTCTCATGACCAAATCCCTCCTTCCAATGAGCCGACTCCGCCAGCCTCAGCTGAAACAGATGCCCCCGAAGCTGCGGTCGTGGACGCTGTAGTTACCCCCAATGCTTGAAGGGGTTTTATCTTTAATTGTTTTTCATTTTGAGTTTTTCATTGAGGACATTTTTGCCATAATCATAGCATTCTCCTTTCTTTTCTGCCGAGTTCTTTATTTATCTTTGCGCTTAGGGTAGACATTTATACGGTAGAAACTGTTGTAGGGGCGTATGGGGTTTTGGTTCCAACGGCCAAAACTTATGCACTTCCCACTTGAAGCTTTAACGGATGATGTCTTTCCCCACGTAGTTTCTAGGTTACGAAGGTTTTCTGGTTCCAACGGCCAGGCTCCTTTCACCGTACTTTATCTTTCCTGAGGCAACTAGCCAATCCCGGGACTTGTAGTTATACTGTTCGCTGGGATTGCTAAGGTGAGTCGTTCCATTGTTTGGAACGGGAGTTCTTTTGGTGAGCGTCGCTAGACTTAAGGTTAGATCTTTGCGAAGCAAAACTAACTGTTGTTGCGAACCTCATGGTGGCTGGCTTCAGGGACCTGGCATGGAGCCCTGCGAGGCTAGATCCGCGCGAAGCAAAGCTTTAGAGCGCTCGCGGATCTTGCCATCTTTTACCTTGCGGGATCCGGAGCTGGAGCATGCGAAGCAAAGCTTTACAGCGCTCGCGGATCTTGCCATCTTTCGTCTTGCGGGACCCGGAGCTGGAGCTTGCGAAGCAAAGCTCTTCAGCGCTCGCGGATCTTGCCATCTTTCGCCTTGCGGGACCCGGAGCTGGAGCTTGCGAAGCAAAGCTCTACAGAGCTCGCGGAGAATTCTGCAAAGGACTTGTCAAGGAGTTGGGGGTGTTTTGGCGTAGCTTTATGAACGTGCCTCAACCCCCAGTCCCGTCCATCGCTGGGCTACACAAGAGATAATTCTCATGATACATAATGGCAGGCATTTCTGTGGCAATTTTCACTTAAGCACATAATGCACATATGACACGTAATGCAAGCATGTTCATGGCAACAAATAAACCTAAGCTTAACAATTAGAGCAAAACAATTTAAAAACTTCAAACACAATGCTAGCACATAAGTGGTGTTCTGTGTACGTTTTGTTCAAGGGGCGTATGGCTAAGCCTTAGCCATGTATACCCCCTAAGTGAGCGTGGGGTCCGGACGTCTCCGGACCGCGTGGTCACTTGTTAAAACGCAGCTTTGAACATAGGGATAAAAAGTGCAGTAAAAGCGGAGTGAATCCCTCCTTGTTTCATTAAAATAGCCTGCTAGGCGTTAGTTTTACAACAGGGAGGATTATTTCCACATTTTTCACTTTTGTTATTTTCACCAAGGACTTCCGACTGGATGGTCCGGGGCCTACTGGTAGTAACGGCGGAGGTGCTCCGCGTTCCAGGC